>NC_056630.2:293464332-293790832 GCF_002870075.4 Lactuca sativa | reverse complement strand
TAAGGAGGCAACTCTTGGTCAGAAGTGATAGTCAAAATGGAATCTGGAAATGTTTCAAAGTTAGAATTTTTCAATCTATGTAAGATTAAGGAAACTTAATGCAAGAAGGATGTTTCCAAGGAGCTGATCTCCTTTGGAATACTCTGTAATGATTGTTGTCAAGTCTTTCTGACTTTGTGCATAATCATTACGAGAGGATCAATGCATATAAGTTTAGAATCTAACAGATTTCAGTAAATGGCATGAATTTGGAATTCTTGCATTTACGGTAAGGATTTGGGAGTGTGAAAAGAGAATCATTGAAGTTATGTTCAATTGATCTAGTTCACAAAGTAAGGATCATAGACAAACATAGTATGCATACTTGGTGTGTGGCATGACTAGTGTTTAAGAAAACATAGTGTACATGCTTGGAGCATGGGACAACTATTGTTTTAAATTCAAGAATAAAGTTGATAGCTGAAACACTATACAATGAATAATGTGTAATCATATGGTGATAAATAAAAGGTGTTTTATTTATGTTCAAAGATTTGATACCATATTGGATTCAATTATTATTGTGTTTCACTTTGCATGTTTTGACTTCCCGAATAAACTAGGTTATTCTTCCGGAATGACTAAGTTATTCAAACCATCCACAGTCGGTCATATGTTAGAAGTAGATATGAATTAAGACTGTCATGGGTTGGCTTGTAGAGGACTAAGGTGTTGGACAAAGGGCTACAACACTCATGAGTGCTCATAAGTTCTGAGTATTGGATTCAACCCGCGCTCATTGGAATCACTTCATGGATTTTATCACGAGTGATCATGAGACGATAATATCTTATATTCTTCAAACCTAGAGATATGAGTTGTTACTATGAGTTGGTTGTACATTGATTGCACGAAAACGCATTTGGTAACTCGGTGCTATAAAACGTGCCTTTGTGTATGATTCAACAAGTAGTAGAACAATCCATATGAGTCGAAGTTTATCCATTCCTTTTACCTTCGGGATAAAAGCGATATCTGTGGGCCCCTCGATGATTTGATGATGACAAATGGAAGTGCTCGGCCGGGCCAGGACTGATTTGATTTGTTCAATTAGTCAGTCGTCATAAATCGGAAATCGGGAAACAACAAATGGACAGAGAGAATGATTATAATCCATGTCTCAGTCCATATGATATCTAGAATGGAGGAATATATGATCCCTTATCTAATGGACAAGTTCGTTGACAAGAACAGAGTTCGACAGCAGCTTTAAGAGCTACGTTTGCCAGTTAGGTTTGAAGTCATACGCAATAATAGTTTTAGACTTATCCAAGTGGGAGACTGTTGGATTAATGTCTAAGTCCATAACTATATTTGGTATGTACTTGACCCGACCCGGCATGGTCCATTTGGGTTGCACTTCACCGACACAATTTATATGGATAATCTTTTGAGAATAGTATGTTTATGATTAATATTAATATATTATAAGTTCTAATATATTAATATGGAATCATATTATTTAATTAGTATTGATCAAGAATTAATTTATAATTAACTAAGTGATCAAAAGGAACTAATTAAATATGGACTCTTATATATATGGAATGGGCCAAGTTCATTTAGGTTGGGCTAAGCTTTCATGGATAGTCCATGGAGTGTTTAAGCCATGGATCCTAGGAAATGAAAGGTCATGGGTATTAGGGTTTAACCCTAATCCTCCATACTATATAAAGATGTCTTTGGTTGGTGAAATAGGCACTAGTGTGGATACACTAAAAAAAGGGCTAGCCAATTTCACTAGAGAGAACCAAGTAATCATATTCTCTAAAGTATTCCAAGGTGTCTTGGTGATTTGTGATTCCACTTGAGGCTTCCACACTATTGGGGCTAAGCTCTTAAAGCTTGAAGACATCAAGCTACATCAAGAGGTATGTATTCTATCTTGTTACATTCATAGTTTTTGTATGCTAAATTAGGATAATACATTGGATGTTCTTATTTGCATGTATAATAGAGAAAACATAGATCCAAGGTATTTAGGGTTGCATGTACACTTAGGAAGTGTTAGAATGCTCAAAACCCAACACTCACGCATCTGCAACTCAATCTCTAACTCACGCCGCCTAGCGGCCTCCTGCAACTCCAACAAGGTCTCGCACCTCTGCGCAGACACAAACTGCCTGATATCCCTCTTGAGCATGCTCAGATATCGAGACATCTGAGCCTGCTCTGAAGCGAACTCTGGGCAAAACATCGCCCTCTCAGTGAACATCCTGGTGATCTCAGTCACCGACTCCGAGTCCTGCTTCAGGTCAAGGAACTCCTGAGCCAATCTCTCCCTCTCAACCTGCGGAACATAACGAGTACTGAACATTTCTCTGAACTGATCCCATGAAACCGCAGCCCTCTGCGCCTCCGAAAATGTCCCCGTGGTCAATCTCCACCAATCCTTCGCCCCGAGCCTCAACAGGTTCAGAGCACACCTCACCCTATGATCAGCAGGGCATGAACACGTGAAGAAACATCCCTCCACGTCGGACAACCACCTCATGGCAACAATTGGGTCCTGAACTCCATCGAATGTGGGAGGCTTCGTCCTATCGAAGTCCCGATACTGAAAACCCCGACTAGCTCCTCCCCCTGCCGCTGCTACAGCTGCTGTAGCCGCCGCGGTAGCCGTCTCGGTGAGAGCCGCATAACGCTCATCAAAATACTCAACCATGGCGGTCTTAATCGACCCAAACAGCTCTGGCAACTCAGCCCGGAACAACTCTGCAATCTCCTCACGCAGGATCTCACGAATCCTTGCGTCCAACTCGCTCGTGCTCATCTGACCGACAATCTCGGGCGGCACTGATTCGCCCGAAACCCTCTCTCCAGCCCTCGATCCCGACCCGGATCCACTCTCATCATGCCTCGGAATCTCCATACTGAAAGGAAACACCACACAAAATCTCAGACTCTTCCCACACCCTGGGATCCAACTCTCTCTCAACCCACCCTAGAGATCATGGTTTCCCTGATACGCGTATGGGTCCTGTGCTTTCAGTAGTACGGGCCCATACTACCTTCCACACCTACCCACATTTGTATGAAGTACTACCACAATACCCTAGAGAACAAGCATGACAATAATCAACCCTCACCACTAGAGAAACACTGAGAATCTCCCATAAGGGACCCTAGGCTACAGGCATCACAAATCAGGCAACATATCATGAGATCCTAAAGATCCCTAGCCTAACACTAGCATGCTGTTCTATCAAAGCTCAAAAACAAATAACATGCATGGTATTTTGGGGTTACTTACTGGCTCTGGCTGATCGTACCTCCGCGTCCTCCTTTACTCATTTTTGAAAACCATTTTTAAATACTCTTTCGAAAACTCTCCTCGATTTGAGACTGGAGTCACACGAGTGTTTCTCCAATTCACTCAAACCAAGGCTCTGATACCAACTTGTAACGACCGAAAACACAACAAATTTTAAATTTTTCAAAAACATCCCAATTCCAATAATTCTTTACAGAAAGGTTTTCAATTCAAAATATTTATCGTATTCCCAGAATCATAACACCATAAAATTTCGAGGAGCGGTACGATCACGCCTTCGCCTTGCCACGATCTCCTGATGAACCTGAAAAACATGAAACCACAACTGTAAGCCCGAAAGCTTAGTGAGATACCCCCAAAATACCAACCACAAATACCATACACACATAACATGCCATAACATATCTGATCATAGAACAGCCATGCTCTCCGGGTCTACTGTGTGACTGGTCCGCCGCACCGGCCAACAGTCCACCTGGTCCACCCTCTGAGTCAATCCGCATACATCGAGTCTGCAGTGTGATTGGTCCGCCCGTTCCCGGGCCTTCAATCCACCTGGTCCACTCTCTGAGTCTACAGTATGACTGGTCCGCCCGCACCGGGCCTTCAGTCTGTCTGGTCCACTCTCCGAGCCTTCGGCACGTCTGGTCCGCCCCTACCGGGACCTACAGCCTGTCCGGACCGCTCGCTGGGCCTACGGGACAACCGGTCCGCCCTGGGTATCTTGGCCTACTGCACACAGCAGGACCCGCCTCAACCCAACTCCAGTCCATACATCCATGTGCACATATACATACAATCATCTAACAATTCACAGATAACAAGCAGATCAATAAATCACATAACATGCCACTATCCTAACCAGGATACCGACCTAACAGGTCACTAACATAGCATCTCCCTATCTCTCTGGATACCGATCTCAATCAGGTCTCTAGCATATACCATCCTAACTCACAAGATGCAACATGATAAAGCAGCAACATAAACACAACTACCCGGATCTCAATCCGATAAGGGCCGGCCTTGGTGCCTTAGACCCCGTTAGTATAGTGAGGATAACTCACCTCGAAGCTGCCGACTGAACAGATAATCCGAGCTACTCCGATCACTGATACGATCTCCACCACTGGTCAACCACCAATGCGCTGAACTCAAAACAACAAACAATAATTACCAAAATGCCCCTGAACACCATTGGTCAACCCTTGGGCAAAGACAAAGTCAAAGTCAACTCCTGACTGACCCTACTCGCCGAGTCAACCCTATGACTCGTCGAGTTCCCATGCTCAGATTTCACTCCATCCGCGACCTAACTCGCCGAGTCACCCCGAGACTCGCCGAGTCCAACAACTCAGAGGCCACTCGCACACAACTCACCGAGTCATCCCTTGACTCACCGATTCTCGACTCAACCAGAGAATATCGGAACTCTTCGACAAGACTCGCCGAGTCCAAGAACAGACTCGCCGAGTCCAAGGCTATCTTCATCCGACTCGCCGAGTTGTTCTTCCAACTCGTCGAGTCCCAGCTCATCTTCAAGCAACTCGTCGAGTCCACCCATGTGACTCGCCGAGTACCACCATTCTGAATCCATTCAGAAGCATTCCAGGCCATGCAAATGATCCAAAACATAGATCCAACCTCCTACAACTCATCCATCACGTAAAGTGGCAATCTTTACGTGAATCCATATAGATCTAGGCCAAATTCACTCATAACTAGGGTTTGCGACTTGCAAGCCTCACTAAACACTCCAACACAGGGACTTTCATGCTCTCTGATTCTCCTCCCTTCCAGATCTGAGGTAGCAACCTCAGATCTACCCTCTAGACATCCATTTACATCCTTAAACATGATCCCACAAACCCCAAAATGAAGAAACAACATACCATCAGGCCAAGAACGAGATATTACCTCCAATGGACGCCCCCAACTGAAATGAAGTTGATTCCAAGCAAAGCCCCTTGCCCCAAGCCTTCAATTCCCGCAAATTCCTTCAAAGATTACTTCTCCAAGCTTCAATCCACTCAACAATGGATCTCCTCTGCGATTTAGGGTTTCTAGCACTCAAGGAGGAAGTAAAGAGGCTGGGGAAGGAACATAATGTTCCTTATAAAGGGCTCAATCCCAAGAATTAGGGTTTTCTCCACCCAGCGCCTACTCGCCGAGTCCAACTCATCGACTCGCCGAGTCGGCTACTTAACACGCGGTCCAGCCGCGACTCTACTCGCCGAGTCCATCCATGGACTCGCCGAGTCACTCTTTCCCAATTAACACTTTTGGCCCTTCAACTCTACTCTCGCTATTTCGGGATGTTACATACTACTTTCACCAGCGAGTACAATTTGAACTGTTCATGCGTCTTCATAGTGGAAAACACGGCCATCCATTCTAGTCTCAGCCCGTTCATGAACGTTACTTTCTGCTCGATCAACTTTCTTTCTATCCCATGCTTGATCATCTTACTGGGGAGATGATTAAACCGATTAAAGGTCTATACAAGCTTCTCTTCAGGTTTCTGTTCGAAAACTCCAAATTCTGATAGCAACAGAGTTTGAATGGAGTGTTCCAGGTCTTCATCAGGTAAGTAAAGTTCCTTCAACCTATCCCAGATCTCTTTAGCAGTTGTGCATGAACCTACTAGCCGAAAGGTGTCAGATTGCAGGGCGAATCTTATCATTCGCATGGCTTTTAACGTTACACAAGAGCTTGTCCTTCTCATCATGTGGCATCTTCTCAACATCCGTCACCAGCTTGTTGTAATCCGTTTGCGACTTAATACTCGTGTTTGTTCCCGAATGTACAAACGGTCCACGAGTGATAGCTTCCCAGATGAGATAGCCATTGTCGTCAGATCCAACCACGTAATCTTCAAAGTGATGAGCCAATACTTTGTAGTCTTGAGTATAGAGTATAGGTACTCAGGTTGCTGATCCGATGCTGTTTGAGATGTTTATGCGGTTAGTATGCGAATCATCGTGAGACATGGTGAGCTGCTAGAATCACACCTGTAAACTTGAGATTAGGGTTTTATCAAAAATAGAGTTTTCGTCGATATGAAGACGGCGGCTTCTATTTATACGATAAAAGCGGAAACCCTAAAGTATTATGAATACAGAAGTAATGTGTATTGATCACACAATCTCCTGCTCTGATACCAATTGATAGAACAAAGTTCTTTGAGGATCATAAGATTCTAAGCAGGATATTAAATAAGAACGTAATAAAGAACACAAGTATGGCACTGAATATGTCGTATGATTAATGTGATAACACCTCAGAAGAGCTCGATAAAGAACTTCAATCTGTAGAGGTGTTTATGGTTACAAGAATCTACGTGATTAACTACTTCTTAATATACGCATACATGCATGCATATATATACTATAACCCTAACAACTAATCTAGATAACAACGAAACTAATCTAGATAGACACAGATGGACAGGCCCAATCCGGATACAAAATATATGGCCCAAGACGCAACACAAATGGACTCAACAAGATAGTTGTATGAGGATGAAGGTAATGACTCTGGTGTTGGATACCATCCGAGAGGCCCAGGAAGAGGTTGTGAAACCGGAGAACCGCAAGAGACAGCGGGTGATCGGGCAGGTATCCGAGTTTGTTACCGATAGCTGAGGGCTTTTGACCTTTCATGGTTGGGTTTGGGTGCCATTTTTGGGCGGGGCATGTAGCATACTGATGGAGGAGGCGCACAGATCGTAGTTCTTGATCCATCCCGGGGCTACTAAGATGTATTTGGACCTGAAGAGAGATTATTGGTGGCCTTGTATGAAGAGGGATGTTGCATGGGTTGTTGAGATGTTCTTGACATGTCGTCGAGTTAAGGCCGAGCACCAGTGTCCGCATGGCAAGTTGCAGCCGTTGGAGGTTCCCCAGTGGAAGTGGGAACAGATCTCTACGGATTTCATCACCAAATTGCCAAGGACCGGAAAGGGTGTCGATGCAATTTGGGTGATCGTTGATCGGCTGACGAAGAGCGCTCTTTTCATTGCTATGAGTGAGAGGTCTTTCGCAGAGTGACTGACAGAAATATATGTGAGAGAGGTGGTATCGCGGCATGGAGTACCGATCTCGATTGTGTCAGATCGATATTTACGTTTCATTTCCAGATTCTGGAAGAAATTCCATGAGGAGTTGGGTACGAGGTTACATTTCAGCACTGCTTACCACCCACAGATGGACGGACAGAGTGAGCGGACGACTCAGACACTAGAGGACATACTTCGAGCCTGTGTTTTCGACTTCGGACGAGCTTGGGACACATACCTACCATTGGCTGAGTTTTCCTACAACAACAGCCACCATTCGAGCATTGGTATGCCTCCGTTTGAGCCTTTATATGGGAGGAGGTGTCAGACTCCTATCTGCTGGGGGGGGGGGGGGGGCGAGGTAGTGCAGCGAGCGATGGGTAGCACTGAGATAGTGCTTCAGACGACTGAGGAGATACAATAGGTCAGACAGAGGATGCTAACAGCTCAGAGTCGCCAAAAGAGTTACGTAGATAGGCGACGATCCGAACTTGAGTTCTGGTAGGAGACTTCGTACTCCTAAAGGTATCTCCGTGGAAAGGAGTGATCCAATTTAGGAAGAGGGGAAGGCTGGGGTCCTGGTACATTGGTCCTTTCAGGGTGACCGCGAGGGTGGGAAAGGTAGCATATCGTTTGGAGCTACCTACGGAGATGAGCCAGATACATGATTCCTTCCACGTGTCTCAATTGAAGAAGTGTATAGTCGACGAGACAGCAGTAGTACCACTAGAGGATATTCAGGTAGATGCGATTATGGATCGGAAGACCAAGGTTCTGAGGAACAAGGAGGTGCCCCTGGTTCAGGTCCAATGGCAACATAGGAGAGGGTCCGAGCTGATTCGAGAACCGGAGTTGGAGATGCGGGAGCAGCATCCAGAGTTGTTTACAGAGAGAGACTTCGAGAGCGAAGTCTGATTCTAGTTGGGAAGAATTGTAACATCCATATTTTCAGGTATCATATTTTAATTATTTATTTTGAGTTATGAAGAAGGACTCAACGAGTTGACGCTTTGACTCGTCGAGTAGGATCGCAATTTGCTGACTGGATTTAATGAGTGGACTCGACGAGTCAGCGAGTCGACTCGACGAGTCCGCGCTGAGATCAGAAACCCTAAATCTTTGGGTCTTTGCGCTATTTATGGGATCTTATGGCCTTCATTGTCGGCCACCTTCACCCTTGTGAGAACCAGAGCACCAGAGAGCATAGTGAGTGAGAGAGGAAGCAATTTTCATCATCTCTAGTATGACTTTGCATGAAAGAAGGAAGGAGGGCAAGCTAGGCGGATTAAGGAGCTCAGATTTTCTACCATTCGACTAGATGGTGCTACTAGAGGTATGAATCTACACTCATTCTCGTGTATATGGTGGACTACTTGAATCTAGGGTTTTCTTATCCCTTCTTTAGCTTGGATTCGAAGCTTATGAGGTCCCAAGGTGGAATAAGTCTTAGATCTGGACCTTAAGAGGTCCAGAGAGTCCCAACCATTCTGCTTTATGTTGTTCCAATGGAGATATGAACCTAGGTTGCCATTTTAGAAGCTATTTCACCAAAAGAAGCCTTATGTGTGTTGCATGACTGTAAAGATTGGAACTTTACCTGATTATTGAGCATTGGGAAGTCAGATCTAAAAGTTAGAGAAACAGATCTGACCTCAGAAAGTCATTTGAGTGTTGCCATGGAAGGAACTCGCCGAGTCCATAAGGGGACTCGACGAGTCGAGTCGGGTTGCCCTACGATTCGCGACTAGTGGTAGCCCGTCGAGTGAAAGGTTAACTCGATGAGACGAGTAAGGCTTTAGGAGGATTTAGAGGACATGCATGGACTCGCCGAGTCACCCGAGTGCACTCGACGGGCCTGGTCAAAGTTTGACCGTTGACTAGAGTTGACTTCAGTTGACCTTAGGGTTTTGGTCAATCTAATTCAAGGAAGGTCAGGGAGAGGTAGAATGATCTTCTACCCATTCTTTAGAAATGAGGTCAAGATAAAGTATCTGATTAGGGATGTTATCGTTTGATAGGAGGAGACTAGATCGGATTATCGAGCACGAGAGGTTATCCGACATCATACGAGGTGAGTCTTCTCACTGTACTTTAGCTAGATTGGTAATTATGTGTGACCGGAAGGTCTTATTTGCTATGATGAGTATGTGATGTATATTGTTATATGACATGTATGTGCTATGTTATGTTTTGAGTATTATGATATGGACCGGAAGGTCAACAGTGTATGGGTCGGAAGGTCAAGATGATACGGACCGGAAGGTCAGAGAAGTGGGACTAGAAGGTCTACCAGGATTATAGGATGGAAGTCCCCTGAAACACATTGATCGGAAGGCCTTGTAGAGTTATAGCCCTTACTGTCGTAGGTGTTGCATGTGGTATTTTGGTGTGACAACCCGAAATTTCCATTCTGAACAAACCACACCAAGCCAATAGAAGTAGAGCAGTTACAGTGAAAACTCAAATTTCGAGTATAAGTTTGGCAGTTTACAGGATTGTACATCTAAGGAGATATTAGGAGAGTGGATGCACTAGGGTTTTGTGCAACACTGTAATTCCAATACTCTAGGACATTAGAATCCATTCCGAGAATAGAAATATTTTCTACCAAAAATCTCAGGACTATAAATAGAGTTCTGAACCAAATTGGTTCATTAGTTGAATTCCAATTAGAGAAAAGCAAAATTCTCTCTCACGGATCTTCGGGTTTTCATCCCAAATCGTGAGTACACTTCTCTAGTTGTGTTTTAATGTTGTTCTATGCTTATTAACATAGATTGTATGTCAAATACATGAGATCCGGGAGTTTACCGCCCAAGAACGTTCTTGGGGAGTAAACTCCAAAATGAAGCTTAAAGGCCATCTAGTCCCATTTCCTTGTTAGGTAACTAGACTAGGATGATATGTATGAACATTAGAGACTAGAAATCAATCAAGAACACATAGTTCTAGGAGTTTACGGCCCAAGAGTTTCTTGGACCGTAAACACCATTTTCAAGGGCTTAATGTGCCCTAATCACCCCCAAAGGCTTGGACTCTATTTTAGACATGTACACTAATGTGTTTAGAACCTAGAAAACTTAAGAAAAGCACAAGTGTTGAAGAGTTTATGGCCAAGAGTGGTTCTTGGGCCGTAAACTCCTATTAAGGGGTCAAAGGACACCCTAAACCCTTCCTTGAGCCAAGAAACAATTTGGGCATGTACCTAAATGTATTATGGACTAACTAAAACACTTAGAACCCCATGAGTGAGGGATTTTACAGCCCAAAAGGTTCCAAGGCCGTAAACTCCATGAAAATGGTGCAAATGTGCCATAAACTCTCCTAAAGCCAACTACTAAAGTCTAGATTTGTTCCTAGAAATGTTTGAGACTTGAAAACATCATAAGAACCCTCCCAAGGGAGTTTACGGCCGTAAACTCCAAGGGAAAATGGTCTATGGGCCGTAAACTCCCCAAAGGAGTCAATATGGTGCCCTAACACTTGTATAAGCCTTGAAACAATTCCCTCTAGAGTTGTAGTAATTCAAAGCACCATTTCAAACCTTGGTTGAGAGTTTACGGCCAGGAGCTTACTCCCCTGGGCCGTAAACTCCAATGAATGTGGTCATTTGACCATAAACTTTTATTAGGGGCATTGTACTCCTTTGTTGCAACCCATTAGCCTCCTAGCACTTGTCCAAAAGTGTTTTCCTCGCGCTTAAATGTTATTACTTGTATAATTAGTGTTTTAATCACTAATTATTTATATAAATATGTTTTCATATGTAATTAGGACCTTTGTGTGTGTCTAAGCCTTCACTTGACACAAAGCACTTGTCCGATCCTTCCGTACGATAACAGTCTGTTCAATTCCAGTCACTTACTGCAGGTGAGTTCATACCCCTTAACTAATGTTTTAAACTATTTTAAATGTTTTATGGGGGGATACAAGTAGAATCATGCTAGTTATTATATCAATCACATGCGATTAATAAGTAGAATTACGCTAGTTATTATATCAATCACATGTGATTAATATACAGCATTCAAAGGATTTGGCTACTCATTAGCCGTTTTACCAAATGGTTTCCTTCAAATGATTTTTATAAACATTTTATATGTTTTAAACTACTTATTACACTGTACATCTTACTCTGAACATTACCTTTCAAACATATTTACAACTGTGTTTCAAACAAATATTTCCTTATACTTAAAACTGTTTTATCATACTTATGCCTTCAAATTGTTTTGTAGATTGACATCAAGTCAATCTTTTCTTAAAATAATATTTATTGTACAAATGTCTTACAAATCTTAGTTATGCTTTTATATTATTATAAATTGCATGCCTCTATATGTATAGTTATATAAGAAATGTTTAAAAGACTTAGGAAGGCTATCCACCCTATTTCCTTTTCGCGCATTGAGATGTGGTCTGGTGGGATATCGGGTACTCGTCCGAAGGTCGTTTAAATATTAGTTATATATCATATGTACATATATAGTCATAAAAGGTCCTTCCAGTTCATCCCATGCCCTTGGGTAGCAAGGGTATACATCCATGATCATACATACCATTTAGACTGCTAGTAAACTACCATACGGGTAGTTTAGGAAGATACTAGAACCATTACTAGAATGCGATATCATACGATGAGTCAGTTCATTCATGAGTCAATACTTTCTAGAACATTACTGTACATTACCTATACGACTATACTAGGACGAGAACATATACAACTATACTAGAACGCTTACATTACTATACTTGCTTGGTAGAGAGTATGTACATTACAGCTAGAACAGTTCATTACATAACATATACAGGAATACATTAATTACTATGATTTAAATCGGAGCATGACTTAAATGACATGGCTCGAGTTGTAGCCATAATTCTCTTGGAGGGAGAGCGTGAGTTTGCGTATAGATCTATGCTGGATTGACAATCCTACACCCTGCTGCTAGCTACAGCTGGACCTGCAGGTCTGCGGGTGCCAAACGTCATTTCGTTATTACGACCATTCATTATGTCGTTGTTACTAGTCGATAGTATGGTGCAATTTATCACATAATGCCTTAGCCTAAAATCCGGTTTAAGGTAATTAGTACGGTAGTAGTCCTTTCAGAGCTACGTTTTAGTACTACATTTATTTTCCAATTATATATTTTTAGTGATAACCTCACTTAAACCTTTATGTACAAACTATATTTTTGAATAATGATAGTTACACTTGGGAAAATTACACACTCTTACGAGAAACGAACATTGAGAACAGTTAGGTCTTGGTAGAAGACTACCTTTAGAACAGTTAGGTCTTGGTAGAAGACACCTTCATATACTAGTAGGAATCATCGGGATTCTAGGGTTTTTCAAACACTTACAGTTCATTTACACTTACAAATTCTTACATACAAATACTTACTTACAAATTAAGACACTAAATACTTATGATCTCACCAGCTTCAAAGCTGATACTCGCTTTCAAAATTACTTTTATCCTCAGGTCATCATAGACAGGTACCGATGCAAGGAGAAAGGAAGATGGAGCTTGTTCAAGACTTATCTTTCATTTTGATTTATGCATTAGTCATTATCAAAATTTGACAGAATACAATTGTATAATAATTATTTTATTAATGCAATGGATCATGTTGTTGCTTGTTTACTACTTTACATTGTTGTTGATATTATACATGACGTCCTCCACCCCAAAACATTTCCGCCGTTCTTGGTTTTGGGGTATGACATTTGGGGAACTCACTAAACATTTATGAAGTACCGTGTTTTGTGATATGTGTTTCAGGTACCAGCGAGGATCGCGGGAAGGCACCGGCATGATCCGTACTCACTGATAGAGATTTATGTGTTTGATATTCTGGGACATGTTTTCTGAGATAACATTCGATACAATGAGTTTCGAAATTGTTTTATGAAGTTTATTATGTTTGTAAATGAAAATTTGTTTTGAAAATTTACATTGTTACACTACATCCACATACCCTAATAGCTATTAAAGTTATACACATACCATAGAGACCACGCAAATACAACCAAAAAATAATGCCATGCGCTATCCCACATGGTCTTTACCTAGGACTACCATGGACTAACTCACATGGTCTTACATCCAATTCCATGGGCTACCCCACATGGACTTTACCAAGGACTACCATGGGCTACCCCACATGGTCTTATATCCAACGCCTTGGGCTCCCCCACGGGGTCTTCCACGCAACCATATAATTATATAACATGATAAATCACGAAATAACGGTCATACACATAACATGATCACATAATGGGCCGGCTTTGGTGCCTTAGACCCATAGGTATGGTGAGAAGACTCACCTCAGTCTCCCTGAATATATATACTACTCTCCTAACAGTCTGCAATTTCCTGAGATGAATAATAATAACATAAACAACATTAGGGCTTTAAATTAACTAAGGGGAAAACCCAACCTCCAAATCCTCACTGAAGGCCCAGATACACATCCCTTGCTAATGGGCCTAAAATTCCAAGCCCAAAATCCTTAATGGGCCTCTTGGCCAAAAAAGGACCAACCATTAAATCCATGGCCCACAACAGATGTCAATCCCCTAATTCATAGAATTCAATCAAGCCCACCAACCAAATGAGGCCCAAAGGCTCAAAGGCCCAAAACAGTTTAGGGCCCAACTGCTACTGCGTACGTCCAGCGTACCATCTTTGTACACGTAGCGTACTTAGGATATGGGGACTACGCGCCGCATACAACTGGTTACGCCCAACGTACAACCAGTTTAAGCACTTTCTACATTAATTGCTTAATGCTCGATTTCCTCACAAACAAAAGTCAGATCTGGGTCTTCTAAAACGTCCTAAGGCAAAAAGTTGCCTACTTTATGCTCTTGCATGCCTTATAAACGTCCAACACTTCCATTAAGACCTTTCCAAGGTCCTTAATCCATGCATGAGACCTATACATCCATCAAGATCCCATTTTTATGCTTCTAAATGACCAAGGGACCTCAGATCTACCATCCTCATCTTATGGAGTTGCTTAACTCATCGAAAGAGGTCCCAAACCAACCGAATGGACAAAACTAGAAAACCCTTATTAGATCTAAGGTTTTAGATGGAAAGTTTCAAGCTTTATATCTCCAGAAGCTTTGTAAGGTGAATTTGATGCAGGATCTGGAAGCACCTACATATTCCAAACTTGCTTGACCACTTCTTCTTCTTGCAATGAACACTAAAAGTTCACAAATGCACTCTTTTAAGCTAAAGAATGATCTCACAAGGTTCACTGGGGTACAAGGATGATCTAAGGCTATGGAGGCTCTCTAGGTTAAGTCCAAGGGACTTAAGATCGTTTAAATAGGCCTCATGTCCGACAATTAGGGTTTTGCACCTCTGGCGCGTACTTTCCGCATAAGGCTTGGTACACCCAGCGTACCATAATTCTCCCCATGCTCAGCCATGCATGGTACACCAAGCATACACTTAAGTACGCCCATTGTACTTAAGGGACCATCCATGCAAATATAATTTCCCTAGGGCTTAAAGACATACCTAATTTTTTTAGGTGTTACATAGACCACTTAAATCCCGCGTCCAGACTGACATCTACCAACTCGTTGAGTAGCTCTTTCCAAAAAAAACAATACTTAATAAATTAAATGCATACGAGGAACGGGACGTTACACTAATAGTAGAAATTATGGCAACAGGAGCATAGGTATCAAAGAAATAAATTCCTTCCTTTTGTCTAAAGCCTTGGATAACCAATATGGCCTTATACTTATCAATCATGCCATCCACCTTGATTTTTCTTTTGAGGATCCATTAACATCCTAATGTGTTGCAACTAGGAGGTAAATCAGACAATACCCAAGTATTTTTATGCGTGATAGAATCAATCTCATCCTGAATTGCCTCATCCCAGAAATAAACATCCCTAGAAACCATAGATTCATTGGAAGTCTTTGGATCCTGCTCAATACTAAAACAATATTGATGTTGAGACACAGTCTCATTTCTTGTTCCTTCAACTAAATATAGTTGAAAATCAAATCCAAAAGATTTAGCTTTTCTAGCTCTAGTACTCTTCCTAAGTTCAGACACAGAACTTGTACCACCAGAAGCATCTTCAGCTTGAGTTGTGTTCTTGCTGAAAGATTGTTGAATCAAATCCCTTGGTCTAGGTGTGCTTTTAAATCTTTCTTCATCAAAGATAGCATCTCTTGACTCTATAACAGTGTTCATGGACACAAAGTCATTAGATTCTAAAACATAGAATCTATAATCTTTGGAATGATCAACATATCCAATAAAGATACATTATATACCTCTTTCACCTAATGTCTTCCTTTTAGGTTCAGTGAGCCTCATAACTGCTCGACAACCCCAAACTTTGAAATAACTCAAATTTGGTAAATTTTTTACACCAAAGTTCATAAGGAGTATTCTTACTCCTTTTGTTTGGAGTCCTACTCTAGCATGCCATAATTCATATGTATTAAAATAATTTCTAGTACTAGTAGAAGTCATGCAAACATAATTATCAATACAAGTATTCTCACGAATCCTATAAAAGAATCATGTCTTGACAAGATATACTTGTCACTATCTAATACTTGTTTGTAACCACAATTATTTAATACAATTTCAGACACAAGATTCTTACGAATCCCTGGAACATATAAAATTTTTCAAACACAAACATTTCCCAAAAGTAATGGTGAGTAATACAGATCCTAGTCCCTTGATTGGTTCGGTTGCATCATTTCCCATCTTCACAACATATCCATCTTCAATTGGTTGAAAGTCTTTGAACCAATATATATCTTTGCAAACATGACATGTTGCTCCCGAATCAACCCACCATCAAACATTATCATCATGTACATAAAATGCTTCAGAAATCACAAAAATATAATTCTAAATATATTTAGAATTCTGCGTGAAAACAAAAACTAACCTTGTTGCTTTTTTGGATCCTTGGATCCACATGGTCCAACACCATCATTGTTTACTTTGCGAAGACAACAATATTTCTTGAAGTGAACCGCTTTGTTACAATTCCAACAAACCTACTTAGCCTTCTTGTTAGAAGATTTGTCATCCTTTCCTTTAAACTTCCTTTTTCCAGTAGACTTCTTGGGATTCTTTGAACTTTCTCCTTCCACCATGTTCACAGAAGAGGAACCAACTTGGTTCTTGCCTTTAGGATTGTTATCATGTTCTTGAGTCCTTAAGGACTCTTCAATCCGTAAATGGCTTCCAAGTTGAGTCAAAGCGAATTCCTTTTTGTAATGTTTCAGATTGTATTTAAAATCCTTCCAGGAAGGGGGCAGTTTGTCGATGATCATAGCCACAGAAATGGTTCATCCATTTTTAGATTGTGTTGAGCAAACTGTCCCAGAATCCTTAACATATCATGGAATTGTGCCATAACAGGCCTGGAGTCATTCATCTTGTAACCCATAAAGTTACTAACAAGAAACTTCTTGCTAGAAGCATCTTCAACCATGTACTTGGATTCAAGAGAATCCTATAGTTCTTTTGCATATTCGAAATTTTGATAGATATAAAACAAATAATTAGACATACCATTAAGAATATGACCACGACATATGTAATCATCATTTTCCCACTTTGATCTCCTTCTAGTTGCATCCAAAGGTTCATCTTCAACAGATTCTGGTAAGACTGGCGTGGGTGTACTTAGAACATACACCACTTTCAAAGTGGTAAGGAGAAATTGCATCTTCTTTTGCCATCTATGAAAAAATTGTCCTTCAAGGTTGTTTAATTTGTTAAACATGCTTTTCATATTCTTCACAGAATCACCACTTGCCATTATCACATAATGCTTTAATCTTTTTTAGAAAAAATGGGATATAGATAAACTTGGATCATGTCACACCCCCGAACCAGACAGCGAAAACGTCCGAGGGCTATTTGTGACTTAATTGAATACCATCACAATGATTATACATGAATCATAACATCATTCATCACCATGCATTGAAATATTACAACTGATATTGTTTACATTCAGTACGTTGTTTTAAACATTACATTTCCAAAATATAAACCGTTCGATACTAATTTAAACAAAACACCATGACACCACTGGATACATATTCTTCGATTTACCTGTTACCTGAGAATACAAGTATTTTGGAAAAACGTCAACATATGAAATGTTGGTGAGTTCATAAGTAATGTTTGAAAAAAAATGATTTTTGTGAAGTTTGAAAACCCAGAAAATCCGATATTTTCTGAAAAGTGTATTGTATATAAGAAAAAGTGTGAAGATCCGTAAGTATGCTTGTTGATTTTTGTAAACGTGAATAATTGTTAAAGTTTGTATACATCACATAGATAAAAGTGTTGAACTCCCCAGGAAAACCCGATGTTTTCGTAATACATAAAATTTCGTGTCTTATTCATTGTTATACCGATACGACGATTGTTTTCGATAATTCCAGGTGACATTGGATTAATTATGGGTTGTGAGTCGTTATAAACACGCATTAATGAAAATGACTAGTTTATAACTACCAAATACAAACGATCCCTTAGGTGTCGTCCGTACTACTCACTTAATCCAACCACCCTGACTTCTCATAGCCCCACAACCGAGGAAAAATGGAGGTACGAAGCCCCCATTATTTCCATAAGTCGTTCAAGGCTATCAGGAATGCGAAAGGCACTTGGCCCGACTCGCATTTGACTTCTCGACTTTGCTAGCAATACCAATGGGCCCTTGGGGCCCAACAACACAATAAAGCTATTGAAAGTCCTTTTACATGGAATTAGGTCATAGAAGGCCCAATAACATGTAAGCGCGTTCCCTTCGGGCCTAAAGATCATGTTATTGGGCTAGCTAGGCCGAACAAGCACGATTTGAAACTTTCAAGCCCAAAGATTGAATATTGACTTCTCGTAAATTTCGCGTGTTTATTGAAGTACTATTGTTTATTGATTTTTGATTCATTAATTATTCGAGACCGAATCAATTCGTTTGGTAACAATATTGGTGTTGAAAGTGTATTTATTATTATGTTTCGCCGGTAGTCGTGGTGCTCGTATTTTATCTTAAGGGATTTATTTGTTTAAAAGTAAGAGTTTACCTTTTTATGACCCTTCTTAGATAAAATTTACACTTTTAATCCTTTATATAAAAGAATTTCCATTTTAGTCCTTAAACCATTTTTTCTTGACACTTTAGTATCAAAACTTATTGAAAAGACATTTTCAGCCCAGATTTACTTGATAAATAGCTTAAGTCCTTCAAAAATGAAGTTTTCTCGGTTGGAACCCTCATTTTCGCAAACTTTACAGTTTTGGCCCAAAATGGAAATTTTTTGCATTTTTTATCCTTTTTTACTTTGAAAAACATTTTTGACCTTTGAAATGGTTTTAATACACTTGTAATCCTATGTTTTGCAGAAAGTTGCCTTTCCAGCCCCTCAATTTCAAAAATCTCGCAATTTGGGGCTTATTGGGCCGAAAAGCCCATTTTAGCCCATTATGTTCAAAAATTACATTTTAAGCCCCTTAAAAGTGTTGATATTCAGAAAATTTATATTATAAACTGTTTGGACTCTTTCCAACCTCCAGAAATTATCATTTGTCATTTTGGGCCCTTAGTTTTGTATTTTTGACAATTTGAGCCCAAAAATGTGTTTTAAGTCCAAAAATGTTCATTCTAACCAAATAAACTATTTTTCTAGACTTGATTAGTGTAAAATGATATAAGTTATGTTTAGTTCATTCCTCATATTGAAGATCTCGGTTTTTAGGTTCTTTTTGGCTAACATATTCATCACAAAACACATAAGATCATACATACAAGCATAAAAATCACACAAGACATACATTTACTCATAGATCTACACATTTGCTTGTATTCTCCCCCACAAAAACTCATAAAAACCGAAAAACAGGGGGTATGAAGCTCACCTTGAGTTGTTGTTTCGGTTTTGAAGAAGATTAGAAGGAGTTTGATGTTGTTTTCGGCCCTAACAAGCCTTCCATTGATGACTTCGAACTTAGAGGGTTTCTAAGAGAGTGATCATGATTTTTGCATGGATTAGAAAGAGATTTTTGATTAAACAAAGAATCTAGATCATAGATCCAAGCATGATCTTACCTTAGATGAAGAATTCGTGGAAATATCTTCTTGAAAAACCTTCTAAATTTCGATATCTTGATGAAGAGTGGAGGGAGTTTCCTTGAGAGATTTGTGAGAGAATTATGTGTGTGTGTGTGTGCTTGGAATCGGCTGAGAGCAAGAGAGAGGGAAAGAGAGAGATCTTGAATTGATGTGTGCATGGAAACATGGGATAAGATGCATGGAAGACCATAATGTAAAAATGAGGTGGCCATGAGAAGTCAACTCTCCCTTTTTACTTGGGCTTGGGCCGAGAATTAGAGAGGAAGAGAAAAGAATTTGGGCCTTGTATGCTTAAGCCTTTTTCATGGTTATGTTATGTGATGTTTGGTCCAAATAACCATAAATATGATTCTTATGACCTATTAGGGCTAAATTAGGTTAATTATGGCCCAAAATGGTTCATATAATTAATTTATTTCATTCTAGGCCCAATATGACCCAAAATATTGAAATAAATGGAAGTGGGTCCATTTAGAGCCCATTTAAGATTTCTAAGCCGAAGATGGTCAAATTGGAAGCTTATTGTTCCATTGGGCCCAATAAGGAAGTCCTAGTCCAAAATGGACTTAAACAAGAGCTTCTAGGGTTTCCAATTGCTTATTGACTACTTGAAATGCTTGCATGGGGTGTTTGATTGAAATTTTGTTGTCATAGAGTATGCATCATACATGCTCTTATGTCTTAGATTCATAATTTGGCTTAAGTGTTGTAGTTACAAGGCACAAAAATTTCTAGTTGTGACAGATCAGTAAGAGTTGTGAAACACTTTCAGATTAAAGCATTTCCAGGGTACACTCAAAATCTCTAATCGGATGAAAGTCACTGTTTTTCTAGAAATGGAGAATGAAGAAGATGTTATGAAATCTATACCCAAAATAAATCTGAAATTGATCGTATAACAGAAACTAACTTCTTGTCCTAAAACTGTCATATGCTAGTTACAGGAAAACAACTTCCTGTCCAAAAACGGTCATATTACCTGTAAAAAAACTAACATAAACTCGTGTCTATAAATGGATCACAAAACTAGGTGTTTTCACAAAAAATACAGATTTCTAAGACATTTTTTATATAGTAACATAACTAATATAAAAAATTGCGCACTGACCTGTCAGCTCGACCCTAGCCAGGGGCTCTGCCCCTTGGACCCCTCTCCCAGGGGCGCTGCCCCCAGACCCCTGTCAGCTCAGGGGCTTCGCCCTTAAATAGCAATATACTTTCAATAATGACAAAATCAAACAAATATGCACTCCGCACCATACTAATTTATTCGATGATTGTCAAAATGACATTGATCAACAAATTAACCTTATTATACTTAAATAATATTAGTGATATAAAATCACCGATATTAAATTGAGTTGGTTTTTTAGAAAACCCTAAAAAATACTATTTTTTATAATATGTTTTTTATTTACTTTTTTTTCTAAATTTTTAATATATTTATACGGGTACAACAAATATGTATTTTTCAATGTTTTTGGCTATTAAATGCATTCATGAAAATTCCGAAAATCAATAATAGATTATGTACGAAATCAAAATGCTATGAATTATTTAAAACAATAACTGTAATATATTAAGATATTCATAACTAAACTATGTGCGAAACCTGAAGACATATTAGTCGGGCCCTTATCATAGTGTTATATAATAATTGTCAATGATCAAACTTATTTTTATAATAAAGATATTACTTGGTGTACTTTAAAATAAAGCAACATGTTTCTACTAAGAGTTGCATAGATTCTTCGAATATATTTGGTGGGTCACGCACAATCTGCTCCTAGATTGTATCAACCAATTTGTGTTAATTACCTATGAAATATCGGCCAGTAAATAAATCGTTAAAAGGTTTCAAACTATTAATATATTATTTTATTTTTCTTATCGTAAATTTTTCTTTAAGAACATAAATCTAAAATGAAATGCAGAAATGAAATTATGTTATTGTGAGGATGAAACTCATCTATTTATCTCATCTTTTAAACCTATTTTTTCAGGATTGAGTATGTTTTCAAAGGTTGTCAAAGGATAATTTCACAAGATTTGATGGTATGTTTATTTTAATAGTGTACCGAGACATTTTTAAAGTAAGTTTTTATTTATTGTTTTATCTTTAAACCCTTTTTGGCCTCAAGTATTTACTAACGATTTACATTGAGTATTAAATTTATTCGACACTATATTGATTACATTGAGAGTCGGTAGGTGGTATGGTGCGATGGGAATGTCTTGTCTTGACCGTAAATTAAGATGATGTACCAGAAACCTTTTTGGGTATGTTCGAGAATGTGGACTATGTTGATTTATTATGGATTAATTGTTTTAAGTGGTGGTGACACATCAACTTTAGGTGGAATAGTGAGTGGGTTTGGAGTACCCATAGAGAAATGGTGTGTGTTGTACCTAAATGTGTTGCATAGATAGATTTCGAGGACGAAATCTAATTGAAGCGGGGAAGAGTTGTAACACCTTCTTTTCAGGTGTGTTTATACCATGTATTTTTAATTCAAGTATTTAAGGATGAAGGGTTTTGTGAAGGAAGCGAAAGTGAGACGTGAACATGTATGGGTCACGATGCGACTAAGAACCCTAAGTCGCAGCGCGAACTAAATGATCTTCACGGAGCGACAAAGGTATTTGCAAATAACCCTAAATCTCAGGCATTAAGCCCTATTTGAGGAATATAATGTTTAGGGTTTGTTCTACACTCAACCACCATACCCCAGGAACATTCCTCTCAAACACTAGCCTCTATTTTTGTGTCTTGGTTTAAGTAAGTGATCGTTAGATGGTTTTGAAGAAATAAATTTATGATAAATGACTCTCCAATGCAATGCCAGAGGAGTTACATCAAATATATAAAAGTAAAAGTTACACATACATTCCTTAAATAAATAAAGAATTACAAAGATATATAATCCACAACTTGAAGCTTGGCTGGAACGAACATAGTGAGAAGTTGAACAAATGCAATAAGCTTACGGATGAATTGATAGTCGAGGTCAATGTGCTTGGCTCGCTTATCAGGAACTAGATTATATGTAGAACTTTGATTGTCACAAAGAAGAGTCGGTCGACCGGATGGTAAGGCATGAAGTTCATTTAAGAGATGTGTTATCCAAATAATCTCAGTGGCGATGTTAGCCATGGCTCGTTATTCACATTCACCAATATTGTGAGAAATGGTTGGTTGCTTCTTGGAGCTCCAACATACAAGATTACCCACCAGGTGAAGGGTCTAATTAAGGGTTTGGTCTAGGCTTTCAATGTAATAGGTTCTTTTGAGTCAATATGCATATTTTGGTAGTTTCTGTTTAGTTTACGGCCATCTGAGAGTTTACGGCCGTAAACCCAAGTCCGGCCCAGGTCCAATATATATAGAGATGCATTAGGTCTTTTGTCAGTTGTTGGTACCTCAGAGTTCACGGCTGCTTCACCATAAGTTGTACCAGACATTATTCCTAATAGAAAAGCATGTGCAAGCTTGTTTTCGTTCTTAATTCTACTTATTCTTATTGTTAATTGATTGTGTTTGCTATTTGATCACTGGTAAGATCCGTTTCAGGACCTTACAATTGGTATAAGAGCGAAACCAATGTCAAGGCATCCTATAATTGAATTTTTGACTGTGTTCTTCTTTGTTTATGACTGAAGTTGGTGTTTGCTGCAGAAAGGTTTCAAGTATAATTCCAAAAAATTGCGTTTCTGGGAATTTGCGGCCAAAGTTTACGGCCGCAAATATAGATTACGACCGCAAACTCGTTTCAGTTCGTTAACCGTAAACTGAGTTCTTGAGCCGTGAATAAGGATTTTTCATCAACCGGAAACTTGTATTCTTGGACCGTGAATTTAGACCGTAAACACTTTACGACCGTAAACTCCGGACCATGAACAGAGTTTATGGCCATAAACTTGCTTCTGACTGTGAACTTGTGTCTGACCGGAAATTTTAAATAATTTAACTTTTATTTAATATTAATTTAATATTAATGGATTCACAAAGTCAAACACACCACAACAAGCTGGATTTTGTAATGGGCACAACCACTCGAATCCCAAGATTGCTATCCGCTTAAGGTTTCCCTGAATGAAAATACAGGATTGAGAAGTACATCAAGATGAAGGACTTCAAAATTTGGAGAAGCATCATAAAAGACCCTGTCAGAATAACCTGCACTGTTACAGGGCAAGTGGTTGACAAGAAGTTTGAGAATTACACAGATGAAGACTTCGAGACGGTTGAAGAGAAAGAAAGGGCTTTAGCTACTCTGACTATGGCATTGTCTCCTAATATAGCACAAGGTTTTAGAAAGTACACTTCTGCTAAGGCTTTGTGGGAAGCCGTAATCGAGGATTATGAAGGGAATGAAGACATGCAGGAGAGTTGCCAAGATATGCTGCGACAACGGTTTAACATGTTCAACTACTTTCCCGGAGAGACTCTTGAAGCATAGCTACAACAATTTACTACTCTAACCACTGAGATGACTGTAGTCGGGATCTTTTACACCAAGTCTTAGATAAACAAGAAGCTGCTGAATGCTCTCCCAAAGTCATGGGACATGAATGTGGCTGTTATAAAGAAGACTAAAGATCTAAGTTGGCTCTCTCTTGCTGAAGTGATGGTAGTCATTAAGGCTTGTGATATTGATGGCAAGCAACGGGAGATAAATCATGTGAACTCATACTCAACTGCAAACCTTGGGATCTCTTCTAACAATGCCCTTTCATCTCTCACTTTTCCTTCTACTGGTCAATCCTTTGCTGGCCAGCAAGCTCAGGCTCAGTCTTTTTCCACTCCATCAGCTTCTTCTTTTCCTGCTGCATCAACCATGCCTCTCTCTCAGAACCAATCAGTCGTGGCCTCTTAAGTTGCTACTTCCTCCAATGTGGCTTCCTCATCAAAAGGAAAGGAGGGTGATGAAAATCTTGCTCTTGCTTCAGGGCTTGTTACCTGCTACAATGCACTTGTGGTTGGAGATCTTCCACCCCAACTGTCATTTGCCGATCTCAATCAGATTCACCTTGAAGACGTAGAAGAGATGGATATCACATGGCAGATTGCCATGGCAGTTTTCACGGCGAAATAATTTTCCAATAAGACCGGAAAGAACAATTGGGGGATGAGTGCTAACAAGTAAGTTGGGTTTAGCAAGGGAAAGTTGTGTTGCTTTAACTGCCATGAGCCAGGGCATTTTGCTCGTGATTGTCCGCAGCTAGATAGAAGATTGAATAATGACCGGACAATAATTGCATTTGGGAACAATCGAAGCGGTGCTCAGGTCAACAGCGAGAAGGCCATGGTTGCGCAATCGTTTAACTGGGAGGATCAGATGCAGGCCCTAAACATTTTAGGACCTGAGAATGCTCTTTTGGCACAGGTTGGTGATGATGCTCCTGCGGAGATTGTTGTAGCTGAATATCAAATGATGGAGCTGCAGTTTGCGTTGATGGTATCTTCTTCTCATGAACCAAATAAAAAAGAGGTAACTCTACCCTCATGCTCTCAATCTTGTATTGATTATGTTAAAACTCTTCATGATGAAATTGAGACACTAAGTAGAGAAGTAGATAAACTTACAATTCTTCGTGAACAAAATGACTTGCTCAAAAGGGAAGTAGAGGACTTTAGGTATGATGGTTACCAACATAGAAAAGGACAAAAACCTCTTAAGGCCCAGTTAGAATCTAAAATAAAAGACTTTAGGAGACATCAGGAAGACTATAGTAATAAATGCGAAAATTATGACTACATAAAGAAACAGAACGCTGAACTAGTGGCTGAAATTGAATCATTAAAGGTTAAATTTGAAACTGCTGATTTTGATTTTAGAAAATATGATGTATCAAGTGAGGTAGTTGCCAATATAATAGACCACTACATGAAATTTAAACAAAATCAGTCAAAGGGTCTAGGGTATAATCAAGTGCTTCCTCCTTTCAATCACTCATATCAGCTTCAACCCCTGTCCAAAAAATAGATTGCCAATGAACCATTCATGGTTTATGGGAAGCCATCTAGTTTTGTTTTGGGAGGATTTATTAATGTTTAAAATACTAACATTTCTACTTCTCCTGCAGATCAATCCTTGAAACAGTCAAGGCACGAAGTTGAAGGATTTGTTTCTGAAAATAAAACTGAGTCTGAACCGGAAGTTTTAGTTTTAAATAAAGACAATAATTTTCTGATGTTGCTAGTGACAATGTTTTTGTGATGTTTCTACCTCTTCTGATACTGTTTTGAATGGTTTTAAAGTGTCTGATACTGTTTTGAATGATGTGGTTGGAAATTCTAATGTTTGTGATGATAATAATGAAAAACCACCAGTTTCACAAGTTTCTCCATCTAAAGCACCCTCACTTGTCTCACAACCTAATTCTTGTTCTTGCTCATGTAAGAGAAGCAAGGGTGTTGGTATGGATTACAAATCTGAACAATATAGTACAAGTTTTGACAATAACAAACAGATTTGTTTCAATTGTGGTATTGGTAGTCATATAGCTAGGAATTGTTCAAATTGAATGTTTGTACGTTTTGAGTCTCCAAGAGGAGAGAACGAATTCAGAGGAAGGTCTTTAACTAGAAATTCCTCTAGAAATCATTCTCGGAATGATGATTGGAAGGATAATCGGAGTAGAAAACGAGATCTTTGAAAAGAAGAATAAAAAGGTCTTTCATAACAAAGTTCCAAGCAATTTGCCAAAACCGAACAAGGCTAAGCCAAGGTCGGTTTCGTCAAGAAGCAGCAATGGGTCTTCAACCAATTCTAGTGGAGAACCCAAGAGCTCCAAGCAAGCTAACAAAAATCATATTTCCAAATCACTCGGGATTGTTAGAAAAGCTAATTATCAATGGTTGCCCAAAATAGCCTCCAATCCATCACCTGTGTCCTCTGAAAAATCATTAAATGATAATAGATCTGAAAAGGCATCGGGACAACCTAGTAAATTAATAACCTGGGTTCCCAAATGTAAATAAACCTGCACATTTTGCAGGGACAGTTGCGGGGGAATGTCGTCAAACCTTGGTTCGTCGACAGCGGCTGCTCTCGGCATATGACAGGAGATATCGCCCAACTGCATAACATTCAATCTTTTAATGGGTGTATATCTCCTTTGCGGGTGGAGAAGGTATCAAAATCACTCAAAGGAGAACCGTCACAAATGGGGTGTTATGTTTCGAGAATGTAAACTTTTCTCCCGAATTGAAGCATAGTTTGTTGAGTGTGTCTCAGATATGCGACAAAGGCTATTCTACACATTTTACCGAAAAGGAATGTATGATTCTCAAGCCAGGCTTTGTCATCCCAGAAGAGTGGATTCTTGTGAAATCTAAAAGGGATGGGAATGCTTACATCATAGATATGAATAGCAATCTTCCAGAACAAGTTACGTGCCTCTTTTCAAAGATCTCCGAACAAAATGCTATGTTATGGCACCGAAGACTCGGTCATGCTAACGCCAAGAACTTGAATTGTCTTGCAAAGAATGAGATGGTCCGTGGTTTGACTGTCAAGGACTTTATCACGTTTGAGAAGTGTGTGTCATGTACCCAAGGTAAGCATCATAGAAAACCACACCTGCCAAAACAGGTCAACTCAATTAGTCAGGTGCTTCAATTGATGCATATGGATCTGTTTGGACCAGTAAACATTCTCAGCATTAACAGAAATTCCTATTGTTTGGTTGTGATTGATGATTTCTCTCATTTACATGGGTTTTCTTTTTATCCAACAAAGTTGGAGTTACTGATCTAATTAACAAATTCATTGTACTGATTGAGAACCAAACTAACAACCGGGTGAAGGCGCTTCGTACCGACAACGGAACAGAGTTCAAGAATTCTATACTCGATCATTTTTGCGCAGAAAAGGGTATTATGCGTCAATACAACTCTGCTCACACACCCCAACAAAATGGTGTTGCTGAGAGGAGAAACAGAACTTTAAAAGATACTGAAGGACGATGCTGTGTGACTCCAAACTACCAGTTTTCTTCTGGGCTAAGGCGATAAACACTGCTTGCTACGTTTAGAATCGCGTGTTGATCAAAAAAGCTCAAATGAAGACCCCATACAAGATTCTATATGGTGGCAAGTCTTCAGTCAGTTATTTTCGTGTATTTGGCTGCCCTTGCACTCTTCTTCACTTAGAGACCAACCCGAAGTTTAATGCCAAAGCTAATGATTGGTACTTCATAGGGTATGCTGGTCGCTGTTGGATTAATGTCTAAGTCCATAACTGTATTTGGTATGTACTTAACCCGACCCGGCATGGTCCATTTGGGTTGCACTTAACCGACACAATTTATATGGATAATCTTTTGAGAATAGTATGTTTATGATTAATATTAATATATTATAAGTTCTAATATATTAATATGGAATCATATTATTTAATTAGTATTGATCAAGAATTAATTTATAATTAATTAAGTGATCAAAAGGAACTAATTAAATATGGACTCTTATATATATGGAATGGGCCAAGTTCATTTAGGTTGGGCTAAGCTTTCATGGATAGTCCATGGAGTGTTTAACCCATGGATCCTAGGAAATGAAAGGCCATGGGTATTAGGGTTTAACCCTAATCCTCCACACTATATAAAGATGTCCTTGGTTGGTGAAATTGGCACTAGTGTGTGGATACACTATGAGGGCTAGCCGATTTCACTAAGAGAGAACCAAGTATTCATATTCTCTAAAGTCTTCCAAGGTGTCTTGGTGATTTGTGATTCCACTTGAGGCTTCCACACTATTGGGGCTAAGCTCTTAAAGCTTGAAGACATCAAGCTACATCAAGAGGTATGTATTCTATCTTGTTACATTCATAGTTTTTGTATGCTAGATTAGGATAATACCTTGGATGTTCTTATTTGCATGTATAATAGAGAAAACATAGATCCAAGGTATTTAGGGTTGCATGTACACTTAGGAAGTGTTAGAATGCTCAAAACCCAACAGTCGCGCCACTTATAGGGTCTATAATAAGAAGACAAAGAAAGTTGTAGAATCTTATGACGTGCGCTGGTTGGAAGAAAGTGAGACGGATGCTCGAGTAGGTCCGGATTGGTTGCTTGATTACACATCTCTGTTCAAATCCATAAATGTGTCTTCAGGTAGCTTATCTGGATCTGTCTCTGGTTCGAAGAATGTTTCTCAAGACGAAGACAAAGAAGTTATCTATAGACCCCCAATGGTATCTTCTTCACAACCTGAGGGGGAGACTCCTGCTTCGACTGAGGGGGATTCCTCCGTTTCACCTGAGGGGGAGTCATCTGTACACCCTGATAGTCCGAAATCTCCAGTTCAGAATGATACTCCTGATGCTGAAACCACACCACTAACTCCTATAGAAAGAGAGTTCATGTATAAAGATGCTTGCACTACTACTTCTACTTTTATGGACCTACTCTTTCCCGAAGACTTTTTAAATGAGTTTGTGGCAGAGTCGTCTGGTGTGGCTCAATCAACAATTGAAGGAGGTGTCAATATTCACAATCTTCCTATCTCGCTTAATGATATCAGTTAGGAAATACCCTCAAGGATTCAACGCGATCATCCGAATGACAACATCATTGGTCAGCTGGGCAACAGCGTTAAAACCAGAAGTTAGAGTGGAGATGTCAATACCTGTCTTTACTCTTGCTTTATCTCTCAAATAGAACCCACGAATATTGAAATGGCTTTTAATGAGCCCAGCTGGGTAGATGCAATGCATGAAGAATTACATCAATTTGAGAAACTCGGGGTTTGGAAGTTGGTTGAGTTTCCAAAGGGCAAAGAGTCTCTTGACACACGGTGGGTCCATTGAAACAAGTCGTATGATTCAGGGGTTATAGTGCGAAATAAAGCTAGATTGGTGGTTCGCAGGTTTCGACAGGTTGAGGATCTTGGCTATACTGAAGTTTATGCTCCTGTAGCTCGCTTGGAAGCCATTCGTATCTTCCTTGTATATGCCTCTTACATCAACTTCACCGTTTACCAGATGGATGTCAAGAATGCCTTCTTGTATGGCAAGGTGAAGGAAGAAATTTATGTTGATCAACCCCCTGGGTTTGTCGACTCGAAGTTTCCTAATCATGTCTACAAGTTGGACAAGGCATTGTATGGGTTACATCAAGCTCCTCGAGCGTGGTATGCGACTCTAACAAAGAACTTTCTCGAGCATGGTCACTCTCGTGGTACTATCGATCAAACTCTGTTTATCAAGCATGTCGGTAATGATAAGATTCTGGTTCAAATCTATGTTGACGACATTATCTTTGGGTCGACCAGTCCGCAACTTTGCAAGGAATTCAAAGGTGTTATGAAAAAGAAGTTCGAAATGAGTTCATTGGGGGAAATGACCATGTTTTTGGGGCTTCAGGTCAAACAAAATTCTACCGGAATCCTGCTACATAAAGCCAAGTATGTGGAGGATATTCTTGAGAAGTTCGGGTTTCATGACGCCAAATCTACATCGACACCAATGGCTAAAAGACCTCTTCTGACTCCTGATCCTGATGGCGAATCCGTAGATCATACACACTACAGATCGATGATCGGATCGTTGATGTATCTTACTGCTAGCCAACCTATCATCATGTTTGTAGTTTGTCAATGCGCACGTTATCAGGCTAATCCTAAACTTTCACATCTTATTACTGTCAAATGAATTTTTCGGTATATCAAAGGTAGCCCAAAATTGGGTCTTTGATATCCAAAGAATTCTGAATTTGATTTATATGCTTTTGCTGACAGTAATTATGGAGGCTGTGAGCTTGACAGGAAATCCACTTCAAGAGGGTGCCAATATCTTGGTGACAGACTGGTGTCATGGCAGTGCAAGAAGCAACACACTGTCTCAACCGCAACAGCGGAGGCGGAATACGTTGTTGCATCTGCCTGTTGTTCTCAAGTTATCTTGATCCAACATTAGCTGTTGGAATACGGTTTGAATTACTTAGAATCTCCCATTTAATGTGATAATGAGGCTGCAATTCAAATCGCCAAAAATCCAATCCAACATTCTAAAACCAAGCACATCGATATTAAAATTCATTTCATTAGAGACTGTTATGAACGTTCACTCATCCGGCTGGAATAGGTTCCCACTGCTAATAATGTGGCAGATCTGTGCACTAAGCCTTTTAACAAAGTTTGTTTCGATGTGCTTGTGGGATTTCTGAAAATGATTCGTTTTGAGGATTAAGTTTTTCTGTTTTTTTTTGTTCTTGTTTCTGTAAGTAGGTTAATTTAAATTTGCGCATTTTATTTTCGTTTATTTTTATTCTCTCCCATGCACAAATTTAGGGGGAGAAATAATCAAAAATCCAAAAACAATAAAAATTTCAAAAATCCAAAAACAATAAAAAAAATGCAGAAAATTAAAAATATTGCTGACAATCTTGTTTGCAGGTGTTGTGACGGGAAATGAAATTAGCAAGTAACAACGGGCAATCTGAATCTGCGTAACGTACCTAAGTTGAATCGTCTATGCTCTGTTCTTGATGCGCTGGTAGGCACGAAAGATTTTAAATGGACTTGACTAGGAAAAGTTACAACATAAGGAATTCAAGGACTTGAAAAACATTGACCTGGTTAGATCCGTTTAGCCTAACAATACGACGCTCGGATAGGTTGAGCAGGGAGATATACACGGGAATCTACTGGTCATACTAAAGAACCCATATCTAGAGCTGTGAATTCACTTTTCCTTGATGTGCGGATTTTTTCGTTAATTCCGGTTTTGATGGGTGACTGGGGAATTCCGAAAAACTAGGTCTGTAGAAGGTTATTTTCTTTCTTTCTGTCTGTTAGTCATATGTTGCCTCCTCTGCGTGATCGAGAGATCCGACATGGACTGTAACATATGCAATTTTATCTCTCTGTATCTTCTCTGTATGCAATTCTTTCCATCTGTTAGTCATATACTGTCTCCTTTGCGTGACTCAAGATACGACATGGTACATAGTATATGCACCATTCTCTTCTAAATCCCTCTAAAAACTTCAGTTAGTCATATGTTTCATCCTTTGCGTGATGGGAAGAGATTCGACCTGGATGTACAACATATGCATTCTAAATCTATCTTCTCTCTTAATAATTGTTTGCTCACCCGGTGTAAGGAGTATTCTGGAAGTCCTTGATGGCTGGAGCATATCAGGAAGCGAGAAACACATTCTAGTACAATTAAAATTGAGCACACACAGATTGTCTGTAGATCTCGCTGCTCAATTTAGGTGGACAACAATATCCCTGGTCGTCGTCAACTAAATGGTCCCCAGGAAATTTATTTAAGAATAAGGGCTAAATTTGTCATGTTATTGGTAAATTTTCCTAAGTTATGTCACAAATGTTTCCTCTTTAAGTGGACCACAATACTGGCGATCGATCAGATGAAGACGTGAAAATAAAGTTACCGACAAGTGGAATAGGGTTGTCCAACAACTTTGATCCCAACATCACAAATTTATTTTCAATAATTAAATTTTTTTTTGTTGTTTATTTTGTTAGGTGTTATTTCTATTTAATTTTATTCTTATCTTTAATTTTTATTTTATTTTTTAATTTTTTACTTAATTAACTATTAAGATTTAATAATTAGTTTTATTTTTAAAGTTTGCAGAATTAATTTTATTTTATTTTGTTTTATTTTTAATTTTAGTTTTAATTTTAATCCTTAAAAAAGGTTTGTTTTTAAAATTTTGAACAACTTGGACTGTGGTTTACACTGTGCAGCCAACAGGTAAAGGGTTCTAGGGTATTTAAGGAGTTTACAGCCGGAATCTTTAACATTCTTCTTCTTCCGGCCGCAAACTCTCCCCATCTCTCTCTCTCTTCGATTTTTTTTTTTGTTTTTTAGTGAAATTACTCCGATAACTTCAAAGGTACCATGATTCCGACCGTGAATATGCATTTCTTTCAGTGATTAACCATGTTTTGAGCCTGAAGTCGATGAAAAAGGAAGTGTCGAAGTTTGTGCCCCAAGCTTACGACACAAGGAGTTTGCGACCGTAAACTCAGTTTGCGGCCCCAGGCTTCCGGTCACGAGTTTACGGCTGTAAACTCCCGTTGACCGTAAATCAGTCGTTGACCGTAAACTCTTCACTAATTATGACATTTTTTTTTAATTTAATAATTCACTCTTGGGCACAAAATTAAATTAATTTAAAACATTATTTAATTAAGTTTCTCTCGTGTATTACTTGGTGTGTTTTAGTGCAGATAAAATGGCACCTTTAAAATTTGCAGATATGCACAATATGGCTACGGTTCTCGTTGATCCTCCATTGGCCCATGGGGATTTCAAATCGCCGATTCACGGTTTACGAGAATGCTGTCTGGCCTCTGCAATCACCATGAACACGGTTGTCTACCAGAGAATCATTCGAGAATTCTGTCAGACTGCCAAAATGACAACGGACGACAATGAAGCTGTCACTGTGAATGCAATCGTTCAGTGATGCAAGATTGTTATGTATGAGACCTTTGTAAGAGAGACCCTGCTGATCAACGACCTTCCGACCTTTCGAACGGAGATTGGTATTGATGATGCTCAAAGAATATTAAGGAAAATAGGGTACGAGGGTGATACTCCACCAACACTGAAGAAACTTCTGCCGCCCTATTAGAGATTTGTAGCCCACGTGTTCGTGAGCTGCATCTCCGGCAGAAGGTCCAAAGCGGATGAGATATCCTTGAGAAACACTGTCGCTATTGTTTCTCTTGCCGCGAGGACCGGTTTCAACTTTTCTAGGTTTAGCCTGGACGAATTCGTGGTCAACATCACTGCCACTACTTGGGATACCTTCTTGTTGTATCCTAGGTTCATTCAGCTTTTCATAAACAAACAATTTCCCAACTTGGTAAAGGATGGAGAAACACTTGATATGAAGTCATTGGGCCCTCACACCATTGGGCTCATTAAGCAAAACCGCAAGGGGAAGGTGGTCTTTCAGGGGTTGTATCCATTGGTCATGTTCGGACGATTTACTGAACCAAATGATGCCACCGAGTCACATGGATCTTCGGACAAGATTTCATCGGAGTACACCTCATCAGAAAGGGTAATTTCGGAAGGAGATGTGATCTTGGTGTCAGATAAAGAAGGGGAAGAGACAACTGATACTGATGTATCCGTTGCGGAGGAACATGATCTGCAATCTGTGCAAGTGGAAGGTGATTACAATGAAGGGTCTTCGAAGAAAGCAACTGAAGATCAACAGTATGAAGACCTTGATCTAACAGGTTTTGATAAAGATAAGATTCCATTTAATTTTGGAACCAATGATGATGTTTTGTCGAATTCAATCTCGACTCTCTGCTTGATAATATCAGTGATGTTTCACGCCCGACAATAGAGATAAGGGATCCAGAAGACGTTCTCGAATCGACACCCATGACTACAGATCAAGTGGTTGACTCTACAACTCCAATGATCACAGTGTCAGGGATTCCTCCCCTTGACTCTGTCTAACCTACTATTGAACCACTTCAGGGTGATGATACAACTGACCAAACTTTGCAACCTCCGTCTAAAAGAAGAAGACGTGATCCTAGGGTTGAGCCTTTTAATTTTGAATTGCCTTATGATGTGCCGGTTACGCCAACTACTACTCATGCTATCGTATCAACAGAACCATTGCATGGAGGTCCTAGAACAACTTTTGAAGTTGGTGGCTCCACTTTTCCACCAGGATTCTCTCCTCCAAGGATAGATCTTGAAGATGCATCTGTGAGATTAGCTATGCATCTCGCTCAGAATGTAAATATAGATCTTTCTTCTCGTGGTAAAGGAATTTCCTTTGAAGAAGGTCGTCAAGGAATATATAAGCCGGCGTTTGATGAGCTGCAAAAGAAGATAAATATCCTGGATCAGAAAAACATTGAGCTTGATATTCAAGTCAATGAATTGCTAAATGAAAATGCCAAACTAAAATCTCAAGTGTCTGATCTTCAGGATGACAGAGCAGTAAAGACTAAGCAAATATCTGATCTTCATGACCACTTTAATCTTCTGACCTCCAATTATTTTGGGTTGAAAAAGAAGCTTGAAGGAGATCTTGGTGACCAAGACGAAACTTATGCCGATGAGTATACAATCAATCTACACACTCAAGCGTTTCCTGTTTCCATGCCAACCGCTCAGATTTCGTGGGTTGTTGATCGTTTTGGCAAGGAGCCCGCTCATTCTCCTCACATTGCGGCAGCTATGCGTGATGCTCAAGATGAAGCTACTGAAAAAGGGCAACTGTTATTTAAGAGAAATTCTGATAAGAATGCACCTTGGGATCAAACTACAATCACTATTACGGATCTTGAAACTGTTCGTTTTAGCGATATGTATGGTGATCGATCTGGGATTATTTCTTGGGGATTTCATGATCCTCTTAACATGTGGATCGTGCGATGAAAGAGTGGGAATACAGAGCTTTACAAAGACCGTCATGATTTCAACTCATGGACAAGAGTGGATCTTTTAGAGTTGTCACAATCTCCTTTTTCAAATCCTATGAATAATCCACAGGCTACTCAATTCAAACACTTTCTTGAAGATCAGGTGAAAAGAGGTTTTCCCTCAGTGAAGACTGCTAAGTCAGTTATAAAGCATTATCCTGATGTTGTGGATCCCAAAATCGGTCATCCTCTCCAGGTGGTGATGTGGCCTGCAACTAAACAAGTTAAACATATCCCTATGCTTCAAAGTTACCGAGATGGATCTCTAGGCTCCATGGAATACTGGGTTTTTGATGAGTCTATAGCGTCTGCTGTGATCAAGCTTACAAATAAATGTATTAGACTTTATGATCGAAGGGATTTGTTGCAATTCAGAAAGTGGGAAATTCACCATGTCAGCTCTTAACAAATCAAAGTTGCAGAAGATATTTTCGAACCAACAACGAAGGAATACATGACAATGGTTGCCGAGATAAGCGTATGTGGAACTGGGTGATCGTTCAGGAGGATGTGATGGTAGTCGAAAAAGATTAACTTCAAGCTAGCACCAAACCAAGGGGGAGATTGAAGGGTCTAATTAATGGTTTGGTCTAGGCTTTCAATGTAATATGTCCTTTTGAGTCAATATGCATATTTTGGTATTTTCTGTTTAGTTTACGGCCATCTGAGAGTTTACGGTCGTAAACCCAAGGCCGGCCCATGTCCAGTATATATAAAGATGTATTAGGTCTTTTGTCAGTTGTTGATACCTCAGAGTTCACGGCTGCTTCACCACAAGTTGTACCAGACGTTATTCCTAATAGAAAAGCATGTGCAAGCTTGTTGTCGTTCTTAATTCTACTTATTCTTATTGTTAATTGGTTGTGTTTGCTATTTGATCACTGGTAAGATCCGTTTCAGGACCTTACACCTGGAATATTGAGTACCCATTGGTGGAGCAATGCATGTCAAGACATTAATCCCAATCAACATCAGAATACCCAAGAATAGTGGTTTCTTTAGGCTGAGAAAAAGTAAGACCAAAGGATATGGTACCCTTGACATAATGAGTGAGGTGCCTCACAGCTTGAAAGTGCTCAATGGTAGGATCCGTTAAAAACTGAATGACTTGGTTCACATCATATGCAATAGTAGGTCAAGTATTGGTGAAGTACTTAAGGGCACCCACCAGTGAGTGATAATGAGTAGGATTCTCGTAAAGAGTTCTATCACAAGCATGCAAAGAATTTAGAGAAACAGGAGAGGGTACAAGCTTGGCCTCAAGGAGACCCGCATGAGAGATGATGTCATGAGCATACTTGACCTAACAAAGAAAAAGACCAGAAGGCAGATGAATCGCCTCATGTCCAAGAAAATAATTCAAGCAACTGAGAACTTTAGTTTTAAACTCATTATGGAGTTTAGTAATAGTTGAGTGAATGAAAAATCCATCAAATCCTGTGAGCATTAAGTCGTTCACAGAAACCATTAAGTAAAGGATAAATGCATCACATCGAAATGCAAACAGTGAAGGATCAGCCTGACTGCATGAGAAACCACTGGTACCAAAAAAACCTACTGAGGTGATTGAACCAAGCCATATCGGGGACTTGTTTTAATCCATATATAGTGTAGCTATGTTTGAAAATATGATTCAGGAACCGGGAATTCATGAAGACTGGCAACTGCTTCATGTAGACAATATTCATCAATGCACCATGAAGAAAGGCATTATTCACATCAAGTTGATGTAAATGTCGTCCATTAATAACCGCATGTATGAGAACAACCCGAATTGTGTCCGCCTTTAAAACAAGGATGAAAGTTTAAGGAACCAATGACCAAGTGCAAAACAAGCATTTTCACCCCACAACATTTGAGTCGGGGGTTGAGGAACCAATGACCAAGTGCATTTATGATGTACCTCACACATTTTATTACACATGGCATCATACCATTTCGAATCACGCATCACATCCGAATAGGAAGTAGGATCCCGAGTAGCAAATAGGGTCGAGAAGAGACCATGCTACTGAAAACAAAATAAATCAGTCTGATAGAATGACTAAAAATGCCCTCATTTGTGAGGTTGGCTAAAGGGTGCCGTGGTGGAGACAAGCCAGTAGTGGGAACGGGTGGTCGCACTAGTTCAGGTGGTGGTGGTGATGGAGGAATTCCCTTTGGTTCATCAAGCAGAGTTTCTTATGTGACAGAGCGTCAAGAGTAGGTGCGATGCAGTCATCATAAATCCCACAGACAAGTGACTATGGGATTGGAACAGGAACATGCAGTAGTTATTGAGGAGTAAGAGCTGACGAATCACCCGAGTTTAGAGGAACATCTGCCAAAAACTAGTGCAATGGCAAGGTGGTGAGAGGTTCATCCTTAATAGAAGAACCAAACGGAAAACACGACTCATCAAATTGGGAATAACTAGTGATAAAAATGTGAGACGACACCAGCTCAAGGCATTGATAGCCTTTGTATTACAAGTTGTACCCAGTAAAAACACACGGAATACTCTGGGGAGATAGTTTGTGTTCCAAGTAGTCATATAAATAAGCGTACAACCAACACCCAAACGGTCGAAAATCCTCATCCCAGGGTACCCGTGAAAACAAAACATCAAACTGGGACCACATGGAAGGCACCTTGGATGGAAGGTGATTCTTGATATGAGATGTAGAGCTAAAATTATGAACCTAATAATATGTTTGAATGTGTTCGTGAAACATCATTGCAAGCCTAGTTTCAATAATGTGGCAATGCTTACGTTCACCTCACCCGTTTTATTGTGGGGTATATGGGTGTGAAATTTGATGAAATATGCCATGCTTGTTTAGTAATGTTTTAATATTAGATGAAAATTGATTCTGCACAAATTTAATAAACATGGAAAAAATAACATAGAAGTCCGAATTGGAGTTGAGTAGGTATTGCCACGTGAATTGAGAAAAATCATCCACAAATGTCACATAATAGCGATATGAGTCAATCGAGTTAACCAGTGATGGGACCCAAAGTCATAATGGACCAAATCCAATACATGTAAAGCACGTTTATTATTATCATCAAATGGAAAACAGTGAGATTTAGTAAGTTGACAAGGTGTGCAAGTAACCGGTTTTGGTAAAATATAAGAAACCAACAAATATCCAAGTTATTCAAAACATAAATAGTGTCAAATGACACATGCCCCGATCTAGAGAGCCAAAGTTCTAAAGATGCCTCGAATTTTGTCCTAGCGAAAGACACATAAGCCTTCGGTGTGGACGATAGCACACAAAATCCATGATCACATCTTCCATGATCTAGAACTTACTTTGTTTCTCGATCCTGAATAGAACAATATGATTTGGAGAAAAGGACATCCACATCATTTCTCATATGTTAGTTTAATAGTAGAAAACAAGTTTTTAGTATGGCACGGAACCACTAGAACATCATGTAGGCGAATACCAATAGCAAGTATGGAAGTCCTAGTATGAGAGATAGGAAGATAATTACCATTTCCAAATTGAAACGAACCATCACCACCATATTGCTTAGGCTGGGAAACTAAACCCGCATAAGAACCATATGATCGAAAGCACCAAAATTAACATACCAATGCGGACCAGGAGCATTTACATGAAATTTTGCAAGAAAAGCCTTGGTAATATCAGTTTCGTTTGTAGGAGATGATGAAGCAAAAGTCATGAGTTGATGGCATACGTTTCCATAGTGACCGTTTTAGTGACATAATTGGAAGTGTGGAAAGCATCGGCCACAACTGTGACCACCACAGCCTCGACCAACACCGCCAAGACCACCACCGTCAAGAGAAGATGATACTAAGTTCGTTTCAACTGAGAAAGTCACGATGGTGGTTGGAAGTCCATGGATCGAGCGGAGAAACATCTCATGCCCTTCTACATGAGCGTGTAAATCACAGAAAGCTTATGGGGTATGGGAGGCACGAACGACTATTGGAAAGGTCTCAAAAGTGTTGCCAAGACCGCACAGGAAGCAATGAGTTTTGTTTGATTTATCAACAACATGAGCGATGCCTGCAATCTAGTCACAAATTTCTTTAAATCTACGACCAAAATCTGAGATAGTTAAAGTACCTTTCGAGAGAAGAAAAATTTTGACACGAAGATTTTGAACACGCTCCATGGAGGCGGTTTCAAGTGCCACCCTAATATCATGAGCGGTGGAGAGACCCACAACCTCCAATAATTCCTCCCCAATTAGAGAAGCTTGGAGAAGGATGACAATATGTTTCACCCTGGTGAGCCAATCTGTAAGAGTCATATTGATTTTCGGATTGTTATCACCGTTCGGGCGTTAACTGATTGTACAAACTGGTATTTTCCGCTTTTCTCTTGAAAAGTCTTACTGGTTTTTAGGAAAAATCGTTTTTCATGGAAAATTTTCTCAAATCCTCAGTTTGAGTCCAAACATAACCGAAGGTGAATCCGAATCCCTCAAACCAGGGCTCTGATACCAACTTGTAACGACGTAAATTGTGAAACAAATTTTTCCTTTTTAATTATGACAAAACACTTATCACATATCTCAAGACACCAATTATCCATTGACAATATAGTTTTCAAAAGTATTTATCATAATCCAGGATCCATAAAATATACAAATCCAGCTTGGTGTGTGTGTGTACGATCAAGCCGATGCCTTCCCGCGATCCTCGGAAGTACCTGAAACACATAAACACATAACACGGTAAGCACGAATGCTTAGTAAGTTTCTCAAAATACCACATATATTATATTAGCAACTCGAGGCTAGAATACTGTAAGACCCTTTGGTCTGTGTGACTTAGTGGGACCTTCCAGTCCCATGGCTCGTTGGACCCTCCGGTCCGGTCTGGTTGGGATCCTCCAGTCCCATGGTTTGTTGGATCCTCTGGTCCGGTCTACATGAGAATCATCCGGTCTCATAGCTCATTGGACCCTCTGGTCCGGTCTCAACATCACATAATATCGCATAAATATACACATCACATAAATAGTGCACAACTCAAGTAAGCACATAAGACCCTCCGAGCACACATAACTGCCACTCTAAGTAAAGTATAGTGAGAAGACTCACCTCGCAGCTAGAAGGAAATAGATACACACTCGAGAATCATGAACTAGCCTCCACCTAACATAATAGACAAGCATTTCAATCAATATCCCTCTTTTCCTGATTTACACCTAAAGTCCTATTTTCTCTTTCTACTCTCTAGGATGGGTAAAAGACCATTTTACCCCTCCATGGTCTCAAATGTTCCTAGATGACCCACTCTCAAGTCAACCAAAGTCAATATGAGTCAACAATCAAAGTTGACCCGACTCGCCAAGTGTACTCAGGTGACTTGCCGAGTCCACTCGTATCCTCTGAATTCTTCCAAGGGTCTCACACAGCTCGTCGAGTTAACCCCTAACTCGATGGGTTATCATTGGGTCACGAATCGTTGGGGCAACCCGATCCGACTCGGCGAGTCATCTTATAGACTCGGCGAGTTGACTCATCTGGATGTCTCATTTGGACGTCTAAGGTCAGATCTGCAACTCTAACCACTAGATCTAGCCTTCTAATACCTAAAAGTCATGTAAAGGTTTGATCTTGAGGACCATGCATGGCATAAATGCTCCATAATGCTATTACAAGTTCCAAGGAAGGGTAAATGCATGGGGACCTACCTCTAACTCAATAAAGTTCGAATCTTTGGACCCTCAAGGTCCTCTCTAGTCTAGAACTAAGGTTCTAACCTCAAACCATGGCCAAATAACTCAAGAACACAACATGTTTGAGAGAAAACCCTAAAAGCTCCCAAAAATGAGATCTAATGAACAAGAGGTTAAGATGAGAGCTTTTTACCTCTAAATAGTAGCTAATGACAGAAGAATGCAAGATCCGCATCATTCTCTTGATTAGATCTGCTAAAATCTTCCAATCTTTCCTCCAAAATGCTCAAGAATGCTCAAGATGGTGTCTCTCTCTCTCTCTCTCTCTCTGTCTATCTATATATATCTCTCTCTCTATACAACGAAAATGGAAGGTTAGGGTTTCTCTCTAGCGAAGGTGGCCGCAAAGGGAGGCCATAAGGGCCTTTAAATAGGCCACAAATCCGATAAATTAGGGTTTCTTTAGCAACGTTGACTCGGCGAGTCGGCTCACAGACTCGTTGAGTCAACTCATTAATCCACGTCACCAGTCGTGACTCTACTCGACGAGTTGAGGCACAAACTTGTCGAGTCACTCCACATGTCTCAAAATAAATACTTAAAATATTATACCTGGGAATCTGGATGTTACAAAGTGATCATTGGGTTTGGCGAACTATGGGGCGCTTATGTTGTCGGTGCAAGATTTTGGCGGGTCATGCATATTGATGGAAATGGATCGAAAATCCATAATGTGTAAGAGGTGAAAGGGCATCGTCGAATCCAAGTGAAGGAGAAACAAGTGACAGCCTAGTCCTAGGTTGAGTTGGTGGGATCTCAGGAGACTCCTAATCACCTGTTGGCATCGCCTTGATTATGCGTAGTGAGAAGTGGGAATCCATAGGTGCGACCCGAACTCCCGGAGCAATATAGGATTCGACTGTAGAGGTGTGACGATGTGATAGTGGAGTGTGGAAAGGCCATGGGTGGTAATCATGGTTGAATGTAAGTAGTGTTGAACTGTAATAGGATCATAACATGCTCCAGTCCAAATTAGACTATTTATGTGAGGGTCACAAGCATAAAAGGGAGATAAGCTCATCCTTTGGGCACACTGGCCAGGATTGGTAATACATTACTCTCTATTCTAGGATGAGGATCTTCGGGGTTAGCGGGCGAGCCTAGAGGATTATGGGAATTTGGGAGAGAACTAGTAGAGACTGTGGGGTTAAGGGTTGGGTCTTGAGTTGCAGGATCATATGGATAATCATAATGTGACACGGTAGGGTTTAGGTTGGGTAACCTTGAAATTGACCTATTGGGGAACCTGGTGGTTGGACCAGGCACGAGACTGGTAGTCTCGGGGATTTGCCTAAGCGTAGTTAGGTATAGGTCAAGTAAGTGACGTCGGGAAGTCGTGGTGCATTATGCAAGTACAAGATTTCGTATCAGTGAAATGAAATTTGGGGAGTCTATATGCCAAGGGCATCAATTGCAGGGTTCGAGGGTAGTGAATGGGTTTGGTTCGATGGTAGCTTAAGCAGTTGTAAAGTGTCTCGGGCTGGTTCTATCTGTAATAGAGCCACAACATGTTATAAGTAAGAAAATATGTGTCACACCCCAAAACTGGAATGGCGGAAACGTTCTGGGGCGGAGGACGTCATGTACAATATCACAACACATAATAATAGTAACCAAGAAAACAACATCATCCATTGTATTAATAATATACTTTAATACAACTGTGTTATGTAGTTTATATGACACCAAAAATATGAATCAAAATAAAAGATGAGTCTTGAATGTGCTCCATCTTCTCAAAAGCTGGCCTCGGTACCTGTCTACTAGTGAGTTCATAAGCATTTTAGTGTCTTTGTTTGTATGAAAATGATTGTAAGTGTTTGAATGAATAAGTTTGTAAATGTTTGTAGTAAAAGTGTTGTATCTCCCACATTCGATGGAGTTCAGGACCCGATTGTTGCTATGAGGTGGTTATCAGATGTGGAGGGGTGTTTCTTCACGTGTTCATGCCTTGCTGATCAGAGGGTGAGGTGTGCTCTGAACCTGTTGAGGCTCGGGGTGAAGGATTGGTGGAGATTGACCACGGGGTCATACTCGGATGCGCAGAGGGCTGCGGTTTCATGGGATCAGTTCCGAGAGATGTTCATCACTCGTTATGTTCTGCAAGTTGAGAGGGAGAGATTGGCTCAGGAGTTCCTTGAGTTGAAGCAGGATTCAGAGTCGGTGACTGAGATCACCAGAATGTTCACTGAGAGGGCGATGTTTTGCCCAGAGTTCGCTTCGGAGCAGGCTCAGATGTCTCGATATTTGAGCATGCTCAAGAGGGATATCAGGCAATTTGTGTCTACGCAGAGGTGCGGGACATTGTTGGAGTTGCAGGAGGCCGCTAGGCGGCGTGAGTTAGAGATTGAGTTGCAGTTGCGTGAGTTGAGTTAGGCTCGGGTGCAGTCGCAGCCGGCGCCGAAACGGTCTAAGACCGTTGATGTTAGAGTGGGGGATCTGGGCAGCCACACTTGTGGGAAGTGTGGGAAGGGTCACACCGGGGTTTGTAGGTCCGGTGGTGCATGCCGCAAGTGCAGAAAGGCGGGGCACTATGCGAGGGATTGTCGGCAGTCAGCGCCAGTTCGGGATTTGAGGATTTGCTATCATTGTCATCAAGTTGGGCATTTGAGGGTCAACTGTCCACAGCTTGTTGCAGGACCGGTGCAGGCTCCTGCACCGGCCACTTTGAGGATCACAGGTGGAGGTCAGGGTGGAGCAGAGCCCCCAAGGGCTCAGGGTCGTGCTTTTCAGCTTGTAGCAGAGGAGGTCAGGGCAGTGCCGGATGCAGCTGCGGGTATGTTTCTTTCTTGATGTCTTGTTATCTTGTGATTATTGTGGTGTATTGTTTTGTGCTGGTATCTTTGTGTGGTTTTCGATGCGGTATTCATCATTTTGCGGGTTGTGGATTTGGTTATGGGTTATTGTTTTGGGAATTCCGTTGGTTATCATTCAAGAGGGTTATTAGTGGAAACCCGACATTGGGCTGCAGGTCGGGTAGCATCCGCTTTCTGAGGTGTGGTTAGATGCAGATTGAGTTTCTTTCGAGCAGGTTGATCAGTGTTGATGTGAGATCTCGTTGAGGTTATTATGCTTGTGAGAAGCAGTCCGCGTGTAAGTGTTTTCTTTGTGCAAGAGTTGTTCTGGGAAGTCAGTAATGGCAACCGGTGCTTGATAGTTAGTGCCCAAGTGGGGGAGAATTGGAGAATTCTCCGAGAGATCGATGAGTAATTAAAAGTGCTTAGCTGTTGAGATTCAGCAAGTGTTCTGTCAGCCCAGAGTATAGGCTGATAGGAGTAAGTGTCGGACATGCGGGGCAAGATTCAGACCTAGGGCATTTGATTGTGGAGGGCCTGGGAGCAGGCCGGGATCGAGTATGTATGATGGAGTTAGAGTTCGGAACCCCTAGAGGGCTAGAACGGTATGCATGGGAGGATTCTGGGGGGGGGATAGCCCGGAATGTTGAATGCTAGTTGAGCGGTCCAGATAGACTGAAGGCCGGTAGGCGTACCAGTCAGGCCGAAGGCTCAGAGAACGGTCCAGCCAAACTGAAGGCACTGAGAGCGGTCAAGATTGGCTGAAGGTTCTGAGAGTGGTCCAGATGGACTGAAGGCCTGGTGAGGCGGTCCAGTCATGCTGAAGACTCTGCAGGTATTGTCTGTTCAGTTTGAGGATATGGTTTGTGTATGTTGCAGTGTGATTGCATTAGAAGGTCTGGCCCCGGGTAGTGATCTTGATTAGTGGAGATAGTGCATGGGCTTGAGAGTCCCTGGGATGAGAGTCAGAGTATATGTGTTGGATGGATAGCGGATACGCTAAAAAGGGTGGTGTAGCGTTGGGCGAGCACCGTGACACTTGTTGGAGTGGCAATATGGCCAAGTGGATTCCTTGGAAAAGGAAGAGAGAGAGAGGTGTGTAACTCCGAGAGGGAGTGCAAGTTCACGAAAGTGAAAGCGGCAGAGCAGAGTTATGATTAGAGTAATTCGAGTATGGGTTTTGAGCAGCGTGTTTGCGGCAGTGGAATAGAAGCTCATCCGGTTTGGGATGTCTGCTGAGGTTGCGGAGGAATTCCGCAGATGTAGAGCCAAGAGACTCGGAAGGGATGCAGGGAGAGAGTCTTGGGCTCTCAGTGTGATTCTGATCAGGGTATTGGTTATGTGTTAGTGGTTCATCCTGGGGGATGTTGGAGGATATCATCAGTGTATCAGGTTTTCCCAACCTGAGGGTGCTGGAGAAAGTTCAGCATGTGTATGTGATTGCAAGAGGAGAACTCGTGGGAGTTGCTCTGAGATTGAGAATGGGTCTTTCTGTCATCACGGATTGGATAGAGTTGGATTCGGATCGGGGATCCGATGATTCATGACTTTCTAAGCCCTTGTGGGTCGAGTGATTGTTGAGATTTGGGGCAGTGATGTGGCATGGGTAATTCTCGGTTGTTAAATGTGATTATCAGAGGGTACAGCCGGTGCCTGGTTTGAGACGGTGGTCAGGACACCGTAAGGAAAGAGAAAGTGTGTTTGAGTTTCGATGGGTATGCCTTGAGGGACTTGGCCCGGTTAAGGCCAGGTGGCGCGTTGTGGGAGTATCTTTAGGATTGAATTGCTGTAGGCTTCGAGGACGAAGCCTAATTTAAGTGGGGGAGAATTGTAACATCCCGAAATATCAAGAGTAGAGTGGAAGGGCTAAAAGAGTAAATTGGGAAAGAGTGACTCGGCGAGTCCATGGATGGACTCGGCGAGTAGAGTCGCGATTTGGTCGCATGTTAAGTAGCCGACTCGGTGAGTCAATGAGGTGGACTCGGCGAGTAGGCGCTGAGTGGAGAAAACCCTAATTCTCGGGGTTGAGCCCTATATAAAGAACATAACAGCCCTCTCTCAGCCTCTCTATTCATCCTCAAGTCCAGAAACCCTTAGCCTTCGTGTGTGAGTGATCATATCTTATTTGGGAGCTTGAAGGAGGTGTTTGTTGAAGGAATTTTAGGAGTCTGAAGGCTTGGAGCAGGGGGCTTTGCTTGGATTCGAGTTTCATTGCAGTTGGGGCATTCCTTGGAGGTAATATCTCGTTCTTGGGCTGTTGTTATTTTGTTTCTTCATTTTGGGGTTTGTGGGGAGCTTGTCTTTGGATGTAATTGGAGTCTAGAGGTTAGATCTGAGGTTGCTACCTTAGATCTGGAATGGAGAAGGATCAGAGAGCATGAAAATCCCTGTGTTGAGTGTTGGATGAAGCTATCATGTCCCAAACCTTAGCCCTAATGTGCAAAATGCATAGATCTCCTTCGATTCACGTAAAGTTTGCCACTTTACGTGATGGATGAGTTGTTGGAGGCTAGATCTATGTTTTGGAGCAATTGCATGGCCTGGAATGCTTCTGAATGGATTCAGACCGGTGGTACTCGGTGAGTCACATGGGTGTACTCGACAAGTTGCTTGAAGATGAGCTGGAACTCGACGAGTTGGAAGAACAAATCGGCGAGTTGGATGAAGATGGCCTGGAATTCGGCGAGTTGTATGAAAAACTCGGCGAGTAGGTTGAACATAGCCTTAGACTCAGCGAGTCTATTCTTGGGCTCGGCGAGTCTTGTCGAAGAGTCCCAATCCTTTCTGGTTGAGTCGAGAATCGGCGAGTCAAGGGATGACTCGGTGAGTTGTGTGCGAGTGGACTCAGAGTTGTTGAACTCGACGAGTCTTGGGGTGACTCGGCGAGTTAGGTCGCGGATTGAGGGAAGTTCTGAGTATGTGGACTCGGCGAGTCATCAGGTTGACTCGGCGAGTAGAGTCAGTCAGGGGCGAGTAGAGTCAGCCAGGGGCATTCTGGTAATTGTTGATTATTGTTTTGAGTTCAGTGCTTTGGTGGTTGTCCAGTGGTGGAGATCGTATCAGTGATCGGAGCAGCTTGGGTTATCTGTTCAGTCGGCATTTTCGAGGTGAGTTATCCTCACTATATCAACAGGGTCTAAGGCACCAAGTCCGACCCTTATCGGATTGAGATCCAGGTAGTTGTTGTTATGATTGTTGCTATGATATGTTGCATCCTGAGAGCTAGGATGGTATATAGAGACCTGATTGAGATCAGTATCCTGAGAGATAGGGAGATGCTATGCTAGTGACCTGTTAGGTCGGTATCCTGGTTAGGATGATGATATGCTATGTGGTATGTTTGATCTTCTTGTTGACTCTGAATTGCTATATGATTGTATGTATATGTGCACATGGTGGTTTGGACTAGAGTTGGGTTGAGGCGGGTCCTACTGTGTGCTGTAGGCCAAGATACCCAGGGTGGACCGGTTGTCTCGAAGGCCCAGCGAGCGGTCCGGATAGGCTGTAGGCCCCGAAAGGGCGGACCAGACGTGCCGAAGGCTCGGAGAGTGGACCAGAGAGACTGAAGGCCCGGTGCGGGCGGACCAGTCATACTGTAGACTCAGAGAGTGGACCAGGTGGATTGAAGGCCCGGGAGCGGGCGGACCAATCACACTGCATACTCGATGTATGTGGATAGACTCGGAGGGTGGACCAGGTGGACTGTAGGCCGGTGCGGCGGACCAGTCACACAGTAGACCCGAAGTGCATGGCTGTTCTGTGATTGGATATGTTATGGCATATTATGCGTGTATGGTATTTATGGTTGGTATTTTGGGGATATCTCACTAAGTTTTCGGGCTTACAGTTGTGGTTTCATGTTTTTCAGGTTCTTCAGGAGACTGTGGCAAGGCGAAGGCGTGATCGTATCGCTCCTCATGATTTCATAGTATTGTGATTCTGGGAACACGTTAAATGTTTTGTATTCAGAACCATTTTGTAAAGATCTAATGGAATCGAGATGTTTTTGAAAAATTTAAAATTGGTTGTATTTTTCGGTCGTTACAATATAACTAGTTAAGAGTAGTGTACTTACTTATAAGAAGCTTGTAAGGGTGTTTAAGGTCCAAGATCACTAGTGTGTGTTCTTCGTTTTCTTGGTGAAACAAAGAACCCTTGAAGATCTTCAAAAATGAAATGATTTCATGGATGAAATCATGTATAACCAGTAGATAAGGAGATGTAACAGCAAATCAAGAGAAGAAATGCTTATATTTTTGGAAGATTGGTATGAAGATCTTATGATACTTGACAGAGAAATGGAGGTTCTTGAACCTGAAAGGAAGGAAATGATGAAGAAATGGTGTAAACTCATGCTTATAGCATGAGTTCACGGCTAGAGATGAGTTTACGACCCAAACTCATAAAGTTTGGCCGTAAACACTTTCATAATGGGGTTTAATGCTTTGATTGATGCACAATAACCCTAAAAGGTACTTCCTTTCGTTTCTTCATTTGATGCATTAACATTAACAACACCCAAACGGACTCCAACCAGAGCTAAAAGTTAGCAGAAATAAGTCTAACTTAGATTGAATATAGGGTTTGTACAAAATAGAAATTCCGGGTTGTCATAATATGGGTAGTTGTTGATTGTATATGATACGAGGTTGTTATGTAAGTGTATTTTGGCTCAGCAAGACGAGTGTTTCGAACAGTTAGCAGACAATTTGGGACCAGGGAGGTCCCGACGATTCTTGAGGAAAGTAGTGATGTGACAGCAAGATGAGTTGGAGTGATCTTAGTGATTTGGGGTCCGTGTGTGGAATTGCTTGTCATTCGTGGCATATACCAAGTTGTTTACCGATGGACTAAATAATATTAGAAGTTGAATAGCCAGTTGGGAGATAAGTGTCGTGCACACAACAATGATGCAATATGGGTGGTCTGACAGGGAGACAGACCATCTCATGACTATAGATTTCAAATGGAGTAAAAGCTATCATGATGTAAGGAATTCGTTCATCTTCGGGTTTTAGAACCCTATGAGGGTTGCTTCTGTTTTCCTTGGAAAGGCTAAGGAATGCTTGTGGTTGCAGCCGTGTTGCTTAAGTTGTCTGGCATGTCTGGAGTGGTAAGGAATTATTTCGAGGATGAAATCTACTTTAAGTGGGGAAGACTTGTAACACTTCGTTTGAAATTATATAAAATCAATTAAATAAATAAAAAACTCTAAATCCCCGAGATGTAATTTTATTATTATTTTATAGCCAAATCAATAATATTTAGCGGGATGTTGGTATCGAGGAGCCAAACGATATAATTTAGACTTTAAGGGGTTAAAGTGTTAGCTTCGGATTGGTTTTGTAAAGATTTTCATAAATCAGGGGGTGTTTGGTAATTATTGGACTTAGATTGAAAGGATTTTGAAATGTTGAGGATTAAATGGTAAATTCTAGGACTTGAATTGTTATGAATATTGAATGATGGGGGCTGTTTTGTAAATTAGAGGCTTAATAAGAAAAAGATCCAATGGGAAGGGACTAGACTTGTTAAATGTGCAAAGTTTGAATATGGACACGAGATAAACCTGTCACCCTCATTTATTTACATATGTGTATATATATATATATATATATATATATATATATATATATATATATATATATATATATATATATATATATATATATATATATATATATATATATAATGGTGCAACCCTAACCCTAATCGTTTCCTCCAGCCATCAACCCCATTCTTCCCTCCGATCGGAGCCGCCACTACGCCACCACAATTTCCCCCGGCGATGCCTAGAACGTCGAAGATCGACGACGTGACTGTGTGCCGCCTTGCTCGGACGCGCCTCATTCTTCCTCTTTTGTTCGTTCTGTTTGCTATCGTTCACATCGCGGAATCACGTAATGACCACCAAGGGATTTTGTTATCCGCCGATGTTTCCATCGTGGCCCGCAGTCGACGCCTTGCTACGAGTTCGATCTATCAAGGTGCTACGACCGTCGCCTGCTGCTTCGAGGGATGATGTGTTTGTTGAGTGTTTTAGTGAACGCAGGAAGGCTTGTTTGATGTTGTTGTCACTCAGATGCGTGTGTATGTCTTTTGTAGGATGAAGTTCACGAGAAAACCACCATGGCTGCCAACCATGGTGGTTGCCGCCTCTATTTCTATTCTGCCACCACCATCCATCGTATGGTGGTGGCTGTGTGTGTATGTGTATTATGATGTATTGTGTGTGTTTAGTTGTGTGATATTGTAAAAAAATTTATATTTGTAGCAGGAAAATCTTAAGAAAACCCCCACCGCCATCGTGAGGTGGTGGCTGCCATCTCACGACGCCATTCTGCCGCCACCAGCCAGCACCTTGGGTGGTTCTGTGCTTTTGTGTGTGTGATTGTTTTTTAGTGATGCTTGGATATTTTTAGCCAAAATCATAACCACCACCATGAGGTGGTGCCCGCCGCCGTGAGCCGCCATTGACCACCACTACCAGAAGTGGTAGTGGGTGGTGCACAACTTAGCCAACCCTAATTGACGTATTAAAACCCTAATTTGACCCAAAACTTTACAACTGGGCTAATTGGAATGCTATTAGGTTGGAAACCCTAATTAGGGTTTGGAAAACCCTAATTTTGGAAATGTGAGATTTGGAATTGATCTGGACCCGCATTGTAATTATTTACTAGACTTATAATATTAATTAATGATTCTTTACAATTAACTTAAGGCAATATTGGACTTAATGGATTAATTGCTTAATGGGCTAAGTAGGAACACTTAACCCTAATCGTCATTTTATGTGAAAAACCCTAATTCGGTTTGGGTTCTAATTGGGCAATTTCTTGGACTAACTTACTATGGACCTTCGTGGGTCAAATGGGGAACATGTTAATGGACTAAGGAAATTATTTGGCTTAAGGATAAGGCCCATTAGAGAGGCTTGGACCCAATTTGGAAAATTGGGCCATAAGTGGGCTGTAATTAGGCCTTGGTGATTATGAGATATTGGACCATCGGGATGCCACTTGTTTGGACTAGAATAGATGGTTGGGCCTTAAATTTGGAAAATCGAGCCATATGTTGGGCCTAGATTGATTATTGGCTTTAAGCTTCAAAGATTGAGTTTGGGCCTTGGTTTTGGACCAAGTTAGGTTATGGGTAAAATAGTCTTTTACCCCAAGCATGAACTTATGGTTATGTATTGGAACCCAATTATTAATTGGGTGTTGTTTTGATGTTGATAGTTCGGGAATCTGTCAACAAGCAGCTAGAGTTCTATCCACGGGAATTCGACAATGTGAGGGGAGTCTCATCACCATAACAAGGGGTCAAAGGAACCAAGGCCAACCCATTAAGTATTATGTGATATGCTAGTTGACTTTGTTCTATGTGGTATGCTAGTTGGTTATGTGGTATGTGATATGCTAGTTGTCTTTGTGATACTTGCAAGGAAGACCTCGGGGGTTCCCGAGGCACTTAGATGTAAGACCTTGGAGGGTTTCCGTGACATCCTCGATAAAGACCTCAGGGGTCTCCCGAGGCACTTAGGTGTAAGACCTTGGAGGGTTTCCATGGCATCCTAGGTAAAGACATCGGGGGGTTCCCGAGGCACTAAGGTTTAAGACATTGGAAGGTTTCCATGGCATCCTTACTTATGACCATGTGGGGGTTCCCATGGCATTTGGCTAAGATCATGTGGGGGTTCCCAAGTGTCACAGACCAAAACCGGAACGGCGGAAACGTTCTGGGGTGGAGGACGTCATGCCAAGTATCACAGAATATGTAGTATAGTAATCAAAGTACAACAACCATTGCATTAATAGTAATAATTTTACATAGGTTACATTTAACAATTACATCAAAGTAGATATAGGAAATAACATAAGCTGCAGTTTGGTACTAGGCTGACTTCGCAAAAGCTCCCGGAGTGTACCTGTCTACCGATGACTTGAGAATACAAGTTATTTTGAAAGCAAGTATAAGCATTTTTAAATGCTGGTGAGTTCATAAGTATTTAATGACATTGGTATAAATACATGTTTTACTTCAAAAATAATCTCACATAATGATGGTGGTTTGAGTTTACAGAGTATTAGAATCTTTTTCAAGAAATCCCATATTTTCTAATAAAAGTAGTCTTCTTCCAAGACCATATTGTTTTATGTTTAAACCAAGGAGTATCTCTTTTAAAAGCAGTCTTCTACCAAGACCCATCCGTTTTATGTTTAAGAAAAAATTTTCCTTAAAGGTACTATCATTATCAAAATATGATTTATACTTAAAAGAATATGTGAGAAAATCATAATCACAAGTAATAGTGAAAATATCATTTTACTTCAGCAGTAATGCTACTGGCTAAAAGTAAATAAAACATAGACTTCAGATAGTATTGAATGAACAACACGCCTAGCAAAGTCTAAAGGTAAACAAAACATAGACTCCAGGCGGGACACCTCGCAAAGTCTAAAAAGGGTAAATAAATACAGACTCCAGGTGGTATTGAATGAACAACACGCCTAGCAAAGTCTAAAAAAGGTAAATAAATACAGACTCTAGGTGGTAGTGAAAGAACACCACGCCTAGAAAAGTCTAAAAGGATCAAATACAGACCCTAGGGTGGTGTTGAATGAAAAACACGCCTCAAAGGGTCTAAACGAATAAAATACAGACTCCAGGATGGTATTGAATGAACAACATGCCTCGGAGAGTCTAAATTAGCCTTTAATCCTATGTGGGTTGGTTTAAAGGTTAATAATGTGACCTAGTATATATATATCTAGCAAAATAGGTTATGATGGTTTCATATATAGGAAATATCGTGACAATACTTATTACCTTAAAGCCATTAATTATAAGGTAAACGTAAAGATACTCGTAACCATGTTGATTGACAATCAAATACTTGACGACCTACTGGCGTCGGAATGAATGGGAGATTTGTCACCCCTTGGCTTGGTCGGCCGGGACTGTAGCTAGCAGTCGGGATGTAGGAGTCTCTGTCATGTATAGATCTATACACACAATGCCCGCTCTCCCTCCAGGAGACTCTGGTTACCAACTTGACAACGGTGGAATCCGTGTCATGAGGATGTATCTCGTGTTTCGAATTCTATAACCTTTCTATTTATTAAAAAGTATAAGTGTTTAGAATATAGATATAACTGGGTTCTCCTTCATGAATGTTATGGTTGGTTTCTTAACTATACCTATTATGGTTTAGTTGAGAAGTTATCTAGATGCCTTTGCTACTCAAACGATGATGATCTAGCCGATAGAACTTTGGTGACTATATGTGTATACATGATATATAACTAATATTTAAACAAATTTCGGACGGATAACCATTACCCTAAAGCCAAATCCAAACAAGGAAAAGGAAATAAAGCGAGTTGGCCTTCCTGAGTCCTTTAAACATTACTTCTATAACTATACATATATAGGCATGCAATTAACAATATAAAAGTATAAAACGAAGTTTTGGTAAAACTTTTGGAAAATCTATCAATAAGAATTTATGAATTGATGTCAATTTATAAAAAACAAGATTTGAGAACAAGATTTGAAAACCTTTAACTGGATAAAGCAATTTAACATGCAAATATCTATTTGCTATATAGTTATTAATCACATGTGATTGTTATAATAACTCTATAGTTCAACTTGTATCCCCCCCCCCCCCCAAAAAAAAATCATTTTAAATCATTTAAAAGGTTAATTCAGGTGTATGAACTCACCTGTCGTGGGTGATTCCGAAGAACGGATGGTATATGATGCTAAGTATCAAGTGAGGACTTGACCACACACGCAAATCTTATTTAACATGTAATGATACGTTTAAGTATCTAATTATTAATTTAATAACTAATTATGCAAGTAAGGACATCCTAATGCATGAAAACACTTTGCTACAAGTGTTAGGAGTACCAAGGGTTGCATACAAAGGGAGTATAGCCTCATTTTGGAGTTTACTCCTCAAATGGTGGCCCTGAGGGGTGTTTACAGTTTCTGGACCACTTCCCCCATGAGTTTACGGCCGTACACTGATGGATGTGGTGCCATTGGGTGTTTAAAGGTCCTAAACCACTCAAGGAATTCTGTTAGACTCGAATCAAGGGCTTAGGAAGTGATTGGGGCTCGAATTGACCTCCTTTTGGAGTTTACAGTCCTTGGACCACTCCTTGGGAGTTTAAGGTAGTAAACACATGGGTTTACGACCCTAAACTCATGTTTTCCCATTTCTTTCATGTTTTTGTGGTTCAATCTTAGGCATGGAAGGCTCTAGTCACTTATACAAGCCATAGAAGGTGTTAAGGGCACTTAAACACCATTGGAAGGTGTCTACGGTTTTGGGAGACCTTCCCAAACTGTAAACTCAAATGAACATGGGGATTTTGATGATTTTCGAGTGTAAACACGTTCATATTAAGCACACAAGGAGTTAGGGCAAGTTTACTTACGATCTAGGAGCTTGAATGATCGATTTTGGACAGGAACACTAGTGTGTGTTCTTGGTGTTCCTGATGAACACTTAAAGATCTAAGAAAAGAGAAGATTTCCATGGATGAAATCGAGTATAAACACTAGATAAGGTGTTATATGAACGAATCTAGGAATAAAATGCTTACATTTTGGCGGATTTGACGGAAAAGTGATACGATACTTTTGAGAGAGAATCTTGAGTGTTCTTGAGGTGGGAAGTGAAAAGTGATGAATGGAGGGTAAACTCATCCTATATGCATGAGTCCATGCCAAAGGGAGTTTACAGCCCAAACACCCTTGTTTGGCCGTAAACACCTAGCCAAGGTGTTTATTGATTAATCGTTATACAATACACCTAACGGACACTTCCATTTAATTGTTCGTTTGACGGAAAATTAAAATAAAATACACAAACGGACTTAAAACCAGCCAAAATGTTTTGAGATGAATTTCGCAAATTTTTGATGTGCTTGATTGCAGAGTTTATACGAATGAAAATTTCAGGTTGTCACATCATCCCCCCGTTAGAGGGAATTTCGTCCCGAAATTATAGTTCAAGCACACACACATATGCGATTGAGCGACTCAGAAGATAAGGATGCTTTATATTCAACAGGTCTTCTTGCTCCTAAACAAATTTAGGTCTTCGCTTGGCGTTCCAGCGAACCTTTACTAACGGAATGTGGATTTGTTTCGGTCGCTTAACCTCTCAGTCCATGACCCCTATAGGTTCCTCTACAAAGTTAGGCTCTCATTTATTTCGATCTTGACGAGTGGGATTTCGAGAGTCACGTCGGACAAGCACTTTTTCAAGTCTAAGACGTGGATAGGTTCGGGTGGAATTTATGGAATTCCAATAGAAGTTGTGGTCCGAAGGAGGTTAGACCAATTCTTATCAAGAATCTCGGATGGTCCTACACTCTTGGGAAGATAGAGTTTTTCAGTACTTAGAACTTAATGTACTTCTATGGTGAGATCGTCACTGGTGTGATCGCCATTTTGAAGTTCTAAAGGCTCTTTCTTACTAGGGTGTAGTTTTATGGTTGGTTCTTAGGAGGCTCAGGTCGTTTTCTTATTCACATTTCCTACTGATTGGCTTTCGGAGGTTTTCTGGATTATCGGATGTATTGGCTATATACTGGTATCTATTGGTTACGTCGCATCTATCCCGACCTAGTGCAAAATGGACCAGCACTTCTAACTCTTGAGGTGTCTCTAACGGAAACTCTCAAGGTCGGTATGATAGGGGATTTTACCAGACGATGCTTAGAAAATTTAAATTTTCATAATTGTCTAAAAGATGCTTTCACAGTATGATTCCTAACTTGGAAAGAATCATTCTCTTACTCGCTTTGCTGTTTCATGGATAGCAGTCCCTGGTTAGGGCTGACTTCGTCCTTAGGGATTTTTGAAATGGTTGGCTATCTCAGGAGGTGGTTCTACTATCTCTTTAGTGATAGTATTCTTTGGATCACGTAGTAGTCCAACAAATCTCTAAGACATGCCCCAATAGGGTGTCGACTCTCTCTCCAGCTTATAGGAAGCGCTGTTCGTGTATAACCCATCGACTAGCACCTAGACCGGTGTCGAGTCTATAATCACTTTACGACTTGGGTTGTATATCTCGACACAACTTATCGCTTACTTTCCTCAAGTATTCTTGGGCGCGAAGGTTATCCTGTGATTCTTGGCAATCTAGTATTCACTTCGATGAATGCGGTCGATCATCTATAGGATGATGGTGAGTTTTCTCGTATGAGGAAGTGGTGAGTCCTAGGCACTAATCGTCTGTAACGGGATGGACGAAGTGCCTGAGTAGTGCGAGTATCTTTTGCAACTAATTTTCCGGTGTTACCGAGTTTTCTCTATCTAGTTTTAATTTGGATAGGAATGGATTTTGCTACACAGAACCATTAATTTCTTCATCCATTCTCCCAAAATTTTAACCTGTCACATCGTTCAGCTTCCTGGGTCTCCTGCTGAGATGCTTAGTTTGTGGGGTTAATCGTGAATGGATGGTCGTAGTCAATGTTTTTGACTGTTACGTCTTGAGTTACTTTCCTACTAGGGGTGTTAGCAGCTATGTTGGCTTAACCGGGATGATGACAAATTTTGAATTCGTGGTCGTTTTAGTAGCTCAACCTGCAGTGGCTCTCTCGACTCCAGCTCCTTTCCACTAACATAGGATGAAGGGTCTTATTATATGGCTCATGGTCGACCTCATACTCGGCTTAATCACTAATACTCGGTGTATGCAAGTCATATATAATTGAGATTTGACGGGATGTTTAGATGTGTGGCCCCACCCCAGACCCACAACCAAACAAGGAACAAGAAGTAGGGAGGAAGCACACATCTTAAATCTTATTGATCTAAATTATATACCACTCTAGTGCATATACTCAGTAGTGGTAAGTTAATCCCATTTGTTTCGTTCTGTTGATTCACAAACCTGATTGTGCGATGCAGACAGTCTTTCTGGGGATCTATTGAGTAGGTTTTGGACAGTTGCTGTCTTCCGGAGAATCTGTGATGTCTTCCGCTTCTAGTTTTAATGTCTATGGATGGGTTGGTTAACAACGTGTGGTACCCTTCTCCTAGGTACTTCGGAACGCTAGGATAAGAGAGACGACTGACGGTTTGCATTATGTTTTTTCATTAGTTTCGGAAGAATCTCTATTTGACGCACATGCTATGGTGAAAGTTCTCTTTACACAACATGAGGAATTTTCACATGGTCGCACCAAGTCGAACCATGATTGACGGCAGTGTCGAATTTAAGAAACATCGACATGATATGGAATGAAGATCGATAGGACCATGTGCTGAACAGGGCACACAAGTTCTCAGCGTCTCGGGTTTCGTCCATGGTATGACTATCGCGGATACTTGGACCGATAGAATTGACGCGGAACTCTAGGGGGTCCTAATGTTTTGGAATAATGTACTTTTCATGAATGGATTTCTCACGAGGCCTCTCTATAACCGTCTAGTATACACTAGTCATGTATAATTAAGATCACAAGGACTGTTGACTGATCGACTCCACCCTAAATCCACAACCAAACAAGGAACAGGAGATGAGGCAGCATCACTCACTCGAGGTCTATGATTCTTAATTATAAATGGCCTTAACGTATATACTAAGCCATCATAGTTTTACCTGATGGGTTTTCAAGTGTTACAACAGTGTTGCGACTTTCACCTTAACGAGGGAGTAATTACAATTAGAATTGTTTATTTAAAGTTTTTGGCTAGCTACTTAGGATTGAGAGATGTACCAAAATTCTACCGGGTTCTTTGATGCTTTCCCCTAGGCATTTGGATCAACCTTCTCCTACGCCTTTGTCATTTCTTTCAGTTGGGCAGTCCTTCTTGAAGTGCCCAACTTCACCACATAGGTGGCATACTGGACTGGCCCCCACACTGGTGGTTGATGTAATGAACTCAACCGGTGTTCTACAGAAGCGAGCAGTATGCCCCTTCATGTTGCACCTAATGCAAAAGAGCTCCCGACAGATACCATGATGATGGTAGTTACACTTGTTGCAGCTGGGGAGGTTTCCTTGGTATGGTCTTCTTGGAGTCGAGACGGAAGGGTTGACAGAGGAATGACCACTTCAGCTCGTTGCCCTTTGGAAGGCCCTTGAGTCAAGGTTCCTCCCTCCTCATTCTTAAATTTTATTTTTAGTGGATTTGGTTGGTTTTCTTGGGTGGCTTTACATACCGGTGCTGGTTTCTGCTGTCCATTGCTTTGATCGGGATTCCCGATAGGTCTCTTGCTAACATTGGCGTTGTTAGCATTCAGGTGAGCCATGACAGCTGCTACGGCTGCTGAAACTGCAGCTTGGAACGTAGCTTCATCGATTTGGAGAATTGGTGTCTTACCAGCGGGTTGGTTACGTTTCTTTGGAGGCATGGTTTTTCCTACACGAAAAGGAACACAAGCTGATGAGAGACGATGGTTAACCTTAGATGTATCTTTCTTTACTATGACAGGCATAAATTTTTTCCGTGCCTCGAGCTATGGTTATCTAAGTGTCGACCTACGTCCCTATGATGCAGTCTAGGTAACAGTGTAGGAGTAAGTGCAGCGGAAAGCCATAAAATGGGGTTGTTCCTATTAATTTATCTTTATAATGGAGAGGTTCACTCTCCGGTTTTCAAAAGACCTGAGAGACGCTCAGAACGAAGATCATAGGAGAAAAAGGCTCATGTAAACTTATGGCTAAACACTCTCAATCGAGGTTTTGAGATCCGATCTATTCGTATTAATTGCGACGGGAAAGACGGTTTGCCTAGCACATAGCATGAGTAATGAAATCACTAAATCACTAAATTGTATTATTTTGTGGATTTATTAACGTGGCGTTAAAGAGGTAGAGACACTCCTAGGGTTCCATGCATTGGCACCCTCTGTCCACCTCTTATTCCTGACTGGAACAAGCGTTGGTTTTCTTCGGGTACTTATATAGGGTTCTCTGCTCTTGTAGACATATTGAATTTATGCTTCGCCTTTCTTCCGATTCTGAATCTGAATGCCATCACCCCATGGTGGATGGCTAGAATCTCATAAGTTCAGGCGAATTTCCCACTAATGTCCCTAATAGGTTTAGGCACATGGTGGTTTCAATAGTCTCGTCCTTGTTCATTTGTTCCCTAATTGGAATTCTTCTCAATGAACCTCTTATGGGTCTGAATCAACTCTTCTGTAGATCACTGAAGTGGATAAGGTTTTCTAAAGGGTTTCGTGCAAGAAATCATATATATAACTTAGATCTGATAGGCCTTCGAATATGTGATACCACTCTATATCCACATCCAAACAAGGAAAAGGAAGTAGAGCGAAACCACACATTCTTAGCCTATGAGATCCTTACTATACATAATCGTGGAAGTATACACTTTGTAATCATAGGTATCTCAATAAGGATCTTTTTAGTTTTTCACACAAGGTTATTTGTAGTTCCTAAAATACCCCTATGGTATTTTATTTACATGTTTGATTCTTAACTTCTGAACATGATTCTGGGTTTATTGTGAGTCTTTTAGTTTCCTAAAATACTCCTATAGTATTTTAAACTTTATGTTTGGCTCTAGCATTCCTATTTGGTAAGTTTCAGATTTGTTGCAACATCACCATCACTCCCAAGCACACGTTAGTCGCATCTTGAATAAATGTAGTTGATCAGGTAACATTTATTCCAGCCTACGATTACATAACGGCCCAGGTTTGACGGTAATGGTCAACATCCAAGGACTTTTATTGTTGTTCTTCTTGTGATACTTTATTCTGGTTTTTATATTCTGGATGTTCTTATACATTTGTAAAATATGATTATATTTTAAAGTATAATTCTTGGTCAGAGTGTTTTATCCCAATGTATTTATAGGCTGCATATCTTTTATGATTAGATATACCGAGCTCACTATAAACGATGCTCTGATACCAATCTGTCACACCCCAAAACCGAAACGGCGGAAACGTTCTGGGGTGGAGGACGTCATGTCAAGTATCACAACATATGTAGTATAGTAATCAAAGTACAACAACCATTGCATTAATAGTAATAATTTTACATAGGTTACATTTAACAATTACATCAAAGTAGGTATAGGAAATAACATAAGCTGCAGTTTGGTACTAGGCTGACATTGCAAAATCTCCCGGAGTGTACCTGTCTACCGATGACCTGAGAATACAAGTTATTTTGAAAGCGAGTATCAAAATTTTTAAATGCTAGTGAGTTCATTAGTATTTAATGACATTGGTATAAATACATGCTTTACTTCAAAAATAATCTCGCATAATGATGGTGGTTTGAGTTTACAGAGTATTAGAATCCTTTTCAGAAAATCCCATATTTTCTAATAAAAGTAGTCTTCTACCAAGACCATATTGTTTTATGTTTAAACCAAGGAGTATCTCTTTTAAAAGTAGCCTTCTACCAAGACCCATCCGTTTTGTGTTCAAGAAACATTTTCCCTTAAAGGTACTATCATTATCAAAATATGATTTATACTTAAAAGAATATGTGAGAAAATCATAATCACAAGTAATAGGGAAGATATCATTTTACTTCAGCAGTAACGTTGCTGGCTAAAAGTAAATAAAACATAGACTTCAGATAGTATTGAATGAACAACACGCCTAGCAAAGTCTAAAGGTAAACAAAACATAGACTCCAGGTGGGACACCTCGCAAAGACTAAAAAGGGTAAATAAATACAGACTCTAGGTGGTATTGAATGAACAAAACGCCTAGTAAAGTCTAAAAAAGGTAAATAAACACAGACTCCAGTTGGTATTGAATGAACAACACGCCTAGGAAAGTCTAAAAAAAGGTAAAAAAATACAGACTCCAGGTGGTAGTGAAAGAACACCACGCCTAGAAAAGTCTAAAAGGATCAAATACAGACCCTAGAGTGGTGTTGAATGAAAAACACGCCTCGAAGGGTCTAAACGAATAAAATACAGACTCCAGGATGGTATTGAATGAACAACATGCCTCAGAGAGTCTAAATTAGCCTTTAATCCTATGTGGGTTGGTTTAAAGGTTAATAATGCGACCTAGTATATATATATCTAGCAAAATAGGTTATGATGGTTTCATATATAGGAAATATCATGACAATACTTATTACCTTAAAGCCATTAATTATAAGGTAAACGTAAAGATACTCGTAACCATGTTGATTGACAATAAAATACTTGTCGACCTACTGGCGTCCGAATGAATGTGACATTTGTCACCCCTTGGCTTGGTCGGTCGGGACTGTAGCTAGCAGTTGGGATGTAGGAGTGTCTGTCCCGTATAGATCTATACACACAATGCCCGCTCTCCCTCCAGGAGACTCTGGTTACCAACTTGACAACGGTGGAATCCGTGTTATGAGGATGTATCTCGTGTTTCGAATTCTATAACCTTTCTCTTTATTAAAAAGTATAAGTGTTTAGAATATATATATATATATATATATATATATATATATAACTAGGTTCTCCTTCATGAATGTTATGGTTGGTTTCTTAACTATACCTATTATGCTTTACTTGAGAAGTTATCTAGATGCCTTTGCTACTCAAAGGATGATGATCTGGCCGATAGAACTTTTATGACTATATGTGTATACATGATATATAACTAATATTTAAACGACTTTCGGACGAATAACCATTACCCTAAATCCACATCTAAACTAGGAAAAGGAATTAAAGTGAGTTGGCCTTCCAGAGTCCTTTAAACATTACTTATATAACTATACATATATAGGCATGCAATTAACAATATAAAAGTATAAAACCAAGTTTTGGTAAAACCTTTGGAAAATCTATCAATAATAATTTATGACTTGATGTCAGTTTATAAAAAAAAATAAGATTTGAGAACAAGATTTGAAAACCTTTAACTGGATAAAGCAGTTTAACATGCAAAAATCTATTTTCTATATAGTTATTAATCACATGTGATTGATATAATAACTTTCTAGTTCAACTTCTATTCCAACCAAAAAAGCATTTAAAATCATTTAAAAGGTTAATGCATGGGTATAAACTCACCTGTCGTGGGTGATTCCAATGAACGCATGGTATAGGATGCTAAGTGTCAAGTGAGGACTTTCCCACACACGTGAATCCTATTTAACATGTAATGATACGTTTAAGTATCTAATTAGTCATTAAATAACTAATTATGCAAGTAAGGACATCCTAATGCATGAAAACGCTTTGCTACAAGTGCTACGAGTACCAAGGGTTTCATATAAAGGTAGTATGGCCTCACTTTGGAGTTTTCACCTCAACTAGTGGCCGTTACGGGTGGTTACGGTTTTTGGACCACTTCCCCCATGAGTTTACGGCCGTACACTGATGGATGTGGTGCCATTGGGTGTTCAAAGGTCCTAAACCACTCAAGGAATTATGCTAGACTCGAATCAAGGGCTTAGGAAGTAACTGGGGCTCGAATTGACCTCCTTTTTGAGTGTACGATCCTTGGACCACTCCTTGGGAGTTTACGGTAGTAAACACATGGGTTTACAACCCTAAACTCATGTTTTCCCATTTCTTTCATGTTTTTGTGGTTCTATCTTAGGCATGCAAGGCTCTACTCACTTATACAAGCCATAGTAGGTGTTAAAGGCACTTAAACACCATTGGAAGGTGTTAACGGTTTTGGGAGACCTTCCCAAACCGTAAACTCATATGAACATGGGGATTTTGATGATTTTTGAGTGTAAACACATTCATATTAAGCACACAAGGAGTTAGGGCAAGCGTACTTACGATCTAGGAGCTTCAATTATCAATTTTGGCGAAGAACACTAGTGTGTGTTCTTGTTGTTGTTGTTGTTCTTGATGAACACTTGAAGATCTAAGAAAAGAGAAGATTTCCATGGATGAAATCGAGTATAAACACTATATAAGGTGTTATATGAACGAATCTAGGAAGAAAATGCTTACATTTTGGCGGATTTGATAAAAAAGTGATATGACACTTGAGAGAGAATCTTGAGTGTTCTTGAGGTGGGAAGTGAAAAGTGAAGAATGGAGGGTAAACTCATGCTATATGCATGAGTCCATGCCAAAGGGAGTTTACGGCCCAAACACCCTTGTTTGGCTATAAACACCTAACCAAGGAGTTTATTGATTGATCGTTATACAATACACCTAACGAACACTTCCATTTAATTGTTCGTTTGACGGAAAATTAAAATAAAATACTCAAACGGACTTAAAACCGGCCAAAATGTTTTGAGATGAATTTCGCAAATTTTTGATGTGCTTGATTGCGGAGATTATACAAATGAAAATTTTGGGTTGTCACACCAAGCACTCGTTGTAAGACATTGGTGGGTTTCTAGGGAATCATTATATATTTGCATCTTTAGCTCATATGTTTGTATATATATGGTTTGATTGGTAGTTAGTGAAGACCATGTGGGGGTTCCCATGGCAGTGCGCTAAGACCCTGGAGGGTTTCCAGGGCATCCATGTATGTTATATGCATGTCTTGTATAGTTGATATGATTTATTTGATTATGTGTATAAGACCTTAGAGGGTTTCCATGGCATCTTTATATATGTACATGCATGGTTATGCGATTGGTATGGTTTATGTGATTATGTGGGGTATGCTCTGGGGAACTCACTAAGCTTCGTGCTCACAATTTTGTTTATGGTTTCAGGTATCATCGGTTTGGAAAGGAAGGGCTTTGCTTGATCGCAGCGCACACACCCGTGTTTCCGTAGTATATGATTTTGGGATGAACTCTGATGAATGTTTTTAATTAATCATGTTTTTGGAATGTTTGAATATAAAGACATATGTGTTTTGACTGTATTGAAAAATGAATTTTTTAACCTCGATTTTTGGGTCGTTACAGTGTCTCAAACATAAAAACATGCGCCATAACACGCCATAATGGGACATGGCACGCCATATCACGCCTTGTCACACACCACGCCTAACAACAATGTTATGAGGCTTTTCGTAACAGAAAAGCCACGCCTCACGCCATGGCACGCCTTGGCGCGCGCTATGGCGCACCTTTTAGATCATTGCTTTTTAGTATCGGTCTGTTTTTTCAGTCAAGTCTTGTTCTACACCGGTCAGTCTTGTTCTTTTTTGGGACCACTCAGGGTTCACTGATTTTTATTCATGTCCACTTGCAAACTATAGTTTTTCGTCAATGTTTTCATAAGAAGTGTGCTTGATCTGAAACCAAAATATGGATGTCATTAAAGAGATCGATGATGGTTACATTAATCATGATTACAAGAAACCATCATTGTTTTTTTACTTTGTGTATGTTTGACAAAACTAACTGATAGAGAGTAGCTAGAAGATGTAGCTTTTATTTATGTAGAAGTGTTGGACAAAAACACTTATAATTTTTTAAATATGTAAAATTACATAAAATAGAAAGATAAAACCATCTAAAATCTAAAAGCTCCTAATGTTTAAGAGGTACTACAAGTAGCTTTTTGTTTAAAATAAAGCTATAAGCCGAAAATTCAGGAATAAAATTTTTATTTAATTCAATATTAAAAGTCTAAAAGTTAAAGTCTATTAAAATATCATAAAATCTCTCAAAAGTTTGATAATTAACACATCCTTAATGTAGACAAATTTAATCTCGTGAGTTATATATGAATGTTTTTTAATTTAATTAAAAATCTCCGACCTTAGAAAAAATACAAAAACAAGAGGTTTTTCCTTAGACCCCATCAGTTTACAACTTTTCATAATTTTACACTCATTTATCTTTTTTTCCATTCCCTTGTTATACAAGTTATAATTTTCTTAAATATTTCAAGGACAAAAAAATGTCTAATATTTATATGAATCAGTAATTTAGTCACTCGTTAATAATAACCACTATAGTAGAAATTTTTCTTTTACTATTTGTTTGTGATTTTAGTGTCACCAAAGATTTTGTGTAATTGGAACTAATATGTGAGCTATGTGGCTTATAATTTATAATTTATATTATATGCTTGGTAAGTATGAAGTGTACGCATAGATAAGATCAAATGATAAGTTGGTATGATAAAATGGTTGGGGTTAAGGGGGTCGTGCATCCTTGTAGGTTCCTAGCAGTAGTACCCCCAGTTGGGTCCTTGCGGCAACATCCCTAGTTAGGTCCATGGTGTAGAGCCCTTGACATTGATTATGGTAAGCTTGACTGATCTTGTCAATTTTAGAAACCATTGATTATGTCATTCATTTCATGATTTACTTAAGAAATTTAGAAGATGGAAACCCTAATTTTCATGTACAAATATGGCTCTTCCACTGAGTCGTTAGATAACCTTCTCTAGCTCTCCCTTCTGAACGATCTCAGATTTCTCTATAATTTGGCTTACATTTTTGTACCCATATGAGAAAGTTTCCCTTTGGATTATCCTAAACTAGATTTCTTGTAACTCGGGTATAGGGTGCAAATATTAGTTTCGTAATTGACTTTACGTAATTCTTTAGAAATCCCTGATTTCCACCACAACTCTTCTAAAACACCAACAATCGAACTGATATTTTTTTCTATTGGAGATGGTTGAATCAATCTGCGAGATAATCACAAAGTTCATCAAAGTAGACAAGTTTAAAGGAAATGATTTCAGGCGATTGAAGAAGAAGAATATGCACTTCATGTTTACCACTCTGAAAGTTGTGTATTTGCTGACTACTCCAAGGCATGAGGAGTTTGAAAATAAGACATTAGAGGAAACCAAGAAAATAAACAAGTGGGAATATGATGACTACATCTGTAGAGGTTATATTTTAAATGGTATGTTTGATTCTTCATTGGATACCCAGAATGATTCTAAAAATGCAAATGAGTTGTGGGATACCCTAGAATCAAAATACATCGTTAAGGATGCTTCTAGCAAGAAGTTCCTAAATAGATACATTAATAACTATAAAATGCTTGATTATAAGGTGTATCATGGAACTATACAATGAACTCCTTCACATTTTGCGTCAATTCAAACTTCACAAAATGAATATGTATGAATCAGCTATTGTTTTAAGTGTGGTTGACAAACTTCCATCATCATGGAAACAATTAAACATGCTTTGAAACATCAAAAATAGGAGTTGTCTTTGTTTCAACTTGCTAGACATTTGTGCACTAAAGAATCCATTCATGAACAAAAGAGTGACAAAAACAAGGGAAAAATGGAATCTGGGCAACACTCAATTCATGTAGTTGAAAACAAACCAAGTAATACAAATAACATTGGGCGTGGAAAAACAATTAAGAGTATATCCCATATTACTCCAACAAAAAGAAAATAATAGACTAGTCTGTTTATGGTGCTTCAACGTGGGACATTAAAATCATGATTTTCAGGTGAATCTGGGTAATAATGGTGTTGGTAATAGTGGAACCATTGGAAGTGGAAATGGTTCAAAGAACCAAGTGAAAGGAGGTTAGTTTTTGACTAACTTTGATAATTCAGAAAAAATTATGGTTTTTATGTTTCACTTATTCGTGAATCACTCTACGTACATGATGACGATGTTTCTTGGTAGATCGACTCCGACACAATGAACCATGTATGCAAGGATGAACACTTGTTTGAAATGTTAACACCACTTAAATATGGACCAGTGCTACGCGTGAGAGATAATTCTTTTAAACCTATTATTGGTATCAATGTTGTTTTTCTCGAATTTACTTATGGGATGACTATTAGATGTTTTGATGCTTTGCTTGTTCCTAATATTCAAAACAAATCTTGTTAATGGTAGTTATTTGAATTTTCATGATATTAACCGTGCTTATGAATCGGATAGGTATATCCTCTCTCGAGGTGGAATATTTAATGATTTTTGGAATTTGAATAATGTCATGTTCTTTTTGAATGTTTTTAGTAAGTTATTACATATTCAAAAAATTTCTTTTGTGTCGTCATCTTCTAAAATTGATTACTCTGTTCCTTGGCATGCAACATTCGGTCATGTGAATTTTAGAAGAATGCATGAAATGTCAAAAGATGGTCTTATGCCACCCATTAACAGGAATCTGGAAAAATGGAAAACATGCATGCTTCCAAAAATTACAAAATAATGCTTTCCAAGTGTGACTAGAAATTTACCTATTTTGGAACTTATACATAGTGACCTATGTGATTCCCACTCTACTCCTTCCTTAGGAATTATAAATTATTTGGTCACATTCATTAACAGGAATCTGGAAAAATGGAAAACATGCATGCTTCCAAAAATTACAAAACAATGCTTTCCAAGTGTTACTAGAAATTTAGCTATTTTGGAACTTATACATAGTGACCTATGTGATTTCCACTCTACTCCTTCCTTAGGAATTAAAAATTACTTGGTCACATTCATTGATGGTCGTAGTCAGTTTCGATATGTTTATTTCTTTAATGCTAAAAATGAACATTATTCCATGTTAACAGAATGCTATTTACTGAATAGGGTTCCAAATAAAAAGAACAAAATAGTTCCATAAGAACTTTGGTTAAAGAAAAAGCCGAATTTGAGCTGTTTTGGAATTAGGAATGTCGGGTAGTTGTAAAATATATAGAGTCCAAAAGAAAAAAATTGTAGAGGATTAAAAGGATTGTATATTCCTTGGATATGCTGAAATCCAAGGCATATAGGTTCTATGTACTAGAATCTAATGATCTGGGCCCAATTAACACTGTTACCGAATCATGGGATGCAATTTTTGATGAGATACATTTTTCATCAATTCAAAGGACTAAGTATATTAATTTTAGCACTAATGAAGTGAAAAATTCATAAATTGAAGATGGTGTTGCTATAACAAAAACACAAGAGCTTTGGAGAAGGAAAAGATGTTATATTATGAAAAATTTTCATTTCGACTTCGAACTATATTCAATGGAAAGTTCAAGAGATGAAAATAGTTCTCAATAATTTTATTTTATTAGAGTTGAAGATGATCCTATCAATAGGATATGGAGTCTGGAGATGTTTTCTTTTCGAAACAAGAAATCGTTGATGAAATGTCATAAATTCTTGAGAACAACACTTGGGTATTGTCTAATTTGCCACTAGGTTCCAAGCCACTTTGTTGCAAACTGGTTTTCAAAAGGAAAATTAATTTTAATGGGACTAATATAAGTTAAAAAGCCTGATTGTTCCTTTTATGTTTTAGGGAAAAACTAAAAGTTGACTATTTTGATATTTATTCTCCGATTGCATGTATTTCTACTATTGGACTATTAATTTCCTAGACAAGTATTCACAATTTAATTATCCATCAAATGGCTGTTAAAAGAGCCTTTTTGAGTGCCTTTCCATGGTGTGGTGGTTGTGGTTCCACGACGTAGGGTTGCCACGTCACCACGATGCAGTTGTCATTTAATGCTCGCAGCGTAACGTCACAATGTGCACAAAACCATAGGTTTTGGGCCTTGAGCCCTATTTAAAGGATGCGGGGCTAGGATCACGTCTACCTTCTGCTTCCATAATTCTAGATAGCCCCTACCTAAACCCTAATTTCACCTCTTTTCATTTTGATCCATTCTTGAGTTATTTAACACCTTAAAGGAAGGAAGAATGTCTAGGGGAGCAAGGAACCATCAGAGCAAGCTCACTAAAATCTATTGATGCATTCTCTCTACTCTTGTAAGTCTTCAAGGCTAGATCTTTGTGATTTATTTCTTTAGGAATTAGAGATCTAAACAAATTGGGACATTTTTTAGACTTTTGAGGGTGAGTTGAAAAAAAAAGTTTGCAACATTATTACTCTTTTGGTCCCAAAAGTAGTATGTGTTTTCAGATCTAGGCTCAAAACTTCATTCAGGATTACACATGGGTTTTGACACCATTTTTCTTCATTTTGACCTCACTTGGTGGGTGACAAGCATTAGACATGTATGTCCATAAAGTTACAATTTTTATGGACCATTAGGGTGCCATAAAGCCTTTTGGAAAGTAATAAGAGCAAGCTTAATAGATTAAGAGCTTAACAATGGTTTAAGTTTGCCAGCCAGGCCACGATGCGGTCAAGTGCTGACCACTGCACATTGGGAAGACTCATCGCAATTTTTTGATTGAGTTGAACCACAATGCGGCAAGGGTTTAGTCACAACATAGTGGTCCAAGAAAGTTGAACATTGACTTTTTTTTATTAACATTGACTTTAAGTCAAACTTTAGGGTTTTGGGTCATATTCTGAGGTTTGACCTTTTATTATTTTATTAGGTAGTGGTTGAGAAGGACTTTACATTTCTGTGAGTGATGGTGATTGTATAACTGTTTGTAGGGCGAGTCTTCTTATTATACTACGATTAGACATGGGGTGTCATTGTATGCTTGTTTCATTTGTGACTCTTGCTAGTATGTTTACATCCTTGTTAAGAGAGGCCCTTTGTTACCATATGTTGGGCGGGACCCTTCGTTACGCTCTGCTGGGTGGGGTCTATTATTCTAGATGGATTCCATTACTCTAGGCAAGGCCCATTATTTATGAAGGGGTCCATTATTTTGAGTGGGGACCATTACATGTGTTGTATGTGGTATCTTGGGAAACTCACTAACCTTTGTGCTTACAGTTTATGTATAAATGTTTCAGGTCATTCTTGTAGAAAATAAGCGAGTATATGCAGGCCCATCGGACTGAGCTAATAGTTGGTTACTTCGTGGCATGCAATCTTACTTTCCATGACTTTCGTGTTTGTGTGACTCCTATGTTTTTCAAGAAGAAAGATCTAATTTCTTGTATATGATGGGTTGCAAGCATCGAGAATGCTATCCTAACTAGCTTTTATTGCATGCCTTCTTCATAATGGAGCTAGGAACTGGTGATGAGAGGTGGTTTAGGCTATAGGATCCGAGGCCATTGAGGCTATGAACTGAACATATTTTTTCACCAGTTTTAGGGTAGAGTATGTATGTGCTATTTAGGTACAATATTCGGCATGATAGTTCTAGGTTCTCGAGCAGACAACAGAGAGTGTGGCGGTGATAATTGCCAAGTTCAAGGAAAGGGCATTATTGGTTTTGTAGTTATTGTGGATGAGGAGATGAAAAATACGATGTTCCAGGAGAAGGAGATTGACTTTGAGCTTCAAAAGATTTAGAATAAAGTCATTTTCGCTAAGAAATCTAAGACTTCTGATTCACGGTGTGGTGGGCAACAAGGCCAAGGCAGATGTGGCAGATGTAGGAAATGACATTAGGGAGCCTTTTGTGTGACTAGCTCTGGTTGCTTTAGTTGTAGGCAGCATGGACAACAAGAAGGGGGCATTGATATGTTTTCATTGCAATCAAATTGGCCATAAGAAGGCCAATTTCCTGGGTTTGATTGGTGGAGTGGTGAAGTCACTAGCCCCAAGCACCTTGAGGATTACTAACGACCACCATGGAAAGTCAGCAACCTATGTACTGAGGAACAGTGTTTTGGCTGATGAAAGATGAGGCTAGGGAAGGGTTAGATGTTGTTACCAGTATGTTTTATTTATTTATTGTTACTTTTGTTATTTATGCTTATATGTTGTTATGGTGATTAGGGATGTTCCTATTCAATGATGTGACTTCTCTTGTATTATTTGATTTAGGGACCAACCAGTCATTTGTATCACTTGTGTTCAACAAGAAAATTTATGTTGATTCAGGATAGTTAGATACCATTTGTAGTGAAGATGGATGACAAGCATATTGTACATGCTTCAATGTGTTCTGGAGATGTTCCATGTGAGGTTTTTGATCAACCTTGTTCCCATTCCCTTTGGGAGAGATGAAGGTGATTGTAGGTATGGACTAGCTCAGTTGGTTTAAAGTTATTATTGATTGTGAGCATCAGTTGGTAAAAGATCGAACCTTGAGTGGGGGAAACTGATTATCCACGGAGAGAGAGCTCAACACGGCCAACCTATATTTTCAGTCACAAGAGCTAGAATGTACTTACAATACGTGTATTCAAGGTTTTTGGCATATGTTGTGGATACTCAGGTTGAGGAGAAGAAGTCTACGACATATGTGCCTATAGTTTGGGATTTTCCTGATGTGTTTCCTCAGGATTTCCCAAGATTGCCTCCCGAGAGGCAGGTCGAGTTTAGGATTGACCTAGTCCGAGGTGGGACTCTGGTAGCTCAAGCACCTTACCGTCTTGCACCTTTTGAGATAAAAGAGTTATCCACCCAACTTCAGGAGATATTAGACAAATAGTTTATATGCTAAGTAGTTTAGCTTGGGGAGCACCTATATTGTTCGCCAAGAAGAAGGATGGATCACTACGAATGTGTATCGATTATAGGGAATTGAGTAAACTTATGATGAAAAATCTTTATCTGCTTCCAAGGATCTATGACTTATTTGATGAACTCATTAGGTGCATCTTGTTTTCCCAATATTGATTTGGGGTCGAGATACCACTATATGAGAGTCAGAGACAAGGATATTAAGAATACGACCTGTCATGCTTGTTATGAGCATTATGAGTTTGTGCTAATGTCATTTGTGCTCATCAATGCACCATCAGCGTTCATGAACCTCCTTAACCGAGTGTGCAGAATAATGTTGGATCAATCTGTAATTGTACTTATTGATAATATATTGTTCTTCTCTAAGACCAAGGATCATCACAAGGAGCATTTGAGGGAGGTTCTTGACACACTACAGAGGGAGAGTCTTTATGCAATGTTCTCCAACAATGAGTTTTGGTTGCGCAAGGTGAAGCTCATACGTCACCTCGTCAATAAAAATGGTATGTTGGTCGATCTGGCTAAGATTGAGGTAGTGATGCAATGGGAGATTTTGAAGTCTCCATCTGAGATTCAAACTTTCCTTGGGTTATCAAGATATTACATTAGATTTATCCAAGAATTCTCCAAGATTGCAATTCCCTTGACTCGGTAGACAAAGAATAGTATTCCTTATTAGTAGGGGCCTGTGTAGAGTGCAGAAATTAAGGTTATGAGGATGAAGTTTTGCGAGACACCGATATTGATGCTTCGTAAGGGTGTGGATGATTTTCTGGTCTACTAAGATACATTGATTTTAGGATTGGATGATGTACTTATGTAGAGGGGTCATGTGATATCATATGCTTCAAGGAAGTTGAGGCCTTACGAGGTGAATTATCTTGTTCACCATATAGAGTCACTATTTATATGGGGTTTAGTGTACCATCGACGTGGACCACAAGATTTTGAGATATTTTATGGATCAGAAAAATATGAATATGAGGTAGCATAGGTGGCTCGATATGGGAAAGGATTATGATTTTGAGATCTTGTATTCTCCAGGAAAAGCCATTGTGGTGGCCGATGCATTAAATCACAAGGCAACTAGTGCTCCAATCTGAGACATGTGTTTGTACTTGATTGTTTTTATTCCACTGTTGGATTTAACTGAGGTAGCTCAAACTAAGGCACTTAAAGAGGAGAACAAAAAAAAGTGAAAAGATTATCAGTTGTTGTTCCTCTTTTGATTATGATAGTCGTGGATTATTGACATTGAATAATAGGGTATGGGTTCCATATTCGGTTGGAGCTTGATCAGTTTTTTGGATGAGGTTCGTAAATCGAAGTTTTCAATCCACCTAGGTACAATCAAGATGTATAGGGATTTGAATCATTTCTATTGGTGGACCTACAGGAGAGGTGCTTGATGTGTCAAAAAGTCAAGGCCAAACATCAAAGGCTACATGGCAAGATGCAACCATTGGATATACCTATGTGGAAATAGGAGCAGATTACATTGGGGTTGATGCAATTTGGATTATTGAAAACATACTGACAAAAAGCGCTCATTTCCTATTCAGGAGAGTTATTTGGCCAAAATTTTGGATAACATCAACATAATAGACATGGTGGCACGTTATTGGGTGACAGTTTTTGTGGTTTCCGACCGAGATGTCTATTTTACTTCTAGTTTTTGGAAAAAGTTCCAAGGGGGAGTTTCTGACATCCTTAAATTCACGATCATTTTAAAAATTTTATTTATGCTTATTTGAAAATCAGATTATTCATTTTAAAGAATAAATTGCATAATTTTTCCTAGAAAAACATGATAAATATATTATCAAAACATTTCCGAAGAAATGTATTTTGTTTATATTAAATCTTTGGGATGTCATCGTCAACACAGAAACATAAACATAAACAGACCTCACATTCATATACACTAGTGATCTACATCTACTTTAATCTCTCAGTGTAATGTAGCTTCATATCGACATTTGTGATACAAATAAACTAAGTGGGTCAGAATGACAATCCTGGTGAGTACATAGGGTTTTCAACCCACAATAATAAAGTTATTATGTTTCGTCATCAAATAATTAACCCATTTACTCATCCCCATTATCTTCTTTATTTCTTAAGGATCTACCCTAGGAATCATCTATCATTCACTCATTCATTCCTAAGGATTCTCCTCAGGAATAGGCATAAAGTCAATTGTTGCCAAGGTTTGTATAATAGGATCTAAGTTCATAGTTATCGAGGTTATTTTTTAGGCATTAAGTCCATAGTTTCAAATATCTATTTATAGGGAACTAAATCCATAGTTGCTAACGTTCATTTGTAAGGAATTGAGTCCATAACTGCCAATGTTCATTTGCAAAGCACTAAGTCCATTGTTGTTAATGTTCATTTATAAGGCACTAAGTCCACAGTTGTCAGGGTTTATCTATTTGGCACTAAGTCCATAGCTTCCAGGGTTTATCTATTAGACAATAAGTCTATAGCTACCAACGTTCATATATAAGGCACTAAGTCCATAGCTGCTAATCTTCACCTATACTTTGCTAAGTGACTACATCGTTGGTAAAATAATAATTCCAAAGTCGTGGCATTCTATCTTTGCCTACTTATTTTGTCGTACTATGATGTCCTATCTTTTATCATACTATACTATTTTTCATCTCTCATCATTCATCTACCCATCTTTACCCAATATTTTTATAGGTGTAAAAGACATATACAGTTTAAATCAAATAAAACATGTATATTTTGGTCAACCAGCATAGTTATCATGAACACAGATAATATGCACACATAGCAGATAATTTATATTAAATACTTTATATTTATATGTAAGATGAAAGTAACTATGCACTCACTTGTTAAAGTGATGATTCCAAACTCGGGCAGTGCTTCGCTTCTAACAATTCTATTTTCCTTTGACAAAACCGAGAGGTTTGGCTTGGAATCGAGCTCTGCAGGAGCCGAACTTCCGAGTCGAAAGCTTTTCTTCTCAGAGCCTTATGGCGCTTTGGGACTTGCTTTCTAACACCTAGGAGGTGTTAGAGAAAAGCTTAGAAGGTTTGGGAGTAATTGGGATAAGAGAAGTGGAGAGGTGTGAAGAAAATGGGAGATTTGGGCCTCTATTTATAGGCTGATTTTGGTGCCAACGCAGGGTGTTCAAGAACCGAACACAAGGTGTTCATGAATGTTGGTAATTCCCTTGCTGAATGCTAGGTGTTCGTGGCTAGGTGTCACCACCTTGTGGCAAGCCGTGGTGAGGAAGCAGTGGCTCAGATCGCGCCACGTGTCGCCTCCTGGTTATTCCAAAAACTAGTTATCTTCTAACATCCGTAACTTTTGTATAAGAGCTCTGTTTTTTACATTCTTTATATCTACACATACGTAGCGACGGGATCTAAAACTTTTTTTTGACCCCATCGGCTAATTCTCGACCGATTTTAAATTTAACAGTAAGCGAAGATTACGTTAACAACCGTGTTAAATTCTTAACTTCTACATACGGACATTTTTTGGTACTGTCTTTTTATCATTAAAATCCTATTAATGAGATCTTCAATTCTCATTTAGGTTGTGTCAGCTAAATATTAACCGACCTAAAATTCGATTTTCAGGCTGTGCACTGTTAGGCTAAATCTTAGAAAAATCATAACTTCCTTATACGAAGTCAGATTTGAGCGTTCTTTTTATGTATGTTCTCGGTTTAACATAAACTATCACTTTCGTTTAGATCCCTAAGGCTAATAAGTAATTTATCCAAAAATACACTTTTTATCTTACACGATCTCGTGTCGGTTTACCCGTAAAACTTCGACATGTCATCACTTCGTCATTATCACTCGTATTTCTGCGTTCTTTATATGTACCGAACACTTGTGACATATACTATATGTTAGTTAGGATTATTTATGCATATATTTATGACGATTTCTTTTTATTTTATACTATATTTTTTATCTTATTTAGAACTAAAAGATACTTAATATTCTTAAAAATTTTCAACTATAGTTAAAATGGGAGCTGGAATGCAAAAGGATGAGAAAGGAGCTAAAAAGACGCAAAAAGGATGTCGTTGGACACCTTGACCCCTCATTAGTGTTTTGGCCATACGTCATGACTCATAACTCCAATTAATGAGATTCAAGATGATCTGAAAAGTAGACAAAACTATGGACAACTTCCATGTTAAGAGAAATTTATGATTCCCAATTACCACAATGTGGTGAAACCACCACGATGTGGTAAATCGAAACATGCAGGGTCCTAGGGGCACCGTCCCTAGTGGGGTCCAAGAAGCAGAGCCCCTGACGGTGATAATGGTAAAATTGAATGATCTCGACGGTTTTGGAAACCATTAATTATACCACTAATTATGTGATTTACTTTACTAATTTAGAATATAGAAACTCTCATTGTCATGTACGGCTCTTCCAGTGAGATGCAACATAACCTTCTAAACTCTCTCTCTCTCTCTCTCTCTCTCTCTCTCTCTCTCTTCTAAATGATCTCATAATTCTTGGGAAATTTGGATTTCATTTCTATGTCTAGATTCATGAGTATGCCTTTGGATTATCCAAGACTAGATTTCTTGTAACCCGTACATAATGTAGAAATATTAGTTTGCAAAGCACCTTTACGTGATCCATCAGGAATCCGAAGTTCCACCACAACCATTCAAAAACACCAACAATCAAACTGATATTTATTTTTTGGTGGAGATGGACGAATCAATCAATGAGATGAACACAAAGTTCAACAAAGTGGAAAAGTTTGAAGGTAATATTTTCAGGTGCTAGAAGAGGAAGATGCACTTCACGTTGAACCTTCTAAAAGTTATGTATGTAATGAGTATTCCAAGGCCTAAGGTGGTTGAAAACGAGTCATTGGAAGAAACCAGGAAGAGGAGAAAGTGGGAAATTGATTATTATATATATACAAACGTCATATTTTGAATGGCATGTTTGATTTTTTATTCAATACCCATAATAACGCTAAAAGTACAAAGGAGTTGTGGGACACCCTTGAGTCAAATAAATCGTTGGGGATGTTTCTAACAAGAAGTTCCTGGTTAGCGACTTTGATAACTTTAAATGGTTGACTTTATTTCAAGCGCATCGCTACTGATTTTGTTATAGACTTCTGTTAATTTTATGTTATTACCTTGTTTTGGAAACTACATCTTTACAATGTTGAAAAAATGATGTTTTTATATTACTTTTGGAAACAAAGCATGACTTTATACTTTATACTGAAAATGAAAATTTTGGTTTGAAATTTGGGATGTTACACTTAAGGGTAAAAATAACAACTTAATTACAAAACTGCCTAAGAAACTATTTTAGTAAACAGACCATCAAACCTTGTGAAAATAACATTAAGATAAACTTTTAAAACAAACTCAATCATTTCAAAACAACCTCGTGATTGGAGGAAGTAGAGGAACTCGTGCTCATGATTGCATAATTCTATTCCAGTATACCTTACTAAGTTTATATTCATGATGCTTGTAGAAAAATTCATATCATGGGAGCTAATGTTAGTCTAAAAGAAGAGGAAGGAGAACAAGAACAAGAAGAACAAGAAGAAATGTAACATAGGGTTTTAGAATTAATTATTCTTTTCAGTGATTGATGCTTAGGACGTACACAACTTAGAAAATATAGGGTTACTAGTTGGTAACTAGTTCTATTAGTGAAATAAAAATGAATATATTAAATATTTATTTTGAAAAAACATTATAGGTCTAAAATGGAAAAAATGCAAAATATAGGTCCTTTTATGGAATAAACTCAATTTACCAATTAGTAACTAATTTGAGGGTTGAAATACATACGAACGCCTAAAAATCTTTTGTTTAACCATAATACTCAAGTTTATTCGATAGTAACATAAATTGTGTGATCATATTAGTTATTAATGAAAGAAAGACAAAAAAAATAAAACGATGTAAGTATTTTGCGTGGTTCATTCTATATGACCTATGTCTATAGATAGGAACCAAAGAACTCTTCTATCTTGACTGTGACAAAAGTGATAATATTAAATTTTCTAAGTATGAATAGCTATAACTAAAATCCTAGCAACTACAAAGACGAACCTATATACAAGTAAATCGAGAATAGCTAAAGGTTAAACTATTAGATTATTACAAGCTAAATGCATTAAAGAGTATAATATTATAAAAAAATGAATTATTTGGTGCATGTTTAAATAATGTCAATTTCGGTAAATAAAGATGCACATTGGCGATCTCGGACCGGTCTTCGAGCGGTCACAAAACGATTCGGGTTTTAGGGAGCAGTTTCACAACTGTCCAATCTTTTTTCAAAACTTGACTCGGGCGGTCTTGGAACGGCCCTCTTTTGCATTGGTCCTAATGTGGTCTAGTCATGTTGGGACTGGGGTTGGTCTTTTTTGGTCCAATCTCATAGTCTTTATGTTAAGATATGGGGTTTTTTTCGGGTTTGACTTTTTTCGTTAATAATATGTGATTAACACAAAATTGTTTTATTAAGATGTGCCAAGAATGATACATTAAAGATTTTTTACAAAATGGAAGAAGCTACGTAATGTGTAATTAATACAAAAATGATATTCAAATAAACTTTGGTTGTTCGCTTTTTTAGTGCAATCTCAGGTCTTTCTTGTGATCAGCATTTTTTGGGATCGGTCTTAATTTTTTGATATCGTTGACTGCTATTTTATTAGTCTAGTCTTGTTCTAGATCGGATGGTCTTGGTTTATTTTGGGATCATGTTGAATTAATAATGATTACAAGAAACGAACATTGTTTTTTTACATATAGTATGTTTGACCAAATTAGTTGGCAAATAACAACGAGAAGATGCAGCTTCTATTTATGTAGAAGTTTTCGGCAAAAACAGTTGTAAGTTTTTGAAATATGTAAAATTAAATAAAATTAAAAGCTAAAACCTTCTAAAATGTAAAAGCTCTTAAAGCTAAAGAGGTACTACAAGTACCTTTTTGTTCAAAATAAAGTTAGAAGCTCATACTTCTAAACCAAAGTTTTATTTAATTCAAGATTTCTTTAAATTTTAAAAGTTAAAAGCTACTAAAATGTCATAAAACGACTCAAAAGTTTGATGACTAACAAACACATCCTTAATGTATAGATATTTAATTCCATAAGTTATATATGGATGTTTTTAAATTAATTAAAAAAAACTCCATCTTTAGAGAAAATCCAAAAACAAAAGGCTTTTCCTTGGACCCCATCTGGTCACAGTTTTTTATAAATATACACTCATCTATCTTTTTTCCCTTCCATTGTTAGAAATATCATCAATTTCTTAAATATTTGAAGAAAATGCCTAATGTTTATATGAACGGGGAATTTAGTCACCGGTTAGTAATATCCACTCTAATAGAAATTATTCTTTCACTATTTGTTGGTGCGCCAAACATTTTGTGTAATTGGAACTAATATTTGAGCTATTCAACTTGTAATTTCTACTTTATATTATATGATTGGTGAGTACATAATGCACACATATAAGATCAAATGGTAAGTTGGTACGATAAAATGAACGGGGTAAACGGGGTACCCTTCCTTGTAGGTTCAAGCGGAAGAGCCCATGATAGTGATTATTCTAAAATTAGATGATCTTGTCAATTTTAGAAATCATATATTATTGCATTCATTACGTGATTTACTTAACTAATTTACAAGGTGGAAACCCTAATTGTCATGTGTAAATACGGCTCTTCTAGTGAGTCGTAACATAACCTTCTTCAAATCTCGCTTCAAAACCATCTTGGAATTCTCTATAATTTTCCTTACATTTTGGTGTCCATATTTGTGTGTGTCCCTTTGGATTATCTAAGACTGGACTTCATGTAACCTGGACATAAGGTAGAAATATCAGTATTGAAATCGACCTTACGATCCATCAGGAATCTAGATTTCCACCAAAACTCTACTCCTTGTATGCGGTAACCTATGTAATTTCCACTCTACTCCTTCCTTGGGAATTAAAAATTATTTGGTCACATTCATTAATGGTTGTAGTCGATTTTTCTATGTGTATTTGTTCATGTTAAAAACGAAGCATTGGAAAAGTTTAAAATATACAGAACCAAGGTGGAATTACATTTGGTTAATTTAGTTAGATGCCTTACAATTGATAGGGGAGGAGAAGATATGGATCTCATATAATTTCGATTAGCGGGTAGCATTCATAAAACCACATCACATTACTCTCCCTAACAAAACAGAATTTTTGAACGCAAAATTTGATTTTTAAAAAAAGTGGTAAACTCAATACTTTCTTAATCTGGATTGAGTGAGGGATTCTAGGGAGAGGCCATATTAACTTCCTACTATTTGTTGAATAGGGTTCGAAATAAAAAGAACAAAACAGTACCATATGAACTTTAGTTCAAGAGAAAGCCGAATTTGAGCTATTTTCTTGTTTGGGGATGTCGAGTAGTTGTAAAACATGTTGATCACAAAAGAAAAACATTAGCCGAATGTGTGAAATATTGTATATTCCTTGGATATGCTGGAATACAAGCCATATAGGTTCTACATAATATAATCTAGTGATTCGGTCCAGTTAACACCGTTATCGCGTCACAAGACGAAATTTTTTATGAAATGTTTTTTCATTGATTCAATGGACTTAGGATGTGAATTTTGAGAAAGTCAAGATGGTGCTGTTGTACTAAAAAAACAGGAAATTAAGAGAAGCAAAAGACGATGTATTACAAAAGCTTTCAGTTCCAACTTCCAACTATATTTAGTGGAAGGTTCAAGGGGTGAAGGTAGTCTTCAATACTCTTATTGTTATAGTGTTGAGGATAAACCTAATACATTGCAAGAGGTCATGGAATTTGGAGATGTTGCTTTTTGGAAGAAATCAGTTGATAATGAAATTCCATCAGTTCTTAAGAACATCACTTGGGTGTTGTCTGATTTACCTCCAGGTTCTAAACCACTTGGATGCAAATGGATTTTCAAATTGAAAATGAATGTTAATGTGACTATTGACAAGTACAAAGCCTGATTGGTCATTCAAATTTTAGACAAAAACCTGGTGTTGACTATTTTGATACATATGTTTCAGTTATACATATTTCTACTATTAGGCTGTTAATTTCCTTGGAAAGTGTTCACAATATAATTATCCATCAAACGGATGTTAAAAAAGTGGCATCAAAAGTTTAAAACAAGAACCAGAACAACAACATCAAATGTTTTATGCAGTTATTTTTGATGGGTTTTAGCCATAAGAACATCCTATGTGCTCATACAAACCATGTAGTGATAAAGAACATGGTTTGGTATGCGGAATTAAAGCTTGCACAATTGAACATGGTGATTTGGGTGTTTAAGAGATATATTGAATATGTATGGTGTTACAAAAAGGATCTAGATCTAGACTACATAATTAACACACACTTACACACTTATTTCTACATCTCTCAAGCACACCTCTACAAGTGGACAAACCCACCTTATATAGAGGTGTTTACATGTCTCTCTCTCACTCTAACATACAAATGGGTCTAAAGGCTAAAGCACCACATGCAAGTGGGTTTTACAAAAGTCAAACATTTACAAAGTCATGAATGAAGAACTTTGTACCCCAACATTCTCCCCCTCAAAGTTAGGAATGAATGACCCACTTCAAATCTTCCAAAATCAAGCACTACGCGGTTCGAGCTTCAAAGGTGACACATGTCGAAACGAACTTCAATCTTCAATTCTTCCATGATTCTTCAATTTGGGCTCTAGGATGTGAGACCATACAAACGGAACAGCAACGAATGATTAAGAGTATTCCAAACTCCAAATAATCACCCAAAAGTTGCGCATAAAAACACACCCCAAAAATCTTCAATAAAACCAAACCCATTTCGAATACATCATTTCCGAACATCCAATTGCATCATCTCGTAGGCTTCAAAACTTCAAAATCACTTCGGTCTTCAAATCCGCGTAATATGAAAAATTCAAGTTCGAATTTCCATATAAAACTTCTCCCCCTTTTTATAATCGAAATTTGATTATAAAACTCCAAAGGAAAAAGAACGTGCTCTATTCGGAATTTTTCGTGTCAAAACTCCCCTTAACATGTGGCATAAACTTTGTGCTTCAATCTGGAAAACCCAAAAAATAATGAATTTTTTTATCTTCGTTCACGGATCGCCTTTGACAAATTTTCTCAAAAATGGGTAGAAATTGTCAATTTCAAAATTCTGCAGTGACCCGTTGCGCCCAAAACAACAAAATATGCAAAACTCTCCCCCTTTTCCAAAGCTGGGTAGAAAGCATCAATTTGCACAAACTGCAGGGGCCTGATATGCACTTTCTTCAATTTCAGTAAAAAATCGTCCTTTTCGACTTTCGGTGGAAACTGCCAAAAATTCGAAGCCTTAGGGACCATTTTCGAAAATTCTGCCCTTTTTCAAAAACATACGAAGCCCATGCCCAAAATATTCGAAGCTTCCAAAAATTTTCGAATTTGAGTGAAAAGTGTCAAACATACGAAACTTGCTTTAATTTTTGAAGTGTCAACAATTCGAAGGTTCAGGGGCCATTTTCGAAACTTTGTGCTTTCTTTTAATTCATTCGAAGAGTAAAGTATACGAAGCATACGGAAGATTTAATATTGAACAGTAACTTCCTTGGTACGAATTTACAATATACCCCCTTCGAATATTCAACATATACCCTTCGTACATTCATCCATATAACCTTCGATTTTTACAATAGTTCCTTCATTTCTTACTGGTCTTCCTAAGCACAACACAAGTACCCTTCGAATCTGGAACCCAAACTCTTCGTAGAAAAAACAGCTATTACCCTTCGTGTTTTTTTTTTTTTTTTTTTTTTTTTTTTTTTTTTAATTCATCTATGACCCTTCGCTTTTTGCAATCCATTCACATACCCTTCGAATCTAAATCCAAACATCCTTCGAATCAAAATCACCAATCACAGTCTTTGAAAACAATTAACCAAACCTTCGTTAATTGAGACCACAGACTCAAGATTTCACATCTCAGTTCCAAACCTTCGTATCTAACGATCCAAATGAAGGTCGATTCCAGTTCACCAAACCCACAATCAACGATCGACATTCAAGTCTTCGAATCTTAACCAAGTAAGTCATCGATCAAAACATCTTCGTAAATCAACGATCAAAATCCAAATTTACCCCAAATCGACATGCATCATCTGTTCATTCCCAAACCTGCGACTCCAATTCATCATTTGTTTACAATCAGAGTTTCATTTTCCCCCCAAACCAAACCCGATTTCGTGTAGTCCTTTTATCATCGACTCGGATTCAAGAACACTTCATTCATAAACGATTTCTTCAATCAAGCATGTTCTTCAATCGAAATCAACATCAAATTCAAGTCTTCGATTTTACTTTTTCTATCAAAATCACCTAGCCTCATATTAACTATTCGTTCCTGGACATTCGTACCCTTGACCATCGATTGAGAATCAACAATCAAAAATCAAGCTTCCGATTTCAGTTAATTTTTGATACCAACACATTCGATCAACAAACTCAAAATCAGTAATCAACATTCATCAACATGTTCCAATATCGAACTCCTTCCGATTATCAACAAACTTTCCATTTCGAACAATGAAACATCAATTTCATCACTTTGAACAAACCTGATTCAACGAAATTGAAAACCAGTCGGATCTTGAAAACCTTCATATGATCTCACAATCACATGCTTCGTTTGACAGATCTTCCCTAAACATCAAGCTTTTGACACCAACTCAAACTCGATCCGTCGATTATCACCAATTTCGATTTTCAGATTTCTCTATCAATCGATTCTGACTTTTAGGTTTGACCTTAATGGAATGTACAAGTCTTTTAAGCGTTATGATGAGGAATGGACGAATTGTCTGATTAATGGACTCTTTTGGTTTTAATATTGAATTTGGATCAAAAGAATGGGCTTAATAATTTTCATCAACAGTATTATCGAGAATTGGATTTGAATTCTAACTATCAAATTGTGGGCTCAGATATGATTATGAATAGTATAAATTGAAATTTGATTTCAATTACGAACAGTATCAAATTACAAAATTTAATCAGAATGATTTTGCATAATATTTTGATTTAAACAAACAATTTCAATCGAAAATCAAGTCGAGCAAACGAATATAAGATTGGATCGGGCTTTGATCAATGAAAAATTATTGGATCACAACAAATGGGTTTTTTCAAGAAAAATTTGATCCAATGAGTCAAACGATCAAAAATTTAAAACGCAACGCACGATTCAAATATTACAAGAGATCATAGAGAGAGACTCACCAAAATTGATCAAATTGCGACAAAAATTTCCAAAACGAGAATCGTTCTTCAAATATCACCTTGATATTGAAGACCCGCTCTAATACCAATTGTAGTGACAAAGAACATGGTTTGGAATGCGGAATTAAAGCTTGCATAATTGAACATGGTGATTTGGGTGTTTAAGAGATATATTGAATATGTATGGTGTTACAAAAAGGATCTAGATCTAGACTACATAATTAACACACACTTACATACTCATTTCTACATCTCTCAAGCACACCTCTACAAGTGGACAAACCCACCTTATATAGAGGTGTTTACATGTCTCTCTCTCACTCTAACATACAAATGGGTCTAAAGGCTAAAGCACCACATGCAAGTGGGTTTTACAAAAGTCAAACATTTACAAAGTCATGAATGAAGAACTTTGTACCCCAACAAACCCTAATGCTTGGATCTAGGTTTCTCTATTGTACATGCAATTCATCCAAGACTATAAACCCTAGATCTAGTATATGATAATCAGTATAACATATGAATTAGGGTTTAGATCATACCTTGATTATTATGTAGCAATAACAATCTCAAAAGCTTCCTTGTAATGACTTTTGAAAGCTTAGAGTCACAAATGTCACTCCTCTAATGGTTCACAAACACCAAGAGCAAGAGGATGGAGAATAGAAGAGAAGGAGGCTCTCAAAACGTGTGGAAACCCTAGACAACAAGTTCACCACGTTTTTGGAGCATAAGGGTTCTATATATAGTGAGACTATTAGGGTTATCTAACAAGGAAACCCTAATTTGGATGCTTAAGCCCTAAGCAACCCATGGACTCCTTTCCTTAAAGGCCTTGGACGATTTCTAATGGGTTTCCCCATAGAATTCATCCAACCTTATAATATAAGGCAATCCATTGCCACATTGCAATTATCTTATAATTACAATTCCAGTCCCTTAAGTTTAATTAATCTCTTTTAGTCACAAACTTAATTCTTATTAATTCTTGACTAATATTAATTAAACAATATGATTTCTCCTTTAATATATTAGTCTCATAATATATTAATAAATCACATTTAATCCTTTCTCTCCATATTTCATACTATCAAGTTGCTTTGGTGAAGGAAACCCAAAAGGACCATGCACCATCGGGTCAAGTACATACCAAAATATTTATGGACTTAGACACTAATCCAACAGTCTCCCACTTGGATAAGTCTAATAACTATTATGCGTATGACTTCAGATCCTGATCTGCAATCGTAGATTTCCAAAGCCGTTGTCAACTCTGATCCTATCAGATACGCGTGTCCTTTAGATAAGGGATCATTTATTCCTCCATTCTAGATATCGTAAGACATGATTTCTAATCATTCTCTCTATACTATTTCTCGACTTCCGATTGATGACAACTGGCTAATTGAAAAAATCAAATTAGCCCTAGCCCGGCCGAGCATTTACGTTTGTCATCACTAAATCATCGAGGGGCCCAAAGATATCGCTTTTATCCTACTTTGGATAAAAGGAACGAATAAACTTTGATTCAATGCTTTCTTGCACTCACTCACCGAATTGCTCACAACAAGTTACTGGTGTGTTTACATATTATCAATGTGCAACCGATTTGCAAGATACAACTCACACATCTCGGTTTCAAGAATATAAGATATTATTGTCTCACCAATCACTTGTGATACAATTCATGGAGTGATCCAAGTGAGCGTGGATTTAATCCAATGCTCAAATCATATTCATAAGCACTCATGAATGTTGCAGCAAACATTTGCTTATGTCTAATGCACTTTAGACAATCCACACACCAATTCACGACAGTCTTCATTCATACCTACTTCCAACATATGAACGACTGTGGCCCGTTCGAATAATTTGACTGTTCTTAACCAATTAAATTATTCAGGAAGTCAAAACATACAAAGTGAAACACAATGATAATACTAATCCCATATGGCCTCAAACCTTTGAGTATAAATAAAACACCTTTTATTTATCACCATATCGATTACTCATTATTTGTTGTTTCGGGTAATCAACTTCTTACTTGAATTATTACACTTGTCCCATGCTCCTAGCATGCACACAATGTTTACCTATGTTTCTTACTTTGTGAAATAGATCACATGAACACATTTCCAATCATACTCATTTCATAACTCCAAATCCTTTTTCATAAGTGAAAGAATATCAAATTCTTGCCACTTATAGAATATGCTAGATTCTAACATTTTATGCAATGATCCTTTCGTAATTTCATAGCACAAAAGTCACAATGACAATTGCCAATGATGTTACAAAGTCCCCTATCGGAGATTGTTACAATACAATTCCTTAGATATGATGTCTCTCACTCAAAGTACATTCCTTTGAACATCCTTTTGCATAAAATTTCTAATCTAAACATTGATTCTCAATATCCAATTCCCAATATGGAAACATTTCCATATTTCCCATATGACAACTCATTCTTAATAGAATCCTTTCTATTCATAATAATATTGATATGGCCCATCCAATACTATACTTCCAACTACTCACAAGCGACGAATCCTCGGCGAACTTTGGATTGTCCTTTGATAGTTGTTTAATTATCTTAGTCAAAACCGATTCTTATCCTTTGTCCCTCTAAATGCACTAGACATTTAGAAAATTTTAGAATGGTCAAATATCATAGCATTTGCAATCGATCCTATACCCGAAGCATATGGGACACGATGCATAATGTCTTACATAAAGATTTGATACTTTATCAATCTTCTGCCATAATATTTTATGTGCTATGTTCTCAAAATTCGAACTATGAAGAGGAATGCCGTAATCATAATCGAAATTTGAGAACACACTATGTACCTTTGACTAAATTTATTAAAATTCCACAACCTAAACCTTTAAATTTGAAATGAAGCATAATATTCTCTCCCTTAATTATAGCAAAACAACTATTCAACCTTTACAACTTTGCAAAGTATGACTCTTGTTTTCTATAATTAATATTGCTAACTTGAAATACTTTCCTTAATAATCATACAATCATAACATTTATGCTCCCACTATCATGATTATTATTATAAACATAACACTTATGCTCCCACTAGCTTTGGCATGTATTCAGAAACATCTTAACTTTCAAAAAAACTATACCTATTGAATTTTTTAAGTCCATGTTTCTAATACCTAATGCTTTGATAATCCTTTATCTAAGCTTGTACACCTTTCCCTTAGATAGCTCATATGTGTGTCTAAACAATTCAGACTAATTGCCAAATCTCACAATTCGGATCATGGAAAGGGATACCGTAACCATAATCGAATTCGAGAATTCAATTTTACAATCACTTTCTTTTTAAAATCTCTCTTAGTGAAAGCATTTCCTCACAGTCATTTTCATGAAGGAGGGAATCTTATGACACTTAGATTTTAATGGTGTATGTGTTCCTATCCATGTGAATTTGTCAAAAAGAAAGTTTACGACAAATTCAAACTCATATGGACCGAACTTTCTTAATCTTGATTTCTTGCCTTATGGTAGCACAGCTGCCCACCATGTCTTCCAAGTAGTTAAGCAGCTCGCCTTTTCCTATCAATGTACTTTTCATTGATCAAGGTTCCTTCCTTTTATGCGTTCAAATGAGAACTCACAGAACTTACATGCATAATTAACTCAATTGGAATGGCACAGAAACAAAATAGTGTCAACACGATAGGTTGTAAACCTCAACTCGTGTGCTAATGATGATCGATAAGGTCTATTTGATTTGTTCTTCAAACCTTTCAAGACCATTAAGACTCCCACTGACTCCTTGACATATAAGATTCTCTTGTCAATAAACATTTCTTGACAAACAAATATTCAAGAGTTAGTGTAGCTTTTATCAAAACACTTCATAAATTGGTCCTAGTTGGTCTTTGTCTTATCCTAGACATCACAACTTTCCACATTTGATGAATGTTATAAACCTTGCTAATACTTATCACTCAATGTCACAATCTTAACTCTAAGACGTGTTTTGGAACAAAGTATGATTGACTTTCTGATTTTAACCATTTCTTCAATTCCTCTTCTTATACATACAATTGCACGAAGACTCATTTAGAGGATCCATTGAGATATGGTTCTTAATCATTAAGACCTATCATAAAACATAAAAGGTACTCTCCCTTCTTCTTAGAATAGAGAAACTTTTATCTTTCTGCCTTCTTGATTCTTCTTATTCGTTCTGCTATTGATTTAAACTCTTTCAAACAATTCAGAATTACACTTAATCTTATAAGTATAATCATATTTACTAAACCTTTAGTAAATCATGATGAATATCTTTGTTATTCTTGTGGTGGACTTGATCAACACACAACTTTGTGTACTCGATCTCTTAGTCCTTCACTTGACACTTTGTCAATGAATTAGTCTAATTTCCAAATATGAAATTTCTCATTCATCGTGCAACCAAGTTGCATGATTCCAAGTTTCTATCCAATTGAAACTTGGGCGATGAGAAACTTTCCCTATTCGGTAAATTTTTCGACATTTCCACAAATAACATAATTAAGAATCAAATCCATTATTGCTAATAATAGAAACATTCTAACATCAATTTTTCATACACGCCATTGCAAGGATAAATAAATAATATAAAATCAAAATTTATTTTATTGCGGAAAAAATTTGCCCTTACAATGCAATTCGTTGAAAAACTATGCTTATACATATTTCTTAACAATCTTATTCTAACTCTAAGTAGTAGCTCAAGAATCTAATCTTCAAGTAATGCGATCGAAATCCATTCCTTCACGGTTAGATTCTGCTCACTTCTTCCCTTAAGCTTCCTTTCTTTTCTTCGATCCTACAATACATCAATTGTAATCTTATCACATTATGTATTAAGAATCTAGAATAGAAGCTTAAAAGAGTTAGTCAATGGATTTTACTTAAAGCGGAGCCATACGTTTTAACTCTCCCATCTCTTAGATCTCTTAGGTAATTAGGGCAGCTTTGTCTCTGATGCCCCTTCTCTTGGCAATAAAAACAAATTGACTCTTTTGGAACAGCACATGGAACAACTTCAGATATTGCCTTTCTCTTATGATCAAACTCTTCGATCATGGCATGTCTTTTGTTGCCATTGCCTATATCCATAGTGGTCTGGAAGGCAGATTCACCAATCAACTTTGCTTTTCCATTGCGCCAAACCATTGTTGATTCAGCAGCAATAAACATATAAGTAAGATCTATAAGGGTCACGTCGCGGTTCATCATATAGTACTCTCTTACGAACTTACTATACCAGTTAGGAAGTGACTGAAGAACCCAGTCAACAGCCATCTCCTCACAGACAACGGATCCCAACATTCTTAACCTATCAATGTGTGACTTCATCCCTAGGACGTGTGCACACACCGACTTTCCTTCTTTATGTTTACTTGCCAAAAAAGGCTTGAGTGAGCTTGAACTTTTCAAGCCTTCGAACTTATGTGTTAGGGAGAATAATTGGAGGTGGTGGAGGAAGTGAAGCATGATTTCTTGTTCCTCGATCGAATCGTGGAATATCATCTTCATGTGGAAAGCTTGTTCCACGGGATTTTGGAAGACCATAGTTGTCGAACTTCGACATCTACAAAACCGGAGAAAACAAATTCAAGTTAGTTGATCGATTGAGTCCTTAATAAATCACCCAAATGAGATATTAAGGCTAGGACCCAACACAATACGCTACAACCTAGAAAAGGGATGTCGTAATTTAGTTGCAGAATATTTGAAGGTAAGTGAGTGATGATTCACTAATTTCCACCATTAAAAAAGAAAAAGAAATTTAAGTTTTAAATCTATGAAAACTCCTAGATCCTTTGAGATTCATCGAACTTTTCAATGGCATGTTTAAATCTCGATATGCCCCTCTAGTTTGTGACTGGGATGCCGAGGATCACAAAGCGGGTGTGAATAACCATGCAAACTTACATGGTGCCCTAACATGTTACAGTCACCTATTCGATGTGCCGGTAAACCACAAACGCTCCACCGAACTATGACAAACATTGAGTCACCCTTTGCTACCTTTTCTTAGAACCATTTAGTGTGCCGGTAAACCACACACGCTCCACTAACGTCTTCGCAAGGTCACAAAGTGTAGTTTCATGGAATTGTATCAATCCACTTTGCCTAAGTAACTAAGATTGGGAATTTGTAAAACATTTAGTTACTTTTGTACTTCATTATACTTATAATGGAAGGTTTGTATCCTATCCTACCCGTTCGGCTAACGACCCTCCACTAGTCAAGAGTGCGGTGGGTAAGAGTGGATACCCATTCAATCGCCATTTTATAGGCAATTTCCTTAAACACCCGTTATAGACTAGCTTCGTGAATGAGGCCTGCTAACGGTAAGACTGACTTTTACACATACATATATTTAATGTTAGACTTTTAATGTTATATATAGTATAGGGTGTATTTTACACTTTTAAAATACTATGTGATCAAATTTAACAATTATACCTTTAATTCCTTTAAATTGTAAACCAAAACTTTTATGGATTTATTAAATCTCCTTTAATTATACACCTTAATTAATTAATAAAACCATAAGGGTGTGATATGAACTTTTCAAAACAATACTAAGGTTTCAGAATTCAACATTCCTAGATTAAACTTTTAATCAACTTTTAAATTCCAAAACTTGAGGACAAGTTTTGAAACATTTAAAAATATTAGGGTTTCAACTATTTAAATTTCAAAACTAAACTTTTGAGTTCAAATTTAAACTATAAAACCTAAAGGGGAAAATTGAAACTTTTCATAACACAAGGATCAAATAACAAGTAATATAAATTAAACAATTAATTTCATCATTATCTATATTTGACCTATTTTCAAATTCTTGCAAAATAAGTTACCAAATTAATACAAATAATCAAACTTTATCATATAAGGAAGTTATTATCTAATCAATTGGTAATTATATTTTGTTTAATCAAGGATATACTCAAAAATATTAATAAAATCGGATTTTAATGATCTAAAACAGATAAGCCAATTATCCATGAGTAAAACAACAAGAAATCCCGAAATCCCCTGTTTCTGACGCTCGAACTCGCCGAGTAGGGGCCTACTCGCCGAGTCCACAATGGGACTCGCCGAGTTCATCAGGCAGTTTGACAAAAAAGCGAATTTTTCAAGCATGAACAAATTAACAAGGCATCAATACAATAGAAACCAATCAAGGCTCCGATACCACTGATGGGTTTTAGCCATAAGAACATCCTATGTGCTCATACAAACCCTAATGCTTGGATCTAGGTTTCTCTATTGTATATGCAATTCATCCAAGACTATAAAACCTAGATCCAGTATATGATAATCAATATAACATATGAATTAGGGTTTAGATCATACCTTGATTATTATGTAGCAATAACAATCTCAAATCCTCCTTGTAATGACTTTAGAAAGCTTAGAGTCACAAATGTCACTCCTCTAATGGTTCATAAACACTAAGAGCAAGAGGATGAAGAAGAGAAGTGAAGGAGGCTCTCAAAACATGTGGAAACCCTAGACAACAAGTTCACCACGTTTTTGGAGCATAAGGGTTCTATATATAGTGAGGCTATTAGGGTTATCTAACAAGGAAACCCTAATTTGGATGCTAAAGCCCTAAGCAACCCATTGACACCTTTCCTTAAAGGCCTTGGACGATTTCTAATGGGTTTCCCCATAGAATTCGTCCAACCTTATAATATAAGGCAATCCATAGCCCACTTGAAATTATCTTATAATTAGAATTCCAGTCCCTTAAGTTTAATTAATCTCTTTTAGTCATAAACTTAATTCTTATTAATTCTTGACTAATATTAATTAAACAATATGATTTCTCCTTTAATATATTATTCTCATAATATATTAATAAATCACATTTAATCCTTTCTCTCCATATTTCATCCTATCAAGTTGCTTTGGTGAAGGCAACCCAAAAGGACCATGCACCATCGGGTCAAGTACATACCAAAATAGTTACGAACTTAGACACTAATCCAACAATTTTGTCTAATGATTTTAAATTAAACCAATGTGTGTATTTCTCGGTTCAGGTATAACTTAGATTTATGTGTGATTTAAATCTATATTGATTTTGTAGATTTTTCTTCTGTGCATTGCACTGGTTGTGGTGCCACGATGTGGTGTTGCCACTACACCATGATGTGGTGGTTATTTAACTGTCATCATGCGGCTCCACAATGCACACAAAACCCTAGGTTTCGAGCCATGAGCCCTATTTAAAGGATGTAAAGCTATGCTTTCGTCTACCTTTAGACTTCATCACTTCTGAAAGCCCCTACATAAACCCTAATGTCCCCTATTTTGCATTTTGATCCATTCTTGTGTTGCTTCACGCCTTAAGGGAAGCAATAAAGCCTTGAGGAACAAGGAACCATCAAAGCAAGCTCATCACAATATTTTGGTGATTCATATCCTTAGGATTTTGAGTTCTAAGAAAATTGTGTATTTTTTGAGAGTTTTGAGTGAGTGTTGGGAATAAAGTTTGCAACTTTATTACTCTATGGAATCCCAGGAGTAGTATATGTTTTTAGATATAGTCACACAACTTAATTTGATGTTATGCATGCGGTTTTGACACTATTTTTCTTCATATTGGCCTAACTTGATGCTGACATGCATTAGACATCTATGTCCATAAAGTTACAATTTTTATGGTATATTAGGGTGCCATGAAACCTTCTGGAAAGTATTAAGAATAATCTTAACGAATTAACAACGTAACAAGGATTTGAGTATGCCAACTAGGATATGACATAGTTAAGTGCTGAGTACAACACGGTAGGCTGATTCATCGTGATTTTCTGATCACGGTTAGGGTCTGATCGCGGCGTGGTGGTCCGAGGGAGTTAGTCTTTGCCTTTTTGAATAAGTTTGACTTTACATCAAACTTTAGGGTTTTTAGGCCATAAGTTGATGTTTGAACTTTTTATTATATGATTATCTGGTTGTTGAGCCAAACTTTAAATTTTTGCGAGTTGTGGTGATCATTTGACTGTCTATAGGGTGAGTCTTTTCACTATACTATTATTTGACATAGGGAGTCATTGTATGATTGTTTTCTTTGTTAGTCTGGCTAGTACGCTTACATGTTTGTTAGGCATGTCCCTTTGTTATGCTATGTTGGGAATGGCACATTATTTAGGATGGGGTTCAATACTTACGTTGGGCCCATTACTTTGTGCAGGGTCCATTATTCAGTACAAGGATTATTATTTAGGTTGGGGGTCATTAGTTGTGTTGTATGTGGTATCCTGGAAAACTGCCTAAGCATTTTACATATGATTTAAATTTAAATGTTTCAGGTACTTCTTGTAGCAAAAGGGAAGAGCCCACCCTGATTGTGTGACAACCCGAAACTTCCATCCTATGTAATTGGTCCGCGTACCGGCTTTAAATCTTGAATTCATCATCTTTTATTAAATCTTGTGGTTCCATCTGGGTGCTATGGACTTAGTATAATCTAGATATGAGTCTTAGGGAGGGTTAGAGAGTGTTTAGCATCACCAAATCGGGTCAAACTCACCAAGTAAGGTGTATGCGGCCACACACCTATGTGTGCGGCCACACACCTATGTGTACGGCCACACACTCATGTGTGCGGCCACACACCCAACCGCAAACACTCCCAGCCTCACACCCAAACCTATATATGGATGGATACCCCTTCATTCATTCATTTGGATGTTCCTTTTCCCTCTCTCTACTTTCTCTCTCTAAAATCATCAACCAAGAGCACTTTGAAGGCTTCATATTCGAGATCTTCTTCATCTTCAAGCTAATTAGTGGTAAACACTTGAATCCCAAGCTTAAAAACTCCTTATTTTCATCATATTCATTTTCCCTTGAAGGTGTACGGCCGCACACCTTCATATAGGGGAAGTATACATTCAAATCTCCCAAGTATGCAGAGCAAACACTTCAAAATCATCATATGGACTCAATGAGGAGTGGACGGCCGCACACTCCTGTGTACGGCCGCACACACCCTCTGTACGGCCGCACACTCTTGTGTGCAGCCTCACACACACTCCTGGCCGTACTCCCCAACCGCACACTCACTTCCAAGGCCATACACCCACTCTAATGCCCATATTTGGCCCTAAACTTGCATAGATCATTAACTTGGATCATGTGACACATATTCATAGTAATTCCAAGCCCTGAGGATGTTTTCCCATCATGTTTAGACATGAAACACCTTAGTTCTAACTCATTTATGTGTCATCACATGAATAGTAGGGGCCATTGGCATTCAGGGCATCCGTTGACACTTGAACCCTACTTTAAACTGTGAGTTCATACCCCTATTCCTTTTTCCGTGTTGTCAATGTTTTCAGGGGGGAAATACAAGCAAGGGTACAAGGGAACTTGTACTCAAAACTTATTTTCTCATATGAAATGTTTTCATGACATATATGCTTTTAACACTGGAAATCTTAACAGGAAACCGTTTGAACTTGCAGAACTTATTATCATATTATTTGTGAAACACGTTATAACATGCTATGTTTTATATTTCACAAATGATTTTCCACATTATATCAGTTAAAAGCATTAACCTTAGAACTTCGAACATGAAACTTGGAACTTGAAACGTCCTTGGTAACACTCCACCGAGACACGAGAGTGAAGGACACATCCTTGGTAACACTCCACCGAGATACGAGAGTGAAGGACATGTCCTTGGTAACACTCCACCGAGATACGAGAGTGAAGGACTACTTTTAATTTCATTAATCTTACGATTGGAGACACGTCATTGGTAACACTCCACCGAGATACGAGAGTGTAGGACTACCCCTGTAACCAGAATCTCCTGGAGGGAGAACATGACTTGAGTGTATAGATCTATACGGGATTGACTACCCCGCACCTGGCTGCTAGCTACAGTCGAACCTAAAGGCTCAAGGGTGACAAAAGTCATAAAACGATATTGGCAACGTTTCGAGCCTTATCTAGTCTTTATTATGGTTATAGAACTCGCAATCTAGATTATGAAAACTTTGATACTTACTTATTAGTTTTATATACGTGTTAAAACTAATACACTTACAAAGATAACTGTGTTTTCAGAACGTAACTTACGCAGTGACATAACTTTAAGGAAAATAAGGGTTTTTCCTAGGATAACTGAACTTTTTATAACCACATTTGTGTAACAAACGGATAACTCCACTTTTCTTATAAGAAAATATGGGATTTTCTTGGATTCATAACTTTTCAGAAACAGATGGAAACTTGTTCATTTTCAGAAAACAAAGCACTTATGAACTCACCAACTTTATGCTAATTTTCAAACTGCTTGTATTCTCACGTCTACATTAGACAGGTACCCAGCGATCCCTTTTCGCGAAGACGGAGTACATAGAAGAAACGTCTTTACTTTTTTCTCTATATACATATCTATAACACTTGCAACAATGGATTTTTAAACAAATGTAAATTTTCATATGTAATGTAATGGTTGTTTACTTTGCTTACTATGTACATTGGTTGCGATACTCAACATGACGTCACATCCGCCCCGGAACGTTTCCGCCTTTGGTTTCGGGGTGTGACAGATTGGTATCAGAGCCCTTGTTTATAGTGAACTAAGTATACCAAACCTTACATGGTATAAGACCATAAACAATAAGGGGCCTAAGTGCTCTGAACTAAAAGTATACCTTAAAATATAAGTATTTTCATAAATATACAAGTATACCTAACCGCTAGATTCCGTAACTACGAGTAGAACAAAACATAAGTAAATGGATGTTGGGTGCTGCGGTTAAACCTGGGCAGTTATGTAGTCGTGTCTAGGGTCAACATAGCTTGATCAACTATATTCATTCGAGACACGGCCACCATGTGCTTGGGAGTGACTGTGGTGTTCAGCATGCCAACAACTTACCAAATCCCTCAAACATCGAGCCATTGTCGTATCGAATCATGAAATACTATGGGAGTATTTCTCAAGCCGATCCGTTGTAGAAATCCTCGTTCAAGCATTGTTCCTGGATCATTCCTTTAGCGATAACTTATCTGCTTTGATAACTCGTTCCTGCTTTATCGCTTATTCAGAATATATATATATATATATATATATATATATATATATATATATATATATATATATATATATATATATATATATATATATATATATATATATATCTGTCGTATCTCTTGATTCAATTCAAGGGACTTACCATCCTCTCTTTTCTGATCTTTTTAGATCAAGATGCCTCCAAGAAAGAGACCCAACTCAAAGAACAACAACCCTCCGCCACCACCTCCTCCTCAATTTGATCATGTGATGTTCCAGGCAGCTGTTACTGCTGTGGTGGCAGCTGCTATGTCTCAAATGAACTCCGGTGGTTCCGGTGGTTCGGGAGGTGGTACCCAAACCCAAAATCAAGAAGGCAGCCTGGGACACCGAAAGGAGGGTTCCTACAAAGATTTCATGAACGCAAAACCCACGTCCTTCGATGGCACTGGAGGTGTCATTTCCCTCACTTGATGGTTCGAGAAAATCGAATCTATCTTTGAGATCTGTGCCTGTTCGGAATCTGATAAGGTCAAGTTCACCGCCTGTACCTTCATCGATAAAGCCCTGACTTGGTGGAACGGCCGAGTCAAATCCCTAACTCTACCTGTAGCCAATGTTATGGGTTGGGAAGCCATGAAAGAACTTCTGCTGGCTGAGTATTGCCCTCGAGGCGAAATGCAAAAGCTGGAGCATGAACTCTGGAAACCTAAAGATGAAGGGTTCCAATATTGCTACTTACACTTCTAGGTTCGATGACTTGGCTCTACTCTGTCCGGGATTGGTTACCCCGGAGAGTAAAAAGATAGAGAGATTCATATGGGGGCTGACTCAACAGACCAAAGGGAATGTCTTGGCTGAAAAGCCAGACACCTACGACAACGCCAAATGCCTAGCGCAAGCATTGATCGACCACAGTGATGACCATGAGGAAGCAGCCACCACTCCTGAGCCGACCAAGAGGAGTGGTGAGAAAAGAAGGTTTTGGAACAACAAGAAGAATTAGCCTTCTCAAGGATCCTCAAAGAAACAGCAAACTGTAGCAATCCATGTTGCTACAATCCCTGCTGCTGCTGCTGCTGCCGTGGGATCCACAATATGCTGGTACTCTTCCTCTATGCAACAAGTGCAACTATCATCACCTCACTTCCAGTCCATGTCGAGAATTGCATTGCAACAACTGTGGCAAGAAGGGACACCCTACTCGAAACTGCAAGTCGCCTTCCCAATCAACCAATCAAGCCTCCGGAGCAGGTGTTGGTCAGGCCTGCTACGGTTGTGGGGAAGACGGACATTTCAAGAGAAACTGCCCCAAGACAACAACGGCTGGTAACACTGGAAGAGTTCTAGCAATGGGACGAGAGGAGGCAGTCGCCGACCCCAATGTTGTCTCGGGTACGTTCCTTCTTGACAACTTTTATGCTAATGTCCTTTTTGATTCGGGTGCTGAAAGGAGCTTTGTTAGTCATTCGTTCAAACATAATCTTAAAGCTAATCCTCAACCATTATCTGAAACATTTATCGTCGAAATGGCTAATGGTGAGAAAGAAAGCGCTTGAGATGTATTCATAGATTGTACCCTTACCCTGAATGACCATTCATTCCCCATCGATCTTATGCCAGTTTCCATAAAGAGCTTTGATGTTATCATTGGCATGGATTGGTTGAGTTCCAATTATGCTGATATCCTTTGCTACGAGAAAGCCATCCATCTCAATCTTCCTGCGGGTCAAACTCTCATGATCTATGGTGATAAGCTCAGCTCCAATCTTCACATCATTTCCTGCATCAAAACTCAAAAGCTTCTACATAAGGAGTGCTATACATTCCTAGCCCATGTAATCAACGATAAACAGGAAGTTAAAGGCCTCAAGAGCATCCCCGAAATCTGTAACTTTCCTGATGTCTTTCCTGAAGAGCTTCCGGGAATTCCTCCTGAACGCCAGGTCGAGTTTTGTATCGACCTAATTCCTGGAGCTACCCTCGTAGCCAAATCTCCGTATCGTTTAGCTCCAGCAGAAATGCAAGAGTTATCCAGTCAGCTCAATAAGTTGCTCAACAAAGGGTTCATCAGACCGAGTTCCTCACCTTGGGGAGCTCCGGTATTGTCTGTTAAGAAGAAAGATGGATCCTTCTGGATGTGTATCGACTACCGTGAGCTGAACAAGTTGACTGTCAAAAACCGATATCCTCTTCCGCGAATAGATGACCTCTTCGATCAACTGCAGGGAGCCAGCTACTTCTCAAAAATAGACCTTAGATCAGGTACCATCAGCTACGATTTCATGAGAGTGATGTTTCCAAAACAGCTTTCAGGACTCAGTATGGACACTACGAGTTTGTAGTGATGCCCTTTGGTCTAACCAACGCACTGGCAGTGTTCATGGACCTGATGAACCGGGTGTGTTTCCCTTTTTTGGACAAGTTCGTCATTGTGTTCATTGCCAATATACTTTTCTACTCCAGAACCGAAGAAGATCATGAACAACACTTGAGGTTAGTATTGGAAACTCTCAGATCTGAAAAGTTGTACGCAAAATTTTCCAAGTGCAAATTTTGGACTCGAAAGGTAACTTTCCTCGGTTATGTGGTAAGCGAAGAGGGTATTCACGTGGATCCTTCCAAGATCAAAGCAATAGAGAAATGGTCGGCACCAAAGACACCCACAGAAATTCGCCAATTCTTGGGTCTCGCCGGCTACCATCGGCGATTCATTCAGAATTTTTCCAGAATCGCCAAACCCCTAACCACTATGACGCAAAAAGGTGTACCCTTTAGTTGGAGTGAAAAGCAAGAAGTTGCGTTCCAAACATTAAAGCAAGCCTTGTGCAGCACGCCTGTTCTGTCCCTACCCGAAGGGACGGAGGACTTCGTTGTCTATTGTGATGCGTCTAATCAGGGCTTAGGCTGTGTGCTCATGCAAAGAGGAAAATTTATCGCTTATGCCTCTAGACATTTGAAGGCACACGAAGTCAACTATGCCACTCACGACCTGGAGTTAGGAGTTGTGGTCTTTGCGCTGAAGATTTGGAGACATTACTACTACGGGACCAAGTGTACAATCTTCACTGACCATAAGAGCCTGCAGCACATCTTCGATAAGAAAGACTTGAACATGAGGCAACGGCGAACGGTAGAGTTGCTCAGTGATTATGAGTGTGAAATCCGCTACCATCCCGGCAAGGCCAATGTGGTGGCAGATGCCCTTAGCCGAAAGGAAAGTTTGAGCCGCAAAGTGAAGACATTGACGATGACTATCCATTCCCACTTATCCATGCAAATCCGAGAAGCCCGGTTAGAAGCCCTCAAACTAGAGAGTGTGTCAAGCGAAGCCTTGAGGGGAATGGATAGGAAACTTGAGATCAGAGGTGACGGATTCTATTGTTTCATGGACCGAATCTGGACCCCAAAGTTCGGAGGTTTCAGGGAGGTTGTCATCGAGGAAGCACACAAGACCAGATACTCTGTTCACCCGGGTTCGGATAAGATGTATCTGGACCTCAAGAAACAATACTGGTGGCCAAACATGAAAGCTGAGATCGCTACATTCGTGAGCAAGTGCCTGACTTGTGGCAAAGTGAAGGTCGAATATCAGAAACCCTCGTGTTTGCTCTAGCAGCCCGAGATACCTGAGTGGAAATGGGAGATGATTTCTATGGATTTCATTACCAAGTTACCTAGGTGTCCGAGTGGGTACGACACCATTTGGTTAATTCTCGATCGTTTGAAAAAATCCGCTCACTTCATCCCGATTAAGGAATCATTCAAGATGGAAAGACTCACGCAAATCTACATCCAAGAGGTAGTCCGACTGCACGGTGTACCTGCGTCCATTATCTCTGACCGAGATAGCAGGTTTACCTCCAGATTTTGGCAGTCTCTTCAGAAGGCTCTTGGAACTAAACTAGACATGAGCACGGCTTATCATCCTCAAACCGATGGACAGAGTGAGAGAACTATCCAAACCCTGGAAGACATGCTGAGAGCATGTGTCATCGATTTTGGAAAGTCATGGGACACACATTTACCTTTGCTTGAGTTCTCGTATAACAACAGCTACCACACCAGTATCAAGGCTGCTTTGTTCGAGGCCCTCTACGGTCGCAAGTGCAGATCCCCTCTGTGCTAGGCCGAGGTCGGAGACACACAGCTAGCCAAGAATCGATTCCCCGACAGTGCTCTCATTGGTCTTGAAATCATCCGCGAAACAACCGAGAAAATCATCCAAGTCCGAGAACGACTGAAAGCTTCACAAGATCGACAAAAGAGTTACACCGACATGCGACGGAAACCTCTGGAATTCCAGGTTGGAGATCGTGTCCTATTGAAGGTCTCGCTCTGGAAAGGCTCAGTGCACTTTGGAAAGCGTGGAAAACTTAATCCGAGGTATATAGGACCTTTCAAGATCCTCGCTAGGATCGGTCCTGTAGCTTGTAAACTCCGATTACCCCGTGAGCTTAGTAACATCCATCCTGCTTTCCATGTCTCTAATCTTAAGAAGTGTTTATCCGATGAAACCCTCGTGATCCCTCTTGATGAAATCGAGATCAACGAAAACCTGAACTTCGTGGAGGATCCAATTGAAATCATGGATCGAGAGATCAAACGTACGAAACAAAGTCGCATCCCGATAGTGAAGGTTCACTGGAATGCCAACCGGGTACCGGAATTCACATTGGAGCACGAAGACTCGATGAAACAAAAGTATCCGCATCTCTTTCCAAATCCATGATCTGTATTTTAATTTCTGAATTTCGGGACGAAATTCCCTCTAACGGGGGGTAATGTGACAACCCGAAACTTCCATCCTATGTAATTGGTCTGCGTATCGGCTTTAAATCTTGAATTCAACATATTTTATTAAATCTTGTGGTTCCATTTGGGTGCTCCGGACTTAGTATAATCTAGATATGAATCTTGGGCGGGGATAGAGAGTGTTTAGCATCACAAAATCGGGTCAAACTCACCAAGTAAGGTGTTTGCGGCCACACACCTGTGTGTGCGGCCACACACCTGTGTGTATGGCCACACACCCAACCGCAAACACTCCCAGCCTCACACCCAAACCTATATATGGATGGATACCCCTTCATTCATTCATTTGGATGTTCCTTTTCCCTATCTCTACTTTCTTTCTCTAAAATCATCAACCAAGAACACTTTGAAGGATTCATATTCGAGATCTTATTCATCTTCAAGCTAATTAGTGGTAAACACTTGAATCCCAATCTTAAAAACTCATTATTTTCATCATATTCATTGTCCGTTGAAGGTGTACGGCCGCACACCTTCATATGGGGGCAGTATACATTCAAATCTCCCAATTATGAAGAGCAAACACTTCAAAATCATCATATGGACTTAATGAGGAGTGTACGGCCTCACACTCCTGTGTATGGACACACAGTTTTGTGTGCAGCCTCACACACACTCCTGGCCGTACTCCCTCTCGCACCCCGAAAACCGAAGGCGGAAACGTTTCCACGGTTGACTCCACGTTGAGTATCATAACCAACGTACATAGTAAGCGAAGTAAACACAAAACATTACATTAGATAGATTTCATTACATTTGTTTAAAAGTAATGTGATACACGTTTCATACATACATAACTTTTAACAAAAGAAAGACGTGACTCCATACGCTCCGTCTTCTGCAAAAGAACGCGGGATACCTGTCTAAGGAGAACCTGAGAATACAAGCAGTTTAAAAATCAGCATAAAGCTGGTGAGTTCATAAGCAGTTTGTTTTATGAAAATGAGCAAGGATCCTTTAGTTTTCTGAAAAAGTGGTTATCCAAGAAAATCCCATATTTTCTTAAGTGTTGGTTATCAAATCCAAAATGTAATGTAAAAGATGTACACTGAAATCATGATTGCCCTTATACATTATAAAGTTTAGTTATCTGAATTGTTACACATTTCTGGTTATGTACAGATGTTATCCCAAGAAAATCCTATATTTTCCTGAAAAGTTGGTTACGATTCCGAAATGTAATGTAAATGATGTATACTGAAAACCTAGTTATCCTTGTTAAGTGTAGGTTAGTTTTAACACGTATATAAAACTATCATCATAGTAAAATAATTTCAAAGATTATTAATTTACTATATTCATTATTACTAACAAGTACATTTATGTTATCCAAATTGCGAGTTCCATAACCATATGATAGACTAGATATGGCAATAAGAAGTCCAAATCATTTTATGACTTTCGTCACCCTTGAACCATTCGGTTCGACTGTAGCTAGCAGCCAGGTGCGGGGTAGTCAGCCTCGTATAGATCTATACACTAAAGTCACGCTTCCTATCTAAGAGATTCTGGTTACAGAGGCGGTCCTCCACTCGCGTATCTCTGTGGAGTGTTCACCGAGGACGTGTCTCCAATTTATAGGAATAACAAATCTACACGTAATAATGCAGAAAATCCTATATATATTCTATTTACAAAAACGATCCTCCACTCACGTATCTCTGTGGAGTGTTTACTGAGTACAAAACATATAAACTAATCTAATGCTTTTAACAATAATATTATGGTAAAAATCACTTGTGAAATATATAATATAACATGATATAATAAGATATGAAATCGGTTTGTAACTGATTCTGCAAGTTAAACAGTTGATTAATACTGGTTCAATTTGTTAAAAGCAAGTGAAATATGAAACATTTCTAATGAAATAATAATGTTTAAGTACAAGATATGCTTGTACTTTTCTTGTATTCCCCCCCCCCCTGAAAACATTGAAAAACCATTGAAAAAGGGTAGGGGTATGAACTCACCGGACACGGAATGTGTCGACTAGGATGCTAAACGTTGAATCGAGGCTTGAATACGTGCGAGGTTCCTATGTAATATTAAATAATACACAAATATATCTAATTAGATTTTAATTCACTAATTAGATACGATTATATACTCCAAGACGCGAAAACACTTCAAATCAAGTGTTTGGAGTAACCCAGGTGACATCTAAGGACTTGTATGGCTTAGGAATGGAGTTTACTCTTCGAGACTAAACCCTTATAAGAGTTTTCGGCCCTAAACAACATATTCACATGAGTTCACGGCCGTGAACTCATGGATGGGAAGTTTATGGAGCTAAATGGCCTTGAAACACTTGGGGATTAAATCTAGGTTTGAGTCTAATGCAATGGAAAGGGATTTAACTCACATATGGACCATTTATTGGAGTTTAAGGTAGTAAACTAGGAGTTTACTGCCGTAAACTCCCCCATACACATTCCTTATGTAATTTGGTGATGCTAGGACAATCACATGTGATTCCAATTAATTTTACAAGCCAAGGAGTGAATTTTGGCCATCATTTGATCTATGTTTAGGAGTTTATGGCCCTGGAACCTATTCTTGGGGGTTTATGGCCGTAAACTCTCAAATGAAGGGTTTTTATCATGTTTAAGGTCCCCAAATTGATTGTGGATGGTTCTAGAATTTATCTCAAGGCTTATGGTGTGTTTAAGTGGCATCTTAACACATTAAAATGAGTTTACTCTCCAAGATAATGAGTTTATGCCCCAAGCAAGTTCTTGGGTAGTCAACTCATGTTTACTCCTCAAAAATCAAGTTCAAGGTGTTCTAAGTCCGATTTGGTAATTCCCCAAGTCATATCTAAGCTCCAAACGAGGTTTGGAAGGGTTTTATGGCTCAAGAACCCCTTTTATATGAGTTCACGGCCTAGGACTGTTCTAGGGCCGTAAACTCATGATAATGGTCCTAATCGATGATTTCAACTCGAATTTGAAGGCTAAATGTGTTATACTAGGAGCTAGGATAGTTACCTTGGTGTTCTGAAGCTTGAAACGAGTGATTTTGGATCAACATGTTTGAGTAGAGGAGAGAGGTTAGAGAGAGAGTGAAAAGGCTTCAAATGAGGCTTAAACAACTTTAAATTTGGTTTGGAATTGAGACACGGTGGAATTCTACCCGATACCGACGTTAACCGAGGCTTTGGGTCGCACCCAATTAAGTTTTCGTAACTCAATATGATCAAAACTAAAAATTTTCTAATTATTATTTTGAGGTGTTTACTTGTGTTTCTAATGTGTTTGGGTACTTACGAGGTCAAAATAAAAGCCTTAAATTAATTGACCTAATCAAAAATGAACTTGGAACGATTTGCTACCGGCGAGTTTTATTGACGAAACGGTTACGACGAGGGAACAAATTTTGGGTTGTTACACTCCCCAGCCGCACACTCACTTCCAAGGCCATACACCCACTCTAATGCCCATATTTGGCCCTAAACTTGCATAAATCATTAACTAGGATCATGTGACACATATTCATAGTAATTCCAAGCCCTAAGGATGTTTGCCCATCATGTTTAGACATGAAACAACTTAGTTCTAACTCATTTATATGTCATCACATGAATAATCGGGGCCATTGGCGTTCAGGGCATCCGTTGACACTCGAACCCTACTTTAAACTGTGAGTTCATAGCCCTGTTCCTTTTTCCGTGTTATCAATGTTTTTAGGGGGGAATACAAGCAAGGGTACAAGGGAACTTGTACTCAAAACTTATTTTCTCATATAAAATATTTTCATGACATATATGTTTTTAACACTGGAAATCTTAACAGGCAACCGTTTGAACTTGTAGAACTTATTATCATATTATTTTTGAAACACGTTATAACATGCTATGTTTTATATTTCAAAAATGATTTTCCACATTATATCAGTTAAAAGCATTAACCTTAGAACGTCGAACTGGAAACTTGGAACTTGAAACGTCATTGGTAACACTCCACCGAGACACGAGAGTGAAGGACCCATCCTTGGTAACACTCCACCGAGATACGAGAGTGAAGGACACGTCCTTGGTAACACTCCACCGAGATACGAGAGTGAAGGACATGTCCTTGGTAACACTCCACCGAGATACGAGAGTGAAGGACTACTTTTAATTTCATTAATCTTACGATTGGAGACACGTCATTGGTAACACTCCACCGAGATAGGAGAGTGTAGGACTACCCCTGTAACCAGAATCTCCTGGAGGGAGAACATGACTTGAGTGTATAGATCTATACGGGATTGACTACCCCGCACCTGGCTGCTAGCTACAGTCGAACCTAAAGGCTCAAGGGTGACAAAAGTCATAAAACGATATTGGCAACGTTTCGAGCCTTATCTAGTCTTTATTATGGTTATAGAACTCGCAATCTAGATTATGAAAACTTTGATACTTACTTATTAGTTTTATATACGTGTTAAAACTAATACACTTACAAAGATAACTGTGTTTTCAGAACGTAACTTACGCAGTGACATAACTTTAAGGAAAATAAGGGTTTTTCCTAGGATAACTGAACTTTTTATAACCACATTTGTGTAACAAACGGATAACTCCACTTTTCTTATAAGAAAATATGGGATTTTCTTGGATTCATAACTTTTCAGAAACAGATGGAAACTTGTTCATTTTCAGAAAACAAAGCACTTATGAACTCACCAACTTTATGCTAATTTTCAAACTGCTTGTATTCTCACGTCTACATTAGACAGGTACCCAGCGATCCCTTTTCGCGAAGACGGAGTACATAGAAGAAACGTCTTTACTTTTTTCTCTATATACATATCTATAACACTTGCAACAATGGATTTTTAAACAAATGTAAATTTTCATATGTAATGTAATGGTTGTTTACTTTGCTTACTATGTACATTGGTTGCGATACTCAACATGACGTCACATCCGCCCCGGAACGTTTCCGCCTTTGGTTTCGGGGTGTGACAGATTGGTATCAGAGCCCTTGTTTATAGTGAACTAAGTATACCAAACCTTACATGGTATAAGACCATAAACAATAAGGGGCCTAAGTGCTCTGAACTAAAAGTATACCTTAAAATATAAGTATTTTCATAAATATACAAGTATACCTAACCGCTAGATTCCGTAACTACGAGTAGAACAAAACATAAGTAAATGGATGTTGGGTGCTGCGGTTAAACCTGGGCAGTTATGTAGTCGTGTCTAGGGTCAACATAGCTTGATCAACTATATTCATTCGAGACACGGCCACCATGTGCTTGGGAGTGACTGTGGTGTTCAGCATGCCAACAACTTACCAAATCCCTCAAACATCGAGCCATTGTCGTATCGAATCATGAAATACTATGGGAGTATTTCTCAAGCCGATCCGTTGTAGAAATCCTCGTTCAAGCATTGTTCCTGGATCATTCCTTTAGCGATAACTTATCTGCTTTGATAACTCGTTCCTGCTTTATCGCTTATTCAGAATATATATATATATATATATATATATATATATATATATATATATATATATATATATATATATATATTTATATATATATATATATATATATATATATATATATATATGTCGTATCTCTTGATTCAATTCAAGGGACTTACCATCCTCTCTTTCCTGATCTTTTTAGATCAAGATGCCTCCAAGAAAGAGACCCAACTCAAAGAACAACAACCCTCCGCCACCACCTCCTCCTCAATTTGATCATGTGATGTTCCAGGCAGCTGTTACTGCTGTGGTGGCAGCTGCTATGTCTCAAATGAACTCCGGTGGTTCAGGTGGTTCGGGAGGTGGTACCCAAACCCAAAATCTAGAAGGCAGCCTGGGACACCGAAAGGAGGGTTCCTACAAAGATTTCATGAACGCAAAACCCACGTCCTTCGATGGCACTGGAGGTGTCATTTCCCTCACTTGATGGTTCGAGAAAATCGAATCTATCTTTGAGATCTGTGCCTATTCGGAATCTGATAAGGTCAAGTTCACCGCCTGTACCTTCATCGATAAAGCCCTGACTTGGTGGAACGGCCGAGTCAAATCCCTAACTCTACCTGTAGCCAATGTTATGGGTTGGGAAGCCATGAAAGAACTTCTGCTGGCTGAGTATTGCCCTCGAGGCGAAATGCAAAAGCTGGAGCATGAACTCTGGAAACCTAAAGATGAAGGGTTCCAATATTGCTACTTACACTTCTAGGTTCGATGACTTGGCTCTACTCTGTCCGGGATTGGTTACCCCGGAGAGTAAAAAGATAGAGAGATTCATATGGGGGCTGACTCAACAGACCAAAGGGAATGTCTTGGCTGAAAAGCCAGACACCTACGACAACGCCAAATGCCTAGCGCAAGCATTGATCGACCACAGTGATGACCATGAGGAAGCAGCCACCACTCCTGAGCCGACCAAGAGGAGTGGTGAGAAAAGTAGTTATAATAACCCTAAGGCCTTGTTCTGGAGTTTTTTTTTTCTAAATCCGATAAAGGAAAGGGAAAGAAAATATTCGCAGAAAGAAAGGGAAAGGAAGGAAAATTTTCTTTATTCTGTGTTCCCGAATTCATAGAAAATGAAAGGAAATGAGAGTAAATTTTTTTTTTGTGTTCCCGAGTTAGGAGGGAAAAGAAAATGAACTTAAAGATTTTACTTTCTCTCACTTTCTTCCAATATCCGCCTAATTTCGAAGGAAAATATGGCTTCAAAATTCTTTCCTTCCCCTCACTTTTCTTCTATTAAAGAAACTCGGGAACACGATTTTCCTTCGACATCCCTCACTTTCTCTCCATTTCCATCTATTCCCTACTTAAGTAGAACTCAGGAACAAGGTGTAAGTGTACGTGCACCCTAGATCTAGTTTTTACTATTATATCGACCTACTTTCATAATTATGAAATTAAACTAACAAGAAGGATAAAATTACTAACCTTTAAAGTAAAATTGGATTTAATTTTGATTGCTTTGAAGATCTTGAATTCCTTGCATTTACTTGGAAACACTAGCACCCAAGGTAGAATGTCTCTAATGGGTTATACCTAAAATTGTAAAATCCTAGAAAATTAAAGAGAGATGAGAGAAGACTATGAGAACAAAATTCTCACTCTAGGAAAGGTTTTGAACGGATTTCTCATGGTCAGGGAGGTCTTTATATAGTTGAGGCTACTTGTAGATTAAAAAGATTTGAATTAATCAAAAAATTAGATTAAATCTTAATTAAAATTTTTTTCCTTATCTGTTACCTAGAATGATTCTCGAAGACTTCTAGAAGCCTCTAAAAATTGTCCACCTCCTTAGAGGATTCAAAATATTCCGCCTGTACAACTATTGAAAAATAAACATTCAGTCTCTGAACCCTTTAAATAACAAATAATTAATTCCAATTATTTACAAATTAGTTCTAAATTAATTTTAACAAGTTTCTAATCACTTTATAAAGATATTATATACTATTAAATTATTTATCTTACACTCTTAAATTCTTTTCTAGCTATTTTAACTCTTGAGGGCAAGCTAAAAAGGACTTTGTTATTATTACCAAATTTATACCAATTTGTTATATATTGGACATCTATTTCCAACATTGATGTCATCTAAAATTTCCATGAAAGACATGGAAGAAGCTAATGTGATTCTTGGAATAAAAACTAAGCGGGTGAATAAAGGTACAGTACCGACTCAGAGTGCTTATGTTGAGTAAACTATTAAATGATTCAATATTAATGAATGTTCGCCTGTTATTACTCATATGGATTCTAATGTGCAATTGACGCCTAACACTTGCATTCCTATTTCTCGCTGAGAGTACTCTAAGGCTATTGGTAGCTTGATGTATGTCATGAAAAGAACTAGACCTGACATTTCTTTTGATGTATGAAAGTTGAGTAGACAGACTAGTAATCCTAGTGCTCAACATTGACAAGCAATTAACAGAGTTTAAATATTTCAAGGAAACCATGGATTATGGCTTGAATTATTTGGGATATCCTTCGATTTTATAGGGACATTTGGATGCAAGTTGGATACACCACATGGAGGATCATTCTTCAACTACTGGATGCGTATTCTTACATGGGGGAGTTAACATTTTAAGGGCTTCAAAGAAGCAATCTTGGATTACAAACACAACAATGAAATCTGACTTTGTTGCATTAGCTGCTGCTTGTAAAGAAGCAGAATGGTTAAGGAATTTAGTCTATGAGATTCTTTTTTGGTCAAAGTCGATAGCACCTATTTCTATCCTTTATGGTAATGTTGATGCCTTGGAATATAGCCAAATTTATAATGGAAAGTCAAGACACTTAGATGTTTGACATGGTATGATTAGAGAACTAATCATGAATGGTGTAATTTCAGTTGAGTTCATGAAATCGCAACAAAATTTGGCAAATCACTTGACTAAAATTCTAACAAGAGACTTAGTTCATAAGTCTATTATTGGGATAAGATTAAATTCCATCTAATTCGATAATGGTGAGACTCCCAATTACCTTCTAATATGACATTAGGAGTTGAGCATAATGTGGAAGACTCACACTTATAGATTGGAAGACATAAAGTATTCACCCCAAGTATGTGTTCCTGTAACTTCCCAAAAACAAGCATAAAAAGTTTTCATTTTTAATTCATCAAATCACATAGCATTTGTCCCAAAAACCCATCATTTTAAAAATGCATCATAATCATCAAAGTACAATAACAGTCATAAATGTGGAAAATCATCAGGGGGAAATGGCAGCACCTAAAAATGTTCAAACCACAAAACCATAAGCACAAAGCTTAGTGAGTTCCCCAAAATACCACATATCATACATATGTTTCCATAGGAAAATCTCATGGTCTTGCATACAAGTGTAATGGGCTACCCCATGGTCTTTCATACCATTACCATGGGCTTCCCCCATGGACTTTCCTTGCACTCCCTTGGCAACCCCATGGTCATATATACAAGTTTCATGGGCTATTCCCCTGGGTATTCAGGTATTTCAAACAAATGTCACATGCTACCCCTGGGGTCTTCATGAAAGTATCACAAAGACAACTATCATCCAACATAGCATTGTAAGAAGACTCAACCATCTCACGAAGTTAGATATACCACAACTACCTATCAAGCAATCGATGATACAACATACCTAACTGTCACACCCCCAAACCAAGGATGGCGGAAACGTCCGGGGGTGGAGGACTTCATGTGTAGTATCATAACAACAATGGCAATAGTGATGAAAGTAAACACAAACAACATATATATAATTGAAAGAGTTACATCATTGTATGGATTACATGTTTCAAAATCAATTACAATATGTTGACAAAATATGATAAGTTTGACACCTCAACGTCCCATCCTCAAAAGTACTTTGTTACCTGTTTAGCGATTTCCTGAGAATACAAATAGTTTGAAAAAAAAGTGTCAACACAATGGTTGGTGAGTTCATAAGTTTTTTGTATATAATTATGAAATAGCTTGTCTCGTAATTGCATAGCCGTTCTAGAAAAATCTGATATTTTCCTTAAAATGAATGTTGTAGTCTTGTACCAAAATACTGAAACGTATGAGTAATCTTCCTTATTTACAGAAAATAACGTGAGTATATTTCGGTATAATCGCGTGTGATATTAGTGAAATTCTAGTAAATTCTTAAGATTGTTAATACTTTCCGTGAGTTATTATAACCATACTTGACATAGACGGCCTCGTAATGCGACGTTCTTCAGGCGTCGCCGTTAAATGACACTTGTCACCACAGACCTGCCGGTCTAGCTGTTGCAAGCAGCTCTGGTGTGGGTTTGTCAAACCCAATATAGATCTATACACAACTATCACATTCTCCCTACAAGAGACTCTGGTTACAATTTACAGGACTTCTCGACTTTGTTACTTTGGAAGTAACCCGAAGGGAATGACTCACAATTTTATTCATTAACAGATTTACGTGAACTAAACTGAAAACCTTTGGTAAATAAGTTTGAGAAGTAAATGATACATAAACTATACCTATTATAGTTTATCCAAAACGTCTGTAATGTATAAGAATTCTTTTATGAATGTTTTAATACTATGAATCCATAAACTATGCTCATATAGCTTAATTTACGTATTCTAAATGAATGAATAATCTTATCATGAATGACTATATTTCAGTTTATGATGATAAACGAACAAGGAAACACATTCAATATTTGGAACTTATTGTTTTACACTTTGCTCAACATAATACAAAGTGTTATGAAAGTTATAAGCTGTTAACAAATTTTCAACCTTTCTACACTGTTTTTGAAAATTCATAGAAAAATCATACGAAGTTCAAAACTAAATCCGTAAATTCTGAGAGTTCCGAAAATGTATCTAGTTTACTCATAATTTTTATCATGATTTTTAATGTCCTCCAACTTGGGTGAAAAAGTCCATAATCACAGACTGGTCCGGATTGGTGTTTGAAATGATAGGCAGTTTTGTAAAAATCACCATAAATTGTAGAAAAATCACATGGAGATGTGCAAGTAGTCATTTTAAAGCTAAGAACTGAAGCTACTTACACCTAAAACAGTTTTGAAAACTAAAATGTTTAAGTTGTCCAAAACAGTCCGTGAATGGAGTTGAACTTTTCTGATGAATGCTGTTAGAAAAGTGTAGTTATGTTCTTGGTGTTTGAACTTGTATTCCCCCCCCCCCCCCCCCCCCCGCCCTAAAAACTTGAGAAAACATGAAAATATAGGGGTATGAACTCAACTTGAGTGATTTCAGTAGATAAGTGTTGAAGAAGAGAAGTGTTCAACCCAAGAACACTTGAAGAATCCCTTGAAGATTCGAAGCTCTAACACAAATATAATGGAGTTTGTGTAAGATATCCATGATTTGAGTGGAAATAATTGAGATAATCATAAAGAGAATGGATTATGCTTACCAAATGTGGAGGAAAAACTCAAGATCAGCCCTGGAAATCTCGAATTTCTAGAGAGAGAAAGTGAGAGAGAAAAGAGTTTGTTCTTCTTGTGAAATGAGAGCAAATGAGAGAAGTGAGGAGAGAGGATGAATATTCAGCTCTCAAAAAGGTGGGAAAGAGTGATGATTGAGTGGAAAGGACATTGATGTGACCTAGGTAAGGTGGGGAGGTGTGGCTGGTCATAGAGTGGGTGTGGGAGTGGTTGCTTGTGTCATAAAATAAAGCAAAGTCAACACTCCACCTCTTTGTACTTTACCCACTTACTTTTATTATTTAAATAAAGATTTTTATGAAAATATGATTAAATTGTGAATATTTAGGGTTTATTATATTAAAATATGATTTTGGGTGAAAATCCCGCGTTAAAATAATTAAAAACGGGCGTTAAACGCAAAACTACGCAAAAACCGGGAGAAAATGAGTTCCCAGCGAGACCTCTCGGTCCTAGGCCGAGGTTCGGTCCCTAGGCCAAGGCTCGGTCCATCCTGAGGATTGTAGCCGGAAACGAACAGAGGGAAACGAAGGGGCGAGGAGCTCGGTCCGAAGTCAGAAGCGAGGGCTCGGTCCTCGGTCCTCAGAAGGGAAGGTTCGGCAAGCCATCAGAAGGGAGGGTTCGGTTAGTCATCAGAACATAAGATGTCAAAACCGAAAGGTGCCGAACGTTCGGGTTCGGTTGAGCAGCCTTCGGCTCAGAAGGGTTCGGTTCCTAAGAGGGGTTTCGGTTCCTAAGAGGGGTTCGGTTTCGGTTCCTAAGAGGGGTTTCGGTTCCTAAGAGGGGTTTCGGTTCCTTAGGTCCGTTTTTCGCGTAGACTTCCGTTTTTGGGCTGTTTTCGCCAAATTCGGGGGTCGGGATGCCCCGAGTGATTATAGAAAGTTGGGAGAGATTTCGAGAGAGATTTGAGAGAGATTCCGCATACTCAGAGAGATTTGGGAGAGATTTGACATTCTTGGAGAGATTTCACATACAAAGAGATATTTGGGAGAGATTTCATATTCTTAGAGAGATTTGGGAGAGATTTGACATACTTGGAGAGATTTCACATACAAAGAGATATTTGGGAGAGATTTCACATACTTAGAGAGATTTGGGAGAGATTTTCGATAAGAAGAGATAGAGTGAAAACGATTGAGAGCGGTTTCGTGTGTGATGAATGTGAGTGTCCGGCTTCGAAATGCAAGGTCCGTAAACCCCGTTACGCTATGTTTTAGGATCTTACACACTCCCTATGAGTATGCAACATTGTTTTATTGTTCTTGTTTATTGTTTAGCACTAAAGTTAAAGAAATTTAAACACACGAACTTTCCAAGTGATGTTTTCTCATTAATATAGTGAGTCATACAGAAATTACATAATACAAACCCTATTATACAAGGTTTTAATTGAGTTGACCGATTTGACTCGTTGACCTTGTCCGGCTTAGACTTGACCCGAATTTGACTATTGTCACATCATCCCCCCGTTAGAGGGAATTTCGTCCCGAAATTTACGCTTTGGCCGGGACTTTAAGAGTTTAGGAAAAGATGCGGGTACTTTTGTTTCATTTGGTCTTCGCGCTCCCAGGTGAACTCAGGTCCTAGTTTAGCGTTCCATCGAACCTTCACGATGGGAATACGACTTGGTTTCGTTCTTTTAACCTCCCGATTCATAATCTCAACTGGCTCCTCTACGAAGTGGAGATTTTCGTTAACTTCGATCTCATCGAGAGGTATTACAAGTGTCTCATCGGGAGGCCTTCAGCTTTTCTCGGATTTGAACAATCTTTTTTGTGGTCTCCCTTATGATTTCAGGACCAGTGAGGGTGCTATTAGGGACTTGCCCCCTAGCTATCTGAGTATCCCCCACTTCAGCCCAACATAGGGGTGATCTGTACTTGCGACCGTAAAGAGCCTTGAATGGAGCAACCTTAATGCTAGTGTGATAGCTGTTATTGTAGGAGAATTCAATCAGCAGCAAATGGGTATCCCATGCTTTACCAAAGTCTATCACACAGGCTCTCAACATGTCTTCTAATGTTTGTATAGTGCGCTCGCTTTGCCCGTCGGTTTGTGGATGGTAGGCTGTACTCATGTCTAGCCTAGTTCCCAAGGATTTCTGCAGGGACTGCCAAAATCGTGAAGTGAATCTACTATCTCGGTCGGAGATAATAGATATTGGTACACCATGCAGTCTCACAACCTCCTTGATGTATATCCTGGTTAACTTCTCCATCTTGTCGGTTTCCTTTATTGGCAGGAAGTGCGCAGACTTGGTCAATCTGTCTACGATTACCCATATAGTGTCAAACCCGCCCGAAGTCTTAGGCAGCTTGGTTATGAAGTCCATGGTTATCCGTTCCCACTTCCATTCCGGTATATCAGGCTGTTGTAGTAGTCCCGAGGGTTTCTGGTATTCCACCTTGACCTTGGTGCAGGTCAGACACTTGCCCACATAAGTAGCAATCACGGCTTTCATATTCGGCCACCAGTATAACTTTTTGAGGTCTAGATACATCTTGTCTGACCCTAGATGGATGGAGTATCGAGTCTTGTGTGCTTCATTCATGACCAGGTCTCGGATCCCACCGAACTTCGGTGTCCAGATTCGGTTACTGAGATAACGAGTTCTGTCATCCTTGACTTCTAAGTTCTTATCCATTCCCCTTAATGCCTCACCTGCCACATTCTCTGGTTTCAAGGCTTCTAGTTGAGCTTCCCTGATTTGCGTGGCCAGGTGGGAATGGATGGTCATGGTTAAGGATCTCACTCGGCGGCCCGAATATTCCTTCCTGCTTAGGGCATCAGCCACTAGATTGGCCTTGCCCGGGTGGTAGCGAATTTCGCACTCGTAGTCGTTTAGCAGTTCAACCCATCTCCGTTGCCGCATGTTGAGCTCTTTCTGATTGAGGATATGTTGAAGACTTTTGTGATCGGTGAAGATGGTACATTTTGTGCCGTAGAGGTAGTGCCTCCAGATCTTTAAAGCGAACACTACCGCTCCCAATTCAAGGTCATGGGTAGTGTAATTAACTTCGTGTGTTTTAAGTTGCCTTGATGCGTAGGCGATGAATTTCCCTCTCTGCATGAGCACGCATCCGAGGCCTTGATTTGAAGCATCGCAATATACCACGGAGTCATCAGTTCCTTCCGGAAGAGACAAGATTGGCGCACTGCATAGAGCTTGCTTTAGTGTCTGGAAGGCGGCTTCTTGTTTATCTTCCCAGTTGAACATCACGCCTGTCTGAGTCAGGGTGGTGAGTGGTTTGGCGATCTTGGAGAAGTTTTGTATGAATCTTCGGTAGTAGCCGGCGAGCCCTAAAAATTGTCGAATTTCCGTCGGCGTTGTAGGTGCTGACCAGTTTTTGATGGCCTTGATTTTAGAGGGATCCACGTGTATCCCCTTCTCGCTAACCACATGGCCAAGAAAATTCACTTCTCTAATCCAGAATTCGCACTTAGAGAATTTGGCGTAAAGCTTCTCAGCCCTCAGTGTTTCCAAGATTAGCCGGAGATGTTGACGGTGCTCTTCCTCGCTTCGAGAGTAGATCAAAATATTGTCGATGAATACAATCACGAATTTGTCTAAGTAGGGTCGACACACTCGATTCATCAGGTCCATAAATACTGCCGGTGCGTTCGTTAATCCGAAGGGCATTACCACAAACTCATAGTGCTCGTAGCGAGTTCTGAACGCAGTCTTGGGAATATCCTCTTCTTGAACTCGTAGTTGATGATAACCAGACCTCAGGTCGATTTTTGAAAAGTAGCTTGCTCCTTGGAGTTGGTCGAAGAGGTCATCGATTCGGGGTAAGGGATATCGGTTATTGATAGTGAGTTTGTTTAGCTCCCGATAGTCTATGCACATGCGAAAAGATCCGTCCTTCTTCTTTACAAACAGGACCGGTGCTCCCTAGGGTGAGAAGCTTGGCCTGATAAATCCTTTGCTCAACAGTTCATTTAACTGGCTGGAAAGTTCTTGTATTTCTGCCGGTGCTAAGCGGTATGGAGCCTTGGCGACGGGGGTAGCTCCTGGGATTAAGTCGATCCGGAATTCGACTTGTCGTGCGAAGGGTACACCTGGAAGATCTTCGGGGAATACATTAGGATAGTTGCACACCTCGGGAATGTCGTTGATATCCTTCACCTCTTGTTTCGTATCTACTACGTGGGCTAGAAATGCGTGGTACTCCTTTCGGAGATACTTTTGGGCCTTGACGCAAGAGATGACTTGCAAATTTGAACTGGGTTTGTCGCCATAGATGAAGAGGGTTTCGCCATCGGCAGATTAAGGCGAACGGCCCTTTCGTAACATAGAATGTCGGGACGATGGGAACTTAACCAATCCATACCGATGATTATGTCAAAGCATTTTATTGTGACCGGCATCAGGTCTACTTTAAACGAATGGTTGTCTAGAGTGAGGGTACACCCTGAGTATATATCATTAGTGTGCTCTTCTTTTCCATTAGCCATTTCTACTACGTATGTATCTTTTAATGAATGAGGGGTTTGTTTTAGTAATTGTTTGAATTCATGGCTCACAAAACTCCTCTCTGCTCCACTATCAAATAGTACGCATGCATATGTATTATTGAGGAGAAACGTACCAGAAACCATCGAGGGATCCTTGACTGCTTCTCCGTGTCCCATCGTCAGGACTTTCCCTACACCTCCAGCATTGGTGTTTCGTGCTTTTGGGCAGTTTCTTTTGAAGTTCCCTGCCTCTCCACATCCGTAACAGGTTTGACTTGCCCCAATGTTAGCGGCTGGGGCGACTTGAGGGGCGGATTGGGCTGGCACTTTACAAAATCGACCTGTGTACTCCTTCCGGTTGCAATTTCTGCAGTGCATTTCCCGACAAGCACCGGTATGGTGGAAGTTGCACTTGTTGCACTTGGGAAGAGTTCCTGCGTATTGCTTTGGTGGCGCTGGAGCGGTAGCAGTAGTGGCTGCACGGATAGCAACAATCTGTTGCTTCTTTGTGGGGTCCTGCACCGGTTGTTTCTTTTTACTGTTCCAGAACCTCCTCTTATTGTTCCCTCCTTTTGTTTGGTCGGTGGTGGCGACCATGATGCCATGGCTGGCCCTATGATCGATAAGTTGTTATGCCAATTCCTTGGCACTTTCAAAGGTAGTAGGTTTCGAGGCCAAAACACTATCATGGATCTGGGATGATAGCCCCCATAGGTATCGTTCTACCTTTTTCTCCTCCGGAGTGACCATTGCAGGACAGAGGAGTGCTAGGTCATTGAATCGGGTGGTATAAGCTTCGAGATCCGTCCCCGACATCTTGAGATTCCAGAGTTGCTCTTCGAGTTTTTGTATTTCTCCCCTCGGGCAATACTCCTTTAACATCAATGCTTTTAAGTTTTCCCAACCTATGGAGTTAGCCACTGCAGGAGTAAGTGACTTAACTCGACCATTCCACCAAGTAAGAGTTTTTCTTGTGAAAGTGAATGCCGCATACTTGACTTTGCTCGCTTCGGGACAAGCACAGATTTCGAAGACTGCTTCGGTGCTTTCGAACCATTGCATCAGCGCTATGACGCCCCCGCTTCCGTCGAAAGGATCGGGTTTGCCATTAGTGAAGTCTTTGTACGAACACTCCTTAGTGCGCCCCGTGCTGTCCCCCTGATTCGAGTTAGTATTCCCAGATCCGGAACCGCCGGAACCATTTGTACCCATTTGCGACATTGTTGCAGCCACGGCTGCTGTTACTGCAGCCTGAAACATCACAGGATCAAACTCCGGAGGTGGTGGCGGAGGGGGTGGTGCTGAGTTTCCGGAAGGTCTTGGTCTTTTCCTTGGTGGCATGGTTCTGACATAAAAAAAAATAAAAAGAAAGACTTATCGGTAAGACTTCAATGGTGATAACGAGTCGAGCGTTACTTGTTTCATCTCAATTGTATTTTGTCCGAGTTTACTAATTTAGAAGGTAATTCGTCGGAAAGTTTATGCAATTAAACTTATGAATTAAATGGTGTTGACCCGAGCGGAGTCATGTGTTTGGTTCGTGTCAGCATCTAAGGAAGTAAAATACATGCCACATTCATTGATAATTTGTTAGTACATATTGTTTTGATAAATTTGGCCTCAAAAGGGCCTACATTACATCATAATAAAAGATAAAGTTTTGGCAGTACAAAAGCCCCTTTGACTAGTGTGATCACTTAGTCGCGAGGTCAACCTATTCGCAAAAAGGAGTAGCACCAACGCATACTCGAAATCCTAGATTTATAACAAAATATAAGTAGCGCGAACACTACTCGTGGCGGGTAGCATCTGGTCCATGGTGGCCCTGGGATGAAGTCGAGGCCCCCTGAAGTTCCGCAATCCGGCGTTCGGCCGCAATCACTCTCTCCTCGAGAGCTGCGTTCCTCTCCTGGTACTCCCTTACCTCCGCTCGAGCAGCGGTAAGGTCCTCGATGATTTGGTCCAATGGATAGAAGTCCCTCTCCAAATCCCGGGTGTGTGCATCGGTGGCTGCCGTAATAGCGCTGAGATTTCGAACCTGGTCTGCCATTTCCCTACTCTGGTTCCCCAAGTTCGTGATGTGCTGGGTCATAACGGGGAGAGCTCTGTCAGCCGGTCCCCCGTGACTGAGGTCATAGTAACCTCGTTGGTCGCCATAGGGTGACCTCTGGCGTTGTTGCCGGCTCCACCTCTCGATCGTGGTTGCCCAACGGGGCTCAGGCCCGTTGTGCCCCCAGCGGTTTGCAGGTACCCTCGCAATGTAAGGAGGGTTGAAGACTTCCTCCTCTGGCTCTTCTTCACCTTCATCCTCATCCATGTCCACCTCGTCGTCTTCCTCTTCTTCTTCTTCTTCGTCTACCTCCTCTTCTTCTTCTTCGGGTTCTTCTTCGGGATCCTCTTCGGGATCTTCTTCAATCAGCTCTTCGGGCTCTTCCTCAATCCAGCCGGCATTTCCCTGGTTGGGAAAGTATGGGTCTCTTGGTAGGTGAAATCCTGCCATGTCGTCTGCGCGAGAATAGAGGGGTAAGAAGCAGATAGCGGTAGATATTAATAATATTGCGATATATCAACATACAAATACTCTTATAGTATTTTAAATGTTTAGATTTGGTTCTTATAACACTCTTTGTAGGGTGAAGTTAGGTTATTAGACTTGTTGCCCTCCTACAACTATCCCCCGATATGAGTAAGTCACTTCCCGGACTAATATAGTTGATCAGGCTATATCCTTCCCGAAACTGATTACTCATACCAAGGCATACTCGTAGCGTTCAACTCCTCTTCTTTTAGTTTATGTTCTTCTAGTTATGACACTACGCGAGTATGCAATGCATGTAGGTATCCTTTTAAACAAGAACTATTCGTTTTCTAAAAGTATAATCGGTTAGAATGTTTTAAAATCAGAGACTCTTAGTCCCAAATGTGTTTATAGTTTGTATATCCTATGTTGTTTGATAAACTTAATTCACTATAAACCGTGCTCTAATACCAATCTGTCACACCCCCAAACCAAGGATGGCGGAAACGTCCGGGGGTGGAGGACTTCATGTGTAGTATCATAACAACAATGGCAATAGTGATGAAAGTAAACACAAACAACATATATATAATTGAAAGAGTTACATCATTGTATGAATTACATGTTTCAAAATCAATTACAATATGTTGACAAAATATGATAAGTTTGATGCCTCAACGTCCCATCCTCAAAAGTACTTTGTTACCTGTTTAGCGATTTCCTGAGAATACAAATAGTTTGAAAAAAAAGTGTCAACACAAGTGTTGGTGAGTTCATGAGTTTTTTGTATATAATTATGAAATAGCTTGTCTCGTAATTGCATAGCCGTTCTAGAAAAACTGATATTTTCCTTAAAATGAATGCTGTAGTCTTGTACCAAAATACTGAAACATATGAGTAATCTTCCTTATTTACAGAAAATAACGTGAGTATATTTCGGTATAATCGCGTGTGATATTAGTGAAATTCTAGTAAATTCTTAAGTTTGTTAATACTTTCCGTGAGTTATTATAACCATACTTGACATAGACGGCCTCGTAATGCGACGTTCTTCAGGCGTCGCCGTTAAATGACACTTGTCACCACAGACCTGCCGGTCTAGCTGTTGCAAGCAGCTCTGGTGTGGGTTTGTCAAACCCAATATAGATCTATACACAACTATCACGTTCTCCCTACAAGAGACTCTGGTTACAATTTACAGGACTTCTCGACTTTGTTACTTTGGAAGTAACCCGAAGGGAATGACTCACAATTTTATTCATTAACAGATTTACGTGAACTAAACTGAAAACCTTTGGTAAATAAGTTTGAGAAGTAAATGATACATAAACTATACCTATTATAGTTTATCCAAAACGTCTGTAATGTATAAGAATTCTTTTATGATTGTTTTAATACTATGAATCCATAAACTATGCTCATTATAGCTTAATTTACGTATTCTAAATGAATGAATAATCTTATCATGAATGACTATATTTCAGTTTATGATGATAAACGAACAAGGAAACACATTCAGTATTTGGAACTTATCGTTTTACACTTTGCTCAACATAATACAAAGTGTTATGAAAGTTATAAGCTATTAACAAATTTTCAACCTTTCTACACTGTTTTTGAAAATTCATAGAAAAATCATACGAAGTTGAAAACTAAATCTGTAAATTCTGAGAGTTCCCAAAATGTGTCTAGTTTACTCATAATTTTTATCATGATTTTTAATGACCTCCAACTTGGGTAAAAAGTCCATAATCACAGACTGGTCCGGATTGGTGTTTGAAATGATAGGCAGTTTTGTAAAAATCACCATACATTGTAGAAAAATCACATGGAGATGTGCAAGTAGTCATTTTAAAGCTAAGAACTGAAACTACTTACAACTAAAACAGTTTTGAAAACTAAAATGTTTAAGTTGTCCAAAATAGTCCGTGAATGGAGTTGAACTTTTCTGATGAAGGCTGTTAGAAAAGTGTAGTTATGTTCTTGGTGTTTGAACTTGTATTCCCCCCCCCCCCCCCCCTAAAAACTTGAGAAAACATGAAAATATAGGGGTATGAACTCACCTTGAGTGATTTCAGTAGATAAGTGTTGAAGAAGAGAAGTGTTCAACCCAAGAACACTTGAAGAATCCCTTGAAGATTCGAAGCTCTAACACAAATATAATGGAGTTTGTGTAAGATATCCATGATTTGAGTGGAAATAATTGAGATAATCATAAAGAGAATGGATTATGCTTACCAAATGTGGAGGAAAAACTCAAGATCAGCCCTAGAAATCTCGAATTTCTAGAGAGAGAAAGTGAGAGAGAAAAGAGTTTGTTCTTCTTGTGAAATGAGAGCAAATGAGAGAAGTGAGGAGAGAGGATGAATATTCAGCTTTCAAAAACGTGGGAAAGAGTGATGATTGAGTGGAAAGGACATTGATGTGACCTAGGTAAGGTGGGGAGGTGTGGCTGGTCATAGAGTGGGTGTGGGAGTGGTTGCTTGTGTCATAAAATAAAGCAAAGTCAACACTCCACCTCTTTGTACTTTACCCACTTACTTTTATTATTTAAATAAAGATTTTTATGAAAATATGATTAAATTGTGAATATTTAGGGTTTATTATGTTAAAATATGATTTTGGGTGAAAATCCCGCGTTAAAATAATTAAAAACGGGCCTTAAACGCAAAACTACGCGAAAACCGGGAGAAAATGAGTTCCCAGCGAGACCTCTCGGTCCTAGGCCGAGGTTCGGTCCATCCTAAGGATTGTAGCCGGAAACGAACAGAGGGAAACGAAGGGGCGAGGAGCTCGGTCCGAAGTCAGAAGCGAGGGCTCGGTCCTCGGTCCTCAGAAGGGAAGGTTCGGCAAGCCATCAGAAGGGAGGGTTCGGTTAGTCATCAGAACATAAGATGTCAAAACCGAAAGGTGCCGAACGTTCGGGTTCGGTTGAGCAGCCTTCGGCTCAGAAGGGTTCGGTTCCTAAGAGGGGTTTCGGTTCCTAAGAGGGGTTCGGTTTCGGTTCCTAAGAGGGGTTTCGGTTCCTAAGAGGGGTTTCGGTTCCTTAGGTTCGTTTTTCGCGTAGACTTCCGTTTTTGGGCTGTTTTCGTCAAATTCGGGGGTCGGGATGCCCCGAGTGATTATAGAAAGTTGGGAGAGATTTCGAGAGAGATTTGAGAGAGATTCCGCATACTCAGAGAGATTTGGGAGAGATTTGACATTCTTGGAGAGATTTCACATACAAAGAGATATTTGGGAGAGATTTCATATTCTTAGAGAGATTTGGGAGAGATTTGACATACTTGGAGAGATTTCACATACAAAGAGATATTTGGGAGAGATTTCACATACTTAGAGAGATTTGGGAGAGATTTGACATTCTTGGAGAGATTTCACATACAAAGAGATATTTGGGAGAGATTTCACATACTTAGAGAGATTTGGGAGAGATTTGACATACTTGGAGAGATTTCACATACAAAGAGATATTTGGGAGAGATTTCACATACTTAGAGAGATTTGGGAGAGATTTGACATTTTTGGAGAGATTTCACATACAAAGAGATATTTGGGAGAGATTCATATTCTTAGAGAGATTTGGGAGAGATTTGACATACTTGGAGAGATTTCACATACAGAGAGATATTCGGGAGAGATTTCACATACTTAGAGAGATTTGGGAGAGATTTGACATACTTGGAGAGATTTCACATACAAAGAGATATTTGGGAGAGATTTCACATACTTAGAGAGATTTCACATACTTAGAGAGATTTGGGAGAGATTTTCGATAAGAAGAGATAGAGTGAAAACGATTGTGAGCGGTTTCGTGTGTGATGAATGTGAGTGTCCGGCTTCGAAATGCAAGGTCCGTAAACCCCGTTACGCCATGTTTTAGGATCTTACACACTCCCTATGAGTATGCAACATTGTTTTATTGTTCTTGTTTATTGTTTAGCACTAAAGTTAAAGAAATTTAAACACACGAACTTTCCAAGTGATGTTTTCTCATTAAGATAGTGAGTCATACAGAAATTACATAATACAAACCCTATTATACAAGGTTTTAATTGAGTTGACCGGTTTGACTCGTTGACCTTGTCCGACTTAGACTTGACCCGAATTTGTCTATTGTCACATCATCCCCCCGTTAGAGGGAATTTCGTCCCGAAATTTACGCTTTGGCCGGGACTTTAAGATTTTAGGAAAAGATGCGGGTACTTTTGTTTCGTTTGGTCTTCGCGCTCCCAGGTGAACTCAGGTCCTCGTTTAGTGTTCCACCGAACCTTCACGATGGGAATACGACTTTGTTTCGTTCTTTTGACCTCCCGATTCATAATCTCAACTGGCTCCTCTACGAAGTGGATATTTTCGTTAACTTCGATCTCGTCGAGAGGTATTACAAGTGTCTCGTCGGACAGACACTTCTTCAGGTTCGATACGTGAAAGGTGGGATGTACCTTATCGAGTTCTTGAGGTAATCGAAGCTTGTACGCCACAGGACCAATCCTGGCAAGGATTTCGAACGGTCCAATATACCTCGGGTTTAGTTTCCCACGTTTACCGAAACGTATCATTCCTTTCCAAGGGGAAACTTTTAGTAACACTCGATCACCAACCTGGAATTCCAAAGGTTTGCGTCGCTTATTCGCGTAACTCTTTTGCCGATCTCGGGAGGCCTTCAGCCTTTCTCGGATTTGAACAATCTTTTCTGTGGTCTCCCTTATGATTTCAGGACCAGTGAGGGTGCTGTTAGAGACTTGCCCCTAGCTATCTGAGTATCCCCCACTTCAGCCCAACATAGGGGTGATCTGCACTTGCGACCGTAAAGAGCCTCGAATGGAGCAACCTTAATGCTAGTGTGATAGCTGTTATTGTAGGAGAATTCAATCAGCGGCAAATGGGTATCCCATGCTTTACCAAAGTCTATCACATAGGCTCTCAACATGTCTTCTAATGTTTGTATAGTGCGCTCGCTTTGCCCGTCGGTTTGTGGATGGTAGGCTGTACTCATGTCTAGCCTAGTTCCCAAGGATTTCTGCAGGGACTGCCAAAATCGCGAAGTGAATCTACTATCTCGGTCGGAGATAATAGATATTGGTACACCATGCAGTCTCACAACCTCCTTGATGTATATCCTGGTTAACTTCTCCATCTTGTCGGTATCCTTTATTGGCAGGAAGTGCGCAGACTTGGTCAATCTGTCTACGATTACCCATATAGTGTCAAACCCGCCCGAAGTCTTAGGCAGATTGGTTATGAAGTCCATGGTTATCCGTTCCCACTTCCATTCCGGTATATCAGGCTGTTGTAGTAGTCCCGAGGGTTTCTGGTATTCCACCTTGACCTTGGCGCAGGTCAGACACTTGCCCACATAAGTAGCAATCTCGGCTTTCATATTCGGCCACCAGTATAACTTTTTGAGGTCTAGATACATCTTGTCTGACCCTAGATGGATGGAGTATCGAGTCTTGTGTGCTTCATTCATGACCAGGTCTCGGATCCCACCGAACTTCGGTGTCCAGATTCGGTTACTGAGATAACGAGTTCCGTCATCCTTGACTTCTAAGTTCTTATCCATTCCCCTTAATGCCTCACCTGCCACATTCTCTGGTTTCAAGGCTTCTAGTTGAGCTTCCCTGATTTGCGTGGCCGGGTGGGAATGGATGGTCATGGTTAAGGATCTCACTCGGCGGCCCGAATATTCCTTCCTGCTTAGGGCATCAGCCACTACATTGGCCTTGCCCGGGTGGTAGCGAATTTCGCACTCGTAGTCGTTTAGCAGTTCAACCCATCTCCGTTGCCGCATGTTGAGCTCTTTCTGATTGAGGATATGCTGAAGACTTTTGTGATCGGTGAAGATGGTACATTTTGTGCCGTAGAGGTAGTGCCTCCAGATCTTTAAAGCGAACACTACCGCTCCCAATTCAAGGTCATGGGTAGTGTAATTAACTTCGTGTGTTTTAAGTTGCCTTGACGTGTAGGCGATGAATTTCCCTCTCTGCATGAGCACGCATCCGAGGCCTTGATTTGAAGCATCGCAATATACCACGGAGTCATCCGTTCCTTCCGGAAGAGACAAGATTGGCGCACTGCATAGAGCTTGCTTTAGTGTCTGGAAGGCGGCTTCTTGTTTATCTTCCCAGTTGAACATCACGCCTGTCTGAGTCAGGGTGGTGAGTGGTTTGGCGATCTTGGAGAAGTTTTGTATGAATCTTCGGTAGTAGCCGGCGAGCCCTAAAAATTGTCGAATTTCCGTCGGCGTTGTAGGTGCTGACCAGTTTTTGATGGCCTTGATTTTAGAGGGATCCACGTGATAGGCAGTTTTGTAAAAATCACCATACATTGTAGAAAAATCACATGGAGATGTGCAAGTAGTCATTTTAAAGCTAAGAACTGAAACTACTTACAACTAAAACAGTTTTGAAAACTAAAATGTTTAAGTTGTCCAAAATAGTCCGTGAATGGAGTTGAACTTTTCTGATGAAGGCTGTTAGAAAAGTGTAGTTATGTTCTTGGTGTTTGAACTTGTATTCCCCCCCCCCCCCCCCTAAAAACTTGAGAAAACATGAAAATATAGGGGTATGAACTCACCTTGAGTGATTTCAGTAGATAAGTGTTGAAGAAGAGAAGTGTTCAACCCAAGAACACTTGAAGAATCCCTTGAAGATTCGAAGCTCTAACACAAATATAATGGAGTTTGTGTAAGATATCCATGATTTGAGTGGAAATAATTGAGATAATCATAAAGAGAATGGATTATGCTTACCAAATGTGGAGGAAAAACTCAAGATCAGCCCTAGAAATCTCGAATTTCTAGAGAGAGAAAGTGAGAGAGAAAAGAGTTTGTTCTTCTTGTGAAATGAGAGCAAATGAGAGAAGTGAGGAGAGAGGATGAATATTCAGCTTTCAAAAACGTGGGAAAGAGTGATGATTGAGTGGAAAGGACATTGATGTGACCTAGGTAAGGTGGGGAGGTGTGGCTGGTCATAGAGTGGGTGTGGGAGTGGTTGCTTGTGTCATAAAATAAAGCAAAATCAACACTCCACCTCTTTGTACTTTACCCACTTGCTTTTATTAATTAAATAAAGATTTTTATGAAAATATGATTAAATTGTGAATATTTAGGGTTTATTATGTTAAAATATGATTTTGGGTGAAAATCCCGCGTTAAAATAATTAAAAACGGGCCTTAAACGCAAAACTACGCGAAAACCGGGAGAAAATGAGTTCCCAGCGAGACCTCTCGGTCCTAGGCCGAGGTTCGGTCCCTAGGCCGAGGCTCGGTCCATCATGAGGATTGTAGCCGGAAACGAACAGAGGGAAACGAAGGGGCGAGGAGCTCGGTCCGAAGTCAGAAGCGAGGGCTCGGTCCTCGGTCCTCAGAAGGGAAGGTTCGGCAAGCCATCAGAAGGGAGGGTTCGGTTAGTCATCAGAACAGAAGATGTTAAAACCGAAAGGTGCCGAACGTTCGGGTTCGGTTGAGCAGCCTTCGGCTCAGAAGGGTTCGGTTTCTAAGAGGGGTTTCGGTTCCTAAGAGGGGTTCGGTTTCGGTTCCTAAGGTCCGTTTTTCGCGTAGACTTCCGTTTTTGGGCTGTTTTCGCCAAATTCGAGGGTCGGGATGCCCCGAGTGGTTATAGAAAGTTGGGAGAGATTTCGAGAGAGACTTGAGAGAGATTCCACATAGTCAGAGAGATTTGGGAGAGATTTGACATTCTTGGAGAGATTTCACATACAAAGAGATATTTGGGAGAGATTTCATATTCTTAGAGAGATTTGGGAGAGATTTTACATACTTGGAGAGATTTCACATACAGAGAGATATTTGGGAGAGATTTCACATACTTAGAGAGATTTGACATACTTGGAGAGATTTCACATACAAAGAGATATTTGGGAGAGATTTCACATACTTAGAGAGATTTGGGAGAGATTTGACATACTTGGAGAGATTTCACATACAAAGAGATATTTGGGAGAGATTTCACATACTTAGAGAGATTTGGGAGAGATTTGACATTCTTGGAGAGATTTCACATACAAAGAGATATTTGGGAGAGATTCATATTCTTAGAGAGATTTGGGAGAGATTTGACATACTTGGAGAGATTTCACACACAGAGAGATATTTGGGAGAGATTTCACATACTTCGAGAGATTTGGGAGAGATTTGACATACTTGGAGAGATTTCACATACAAAGAGATATTTGGGAGAGATTTCACATACTTAGAGAGATTTCACATACTTAGAGAGATTTGGGAGAGATTTTCGATAAGAAGAGATAGAGTGAAAACGATTGAGAGCGGTTTCGTGTGTGATGAATGTGAGTATCCGGCTTCGAAATGCAAGGTCCGTAAACCCCGTTACGCCATGTTTTAAGATCTTACACACTCCATATGAGTATGCAACATTGTTTTATTGTTCTTGTTTATTGTTTAGCACTAAAGTTAAAGAAATTTAAACACACGAACTTTCCAAGTGATGTTTTCTCATTAAGATAGTGAGTCATACAGAAATTACATAATACAAACCCTATTATACAAGGTTTTAATTGAGTTGACCGATTTGACTCGTTGACCTTGTCCGGCTTAGACTTGACCCGAATTTGACTATTGTCACACTAACAATCTCACAAGGTCTAACCTTAGTCTATACTCTAGAATAAGCACTTCATCAAAAATCATTTAAGGTAAAATTCAACTATCCAAGTTGAAGTTAGAAGGTCGCCATATCGTGACCTCCTATTGGTTACATCGTGGCATAATAAAGACAAAATAGTTGTGAACCTCCCTCAGTCGCCACGTTGTGACAACCAAACGCCATGTCGTGGAAAATGGGTTCAACAACTTAATGGATTAAGCCATTTTCCATCCATTTCATGGGTTCCAAAACTTACATCTAATTCTTCCCAATATCATAATTAATAAAAGTTCCAATTTAATCCCTTAAAACATCCCTGTAATCCAAGATCTAAAATATTAGATCCTTAATGGCAACTTAATACGTGGAAACAACCATTAAACACTTCATTCTTAAAGTCTTCAATCCAAAACATCAAGAAGGGTTTTAGGGACCCTAATGATCCCTATAATTTCAAACTTTATGGACATGCATAATGCTTGTATGTCGTTTCCCAAATCTAGGTCAAAAGATGCAATATGACCTAAAATTCTTGCAAAATCCCCAAACTACAACCACATTCTAGATCTATGTGATATAATGCTCTTGGGACTCTGAGAAATCATAAAGTTGCAAACTTTATCTTTTCTACTCATTCTATCTTAACAATTACGTAAAATATGGCATAAAATCTACATCAAAAAATGAATACAAAAAAAGACGAGAATTTGAGGATTTACAAGAAGTATAGAAGCTTCAAAGACGGATGATAAGTGGTTGTTTGGAGGAGCTAAGCACCACAGCGTCATCTTCATCCTTCAAAACCACAAAAAGCTTGCAAAAGTAAGCACAAAAGCTTCAAGAGGTCTAGGATTTGGCGAAAGTTTGTTTGGAGATGAAGCAGGCTGAGGGTGAAGGAAACCTTATCAAAGCTCGAAAAAATTTGTGTTTTTCATATAATGGTTGCCACATCGTGGCCAACATAGTACCACGTGGTAGCACTCATTTAGTATATGCGCCTTACGCAAGATTTATCATGTCGTGGTGATACCTTTACCACGCCGCGGCCAACCAAGTCTCCCAAAATACTTTTAAAATTCATACCTTGGAATTCGAATTTTACAAGTCTCACACACTTGAATCATACTTCATCCTTGAAATCTATTGTTACAAATAACTTACGGTACTGCTCCTTCATGTCATCCTAAGGATCCCATGTCCACTTTGAACCCCTCCATGTTTCGATTTCACCTTCACTAAGCCCACCACCTTGTTGCGCAAGGTTTTCATCTTTCAAATCGAGGATGGCAACCGGTCTCTCGTCATAATTTAGGTGCTCATCAACATGGCTGTCATCCAAAGGTACCACTACAAAATCATCAACTAAACACTTATGTAGTTGACAAACATCGAATGTGTTGTAGATCTGGCTAAGCTCAGTAGGCAGATATAACTGATAAACAACCTCGCCCACCAGGGAAAAAATTCTGAAAGTACCAATTTACCTGTGGCATAACTTTCCCCAGTTTTAAAACCTGATAAAACCTTTACATGGTGACAACTTCATAAGCACAAAATCTCTGACATGAAACCCAGGGTCTAAAAGTCTCCATTCATCATAGTGATGGGTTTTGAGCATTCTAACACTTACTAAGTGTACATGCAGCCCTAATAACCTTGAATCTATGTTTTCTCTATATACATTCAAATTTCTTTTCAAGGTTATTTCCTAACTAGCATGGCATGGGGATTACATAAAACATAAAAACTAGTAGAAATACATACCTTGTTTTTGCTTCGATTCCTTCAAGACTTTGTGAGCCTATCACCCCAAATGTTGTGCCTCAAATGCTTCACACAACACCACAAAAATTGGAAAAACTTGAGAGAATACTTCTTACACTCAAAAATCGGTTATGCCCTCTCTAGTAACACTAGGTACCGATTTTTCTAGCCAAAGGGTCCCTTTTATAGTGGTGTCATAATTAGGGTTTCATCATCAAGACCTATAATTGTCATGACTCTTCATTTCTCATGACCCATGGGTTTGTAACTCCCATCGACTATCCATGGAGCTCTAAACGGTTACATCCATAACCCATAAACCATGGATCATTAATCCACCATAAAAGAATTAATGATTGTCATAATCAACCCTATATATTTAATTAGTATCACTTTGATCACCAAATTAATACTAGATTAATACTTGATCAATACTATTTAAATAATACTATTATTAATATATTAGAACTTATAATATATTAATAATCATAAGTGTCTTATTCTCTCATTTAGTCTATCCAAGTATTGCAATGTCATGCAACCCAAATGGACCATGTCGAGTCGGGTCAAGTACATACCAAATAAATTTATGGACTTAGACACTATATCCAACAGTCTCCCACTTGGATAGGTCTAATAACTATTTTGCAAATATGACTTCAAAATCCGACTAGCAATCGTAACTCTTTCAAAGTCTCTCGGAACTGAGATGATGATAATACGCCATTTAAGATAAGTGATCATATAATCCTCTGTTCTCATGATATCAGCCGGACAAACACATGGGACATGGTCTTACTTATTGTCCAGCATTTGTTTCTCGATCTCTGATTTGTTTCGACATAGAACTAAATTGAACACATCAATTAGGTTCTGACCGGGCCTGGTACATAGGTCAAAACCAAATCATCGAGGGGCCCAGATATCGCTTCTATTTCTAGAAGGAACAGATAAACTTCGACTGATATGCTTGTACTAACTACTTGTTGAACTACTCACAAACGCAGGTTTTATAACATCGAGTTACCAATGCGTTTTCGTACAATCAATGAATAACCAACTCATAGTCAACAACTCATATCTCTAGGTTTGATGATTTATATGATATTACCGTCTCACGATCACTCGAGATAAATTCCATGAAGTGATGCAAGTGAGCGTGGGTTGAATCCAATACTTAGCCCTTATGAGTACTCATGAATGTTGTAGCAACCATTGCATTGTCTAAACACTTCAGACAAATCATACAAGCCAAATTCATGACAGTCTTAAATCAATACTTACTTCCAAAGTTTGACTTTCTGTGGATCGTTTGAATAATAACATAATTATTCTGGAAGTAAAAACATGCAAAATTGAAACGTAGTAAACAATCAACACAAGATAGTAACACCTTACTCATAAATAAATAACAACTTTTATTTATCATCAACTGCCCAATGCAATGCTTAACCCTGCTCAGTCCCTTCGTGAGGGGATCTGCCGGGTTCTCATTTGATGATACCCTCTTTTCCATGAGGAGTCCTTCTTCTATTCTATGTCTGATGAAATGGTATTTAATGTCAATGTGCCCAGATCTCCCATGATGTCTTGGTTCTTTAGCCAAAGCAACCGCACTTTCACTGTCACAAAAAGTTTCCATTGGCTCCTTTATAGCTGGTACAACTCCAAGGTCTTTGATGAAGTTCTTTATCCATGTCGCCTCTTTTGCTGCCTCGCTTGCTCCTATGTACTCTGATTCACAAGTTGAATCAGCTACTGTCTCATGCTTGGAACTTTTCCAAGTAATTGCTCCTCCATTTAGGATAAAGACCCATCCTGACTGAGAGCGGAAATTGTCCCGATCAGTCTGAAAGCTAGTATCACTATATCCTTCCACTCTCAAGTCATCACTGCCTCCGAGGGTAAGGACCCAGTCCTTAGTCCTCTGCAAATACTTGAGAATGTTCTTTACCGCTGTCCAGTGTGCCTTGCCAGGGTTCCCTTGATATCTACTGATCATGCTCAAAGCAAAGGCCACATTAGGGCGAGTACAAGTTATAGCATACATGATCGAGTACAGATGCTATCTCAGCATCTGTACTCAGACTCTGAGTCTTACTTAGCTTGGCATTACTCTGGATTGGTAATTCTCCTTTCTTGGAATCTTGCATACTGAACCTCTTCAGTACCTTATCCACATAAGTACTTTGACTAAGTCCAATTAGTCTCTTACTCCTATCTCTCAATATCCTTATTCCTAGGATATAGGCAGCTTCCCCAAGGTCCTTCATAGTGAAACACTTCCCAAGCCAGGACTTAACCTCCTGCAAAGTTGGGACGTCATTTCCTATGAGAAGTATGTCATCCACATACAACACCAAGAAGCTAACTATGCTCCCACTAGCCCTGACATACACACAAGACTCATCCTCACTCCTAGAAAAGCCAAACTCTTTGACTTTCTCATCAAAGCAAAGATTCCATCAGCGAGATACTTGATTCAATCCATAAATGGATTTCTCAAGCTTACACACTCTATTAGGGTATTTTGGATCGACAAAACCCTCTGGCTTAGCCATGTAAACATCCTTAGTGAACTTCCCGTTAAGGAAAGCGGTTTTGACATCCATTTGCCATATTTCATAATCATGAAATGCATCTATGGCTAACAACACTCTAATAGACTTAATATTAGCTACTGCTGAGAAGGTCTTCGCAACCAGTCACGCTTTATAAGTGTGTACTTTCCCATCCATGTCGGTCTTCTTCTTGAAGATCCATTTGCACCCAACTGTCTTACGACCTGGTACATTGTCAACCAAGTTCCAAACTTGATTGTCATACATGGATTGAATCTCGTTGTCCATAGCCTCCTTCCATTTTGCAGACTCAGGGCCTGCCATGGCTTCCTTATAACTATTAGGTTCATCCAAATCTATCAATGTACTATCACTGATAAATGTATCACCTTCAGTGGTGATGTGATAACCATAATAAAATTCAAGTGTGTTCCTCACCCTAGTGGAACGTCTTGGAGGTACAGACTCATCTGTAGGCTCAACAGGAGTCTCCTCCTCAGGTTGGCTGACATCATTTGAGGTTCCTTCACCATTTGACTCTTGAAGTTATTCAAGGTCAATTTGCCTCTCACTGTCCCCTTGGCTTATGAATTGTCTCTCAAGAAAGACTCCTCTTCTTGCTACAAAGACCACATTATCATTGGGTCTGTAGAAGAGGTAACCAAAGGATCTCTGTGGGTAGCCGATGAAAATACACCTCTCGCTTTAGGGTTCAAGCTTGTCATGAGTCTCACGCCTCACAAAAGCTTTACAACCACAAATCTTGATGTGGTCTGAATTGGGTACTTTCCCAGTCCACATCTCGTGAGGTGTTTTGGCAACCTTTTTAAATGGGACTAGATTATGGATATGGGCGGCAGTCTCTAAGGCATACCCCCAGAAAGAGATAGGTAACGAAGCTCGACTCATCATGGAACAAACCATATCCAACAAGGTTCGATTGCGCCTCTCAGCCACACCATTCAACTGTGGTGTCCTGAGAGGTGTCAATTGTGAGACAATCCCACATTCCTTAAGATAGTCAAGGAACTCAATGCTAAGATACTCTCCTCCCCAATCGGATTGGAGCATCTTGATGTTCCTGCCAATTGATTCTCAACTTCCTGCTTAAATTGTTTGAACGTTTCAAAGGTTTCTGACTTATGCTTGATTAAGTAAATATATCCATATCTACTGTAATCATTAGTAAAAGTCACATAATAGCGATTAGCATCCCTTGTAGCAACTCTGAAGGGCCCACACACATCCGTGTGTACAAGGTCCAAAAAACCTTCACCCCTATCACAAGTACCCGTGAAGGGTGACTTTGTCATTTTTCCAAGTAAACAAGACTCGCAACTATCATCTGACTTGAGGTCAAATGATTCCAAGACTGCAACCTTATGGAGTTGTCCTATGCGCTTCTTGTTAACATGTCCAAGACGACAATGCCACAAGGATGCTTTATCCAAGCTATCTTAAGAATCAATATACAACACATTATTTCCTAAATTGTCTACAACATTCACAACTTCATATACACCATCACAAGGTATGGCCTTAAAGTAAAATACATCATTGTAATAAACATTAATAGCACCATTTTTATTATCAAATGAAAATGAAAAACCTTGTTTGTACAAGCCATGCAAAGAAATAATATTTCTTGCCATTTCGGGCGAGTAACAACACTTATTCAAATCTAACATTAACCCATTATTAAGAAATAAAGAATAAACTCCTATCTTGGTAACAGGTGATGCTTTCCTGTTGTCCATGACTAAGTTTATCTTCTCGTGCTCCACTTGTTCACTTCTTCTTAGTGCCTGCAAATCAGTACAAATGTGAATACCACAACCTGTATCAAGCACCCAAGAATTAGCGTTAGATGAGTTGTTAGACAATATTGTGGAAATACCTACATGGGTGGGCTTAACCTTCCCATCCTTTACATCTTGCAGATATTTGGCGCAGCTTCGCTTGAAGCGTCCCTTATCCTGGCAATAGAAGCACTGTGCTTCCTTTGGGTTTGAAGGACTGATGGGACCTTTCTTTGTCCCACTTGAAGAGGAACCATCAAGAGTCTAACCCTTGGTACCCTTCGAAGGGCTTTTCCTCTTCTTACCCTTTCCCTACCCAATAGCCAGAACAGGAGCTGTTGAAGGAGTAGAAGTAGCAACCGCTTTACCCTTAAGGCCATTTTCAGCGGTCCTTAAGAGTCCTTGAAGTTTGCTAAGTGTGACTTCCTCCTTGTTCATATGACAAGTCATGCGAAACTGATCATAGCTTGAAGGTAAGGAATGGAGAATGATGTCAATCGCCAATTCCTCAGGGAAGTCAACATTGAGCTTTAGCAACCGATCAACGAACCTTTGCATCTTCTGCAAGTGACCGGTGATGGGCTCACCATCCTTCACCTTGCGGTTATCATGGAGGAAATGATTTCATACCTCTCTTTACACGCGCTCTGATGGTACCTTTCCATCAGATCTAGGTGCATCTCATAGGGGTAGAAATCTTCATAAGATTTTTGGACTTCTAGAGTCATTGTGGCCATCATGATGCAGGACACCTTGGTGGCATCCTTCTCATGTGAAATGAACTCTGCAAAATCTTCTGGAGAGGGTAATCATCCTTGTCAAGGACATATTCTTTGTCCTCATAGCGGGTAATCATCCTGATGTTTCTGATCCACTCATCGAAGTTGGATCCATCAAAGATGACCTTAGCACACAAGTTCATTAGGGAAAAGGAGCCTGTAGGGTTTGAGCCAACAACGTTATTGGAAGACATCTGAAAGAAAGACAAGTTTCATTAGATTAAGAATCCTTAATAAGTCACCCAAATGAAATATTAAGGCTAGGACCCAACAAACTATTTATAGGTGGAAGAGGGATGCCGTAATCCACACTATAAAATATTTGAAGGTAGGTAAATGACTATTTACCAATTTCCACCATAAGAACGAAATATTTTATTATTAGGTTTTATTGAATTTGAAACTCCAAGATCTTTTGAGATACATTGAACTTTTCAATGGCATGTTTGAATCTCGATTGTGCCCTCTCAAGTTTGTGACTGGGATGCCGAGGATCACAAACAAGGTGTGAATAACCATACAAATTGACTTGGTACCCTCAACAATATTACCTAATCGATGTGCCGATTAACCACACACGCTCCACCGATCTATAATAAAGTCAAGTTACCCTTTCCCAATCTTACTAGTCCATGTTAGTGTGTCGGCTAACCACACACGCTCCACTAACGACTTGGTAAGGTACATAGTGTAATTTTATGGGCTAGCACCTATTTCACATTTTCCTAAAGCAACTAAGATTGGGAATTTATAATGTATAGTTACTTTATAATTCATTATACTTTTAATGAGTATTTAAAGTAGTATCCTACCCATTCGGCTAACCACCCTCCACCGATCAAGGAAGCGGTGGGTGAGAGTGGACACCCATTAAGTCACCATTTTATAAACAACAACCTTATACCCCCCTTATAGAATGGCTTCGTGAATGAGGCCTACTAACAGTAAGAATGACATATTCTTATACATATCTATATAATGAAATTATAATAGTAGTATAAGTGTTGATTTTTAAACTTTTTAAAAATCTAAGGTTTAATTTGGAATTAAAGTATTAAAGTGTAAGACTTTTCAAATTCCAAAACTTGAGGGCAAGAATTGAAACTATTCCAAGTCTCTTCAATTTGTAACTTATGAGTTTTAATGGTTCATAAAAATGAAGACTCTTCATTTTATGAAACCTCTTTAGTTCTTTAATCATAATTAAAGAAGTGACTTTTGGTTATCCATAACTTGAGGACAAGTTATGGACACCATCATTGCCATTAAGATCATGAATTAAACACACATGGAGGTTACACATAATTCCTATGATCTTCTAAAAACTCATAAGAACACAAATTCATGTCATGCAATTTCAAGAAATCATATAAACATATACAATACTTGAAATTTGATAAAGCTCATGCAAAATGGGTTAACATAATCATTATCACTATGAAAAATAGATTTCACAAGTCCAAAACAGATTGGGATAATGATTTTAATCCATTTCCAGCAACAAAACTCGAAAAACTGTCGAGCACGCTCCTACTCGTCGAGTGCATGATCCTACTCGACGACTAGGACGAATTTGTTCATGGACTCGACGAGTCCTCCCCATGAACTCGGCGAGTCCAGTTGTTAGTGAGCAGATTTTTCGATTTTTAAGCAGTTTTACATCAAGTATACAGAAAACAAACCTGGCTCTGATACCACTGATGGGTTTTGAGCATTCTAAAACTTCCTAAGTGTACATGCAACCCTAATAACCTTGAATCTATGTTTTCTCTATATACATGAAAATTTCTTTTCAAGGTTATTTCCTAACTAGCATGGTATGGGGATTACATAAAACATAAAAACTAGTAGAAATACATACCTGGTTGTTGCTTGGATTCCTTCAAGACTTTATGAGCCTAGCACCCCAAATGTTGTGCCTCAAATGCTTCACACAACACCACAAAACATGGAATAACTTGAGAGAATACTTCTGACACTCAAAAATCGGTTATGCCCTCTCTAGTAACACTAGGTACCGATTTTGCTAGCCAAAGGGTCCCTTTTATAGTGGTGTCACAATTAGGGTTTCATCATGAAGACCCATAATTGTCATGACTCTTCATTTCTCATGACCCATGGCTTTGTAACTCCCATGGACTATCCATGGAGCTCCAAATGGTTACATCCATAACCCATAAACCATGGATCATTAATCCACCATAAAAGAATTAATGATTGTCATAATCAACCCTATATATTTAATTAGTATCACTTTGATCACCAAATTAATACTAGATTAATACTTGATCAATACTATTTAAATAATACTATTATTAATATATTAGAACTTATAATATATTAATAATCATAAGTGTCTTATTCTCTCATTTAGTCTATCCAAGTATTGCAATGTCATGCAACCCAAATGGACCATGTCGAGTCGGGTCAAGTACATACCAAATAAATTTATGGACTTAGACACTATATCCAACACATAGCTCTTTTGGTGAATTAACACGGTCTACAACCTTTTCCACACCTATTAAATCAACTCAGTGGTCATGAGTACAACCTCAGTACTCACCATAACAAGATGCCCAACCTCGCTCCAACAAACTAGGGTCCAACGTTTCCTTACGTAAAGCATCTCGAAAGCTGGACGATCAATACTAGAGTGATAACTTTTGTTGTAGGGGAAATTGGCTAATGGAAGATAAGTATCCCAACTCCCGCCAAAATCTAGCACAAATGCCCCAAGCATGTCCTTGAGAGGCTGAATAGTCTGCTCTTTTTGTGTGTAAGTATGAGGGTGTTATGTAGTGCTACAATGAAGATGAGTACCCAATTCTTCATGAAATTTTATCCATAACCTGGAGGTAAAGCGAACATCACGATCTGCAACCGCCAAAACTGGTACCCCGTATCGAACCACTACCTCCCTGATGTAGATGTCATCCAGCTTCTCCATAGTTACACTCTCGGCGATAAGGATAAAATGAAAACTCTTGGTCAACCTATCAACAATGAAACAAGTAGAATCAACCCCATGTATCATCCTTGTCAACAACTTAATAAAATCCATGGTGATCTCCTCCCGCTTCCACCTGGGAATAGGTAGCAGAAGCATCTTTCCGTGGGACCTACAACATTTGGCCTTGATTTTCTGGCAAGTCAAGCACCGCTCCACAAACCATGTTATCTCCCTCTCCATAAAGGGCCACCAAAAACTCAATCTCAGGTCTCTATACATCTTTGTGGCCCCTAAATGGATAGAAAACTTCGAAGTGTGACCTTCCTACAATAATGTCTACCTAACCCCACCATCAACTGGAACCCGCACTCTACCACACTGGGTCAGCAACCCATGACTATCCGGGATAAATAATGAAATTTGACCTATGATCCTCTCTTGCTTCCAATATTCTTTCTTCGACCCCTATACTTGAGCCTTCATTATCAATTCAAACATTGGTGACATAATAACCATCCTCAAACACATATCTCTGAAGGTTGCACTTGATGCTTTGCGACTCAAGGCATCGGCCACAACATTAGCCTTCCAAGGTTTGCACAAATCTTGCAGTCATAATCTTTCACCACATCCAACCATCTCTGTTGTCTCATGTTCAAGTTTGGCTGATCCATGAAGTACCTCAAGCTCTTGTGATTAGTATAAATAGTGAACATGGCCCAATACAAATAATATATCCAATTCTTGAGGCCGAAAACCATATCCCCCAACCCTAAGTAATGTGTAAGGTAGTTCTCCTCGTGAGGCTCCAGCTGTCTCGATGCATACACAATCACATGACCCCTATACATTTGAATTACACCCATACCTGTAATCTATGAATCACAAAACACCACAAAGTCAACTATACCTTTAGAGAGAGTAGAAATCCGAGCAACACAATTCCTACCTCAAAGTCTCAAAAGTTTCCTGTTGATCAAGCCCCCACCAGAGGGAAACATTCTTCTTCATCAGTCGTGTCAAGGGAACAACAATCTTGGAGAAATCCTTAATAAGTCTTTGATAATAACCTGTTAAACCAAGGAAGCTCATGATCTTATATGGTGACCTTGGAACCTCTCACTGCATCATTGCCTCTATCTTGGATGGATTGCTCAATATACCCTTCTTGTTGAAGATTTTCCCCAATAACTGCACCTCATGCAATCATAACTCACACTTGGAAAACTTGGCATAAAGCCTATCCGTCCTCAAGGTCTCCAAAACCTCCTATAAATTCTCCTCGTGCTTCTCCTTGGTCTTAGACTAAATCAGTATAGCATAGATAATCACTATCACCGACCGATCCAACATAGGCCTACACACCTGGTTCATGAGATCCATGAATGTTGTCAGTGCGTTGGTGAGCCCAAATGGAGTCAGCACAAAATTCTAATGACCATAGCAATTCTTAAAGGTCGTCTTCTTTACATCCTCATCTTTGACCCTCATATAATGATAAAACAATTGCAAATCAATCTTCAAGAACCAAGATTCACCCTGAAGTTGGTCCAATAACTCATCAATCCTTGGGAATGGATAACGTTTCTTCACTTCCTGATTGTTCAACTCCCGGTAATCAATGCACATTCTATGTGACTAATCCTTCTTTTTCACAAACAAGATTGGAGCTCCCCACGGCGAGCTACATGGTCTGATGAATCCCTTGTCTAAAAGATCCTACAAGTGTATAGACGACTCCTACATCTCTAGACATGGTAAGAGATAGGGTGCCTTAACTATCGGAGTCGCACCTGGAATCAAGCCAATCTAGAACCCAACCTGCCTCTTGGGAGGCACCCTTGGAAGATCCTCAAAAGACACATTAGGAAATTCCTGAACAATAGGCATATCGTCCATACTCTTCATATCCTCCACTCGTGTATCAACCATATAAGCTAGGAATCTAGAGCTACCCTACTGAAGATACATCCTAGCTCTCGCAGCTGAACACACCACCAGTCCATGTTGAGCACCCTCACTGTGAATAACCAGTTCTCTCCCACTTGGGGTTCGAACTGTCCACAAATGGTGCTCGCAATTAGTAATAGCTCCATTGGGGCCCAACTAGTCCATCCTTACAGTAATCTTCGACCCTTAAGGAGGAATCAATACCACATCAATCAACTATCTCTCACTGAACATATTCAAAATACATTCTTGATGAACACTCGAAGAACTCACTGAACAATTATCAACAATCTCCACCTCTAATGGATAATCCAAAGTCCTTGTAGCGTCGCTAAACTTCTTGCTAAGTGTAAGACACACGAATGATTGGGTAGCACCCAAATCGAATAGAACCTGAGCCGCCATACCATTGACTACAAATGTCCCTATACATCATCAAATAAAACAAAAGCATAAATAAGGAAGCTAGTAAAATATATGGAAAAGATACATACTGATAACCACATCTGGAGCTACTCGTGCCTCCTCGGCTTTCAACTGGAATGACCTGCTCTTCACCAAGGGAGCCTCTACCTTGCCATGGTGGCCATCGGTGATCCTTAAGGTGGCTGGTGTGGGAGCTGCCACTGCTCCTCCTATCAATATAGGACACTCGGCCATCTTGTGGCCTATCTGATTGCAATGGAAGCAAATGAGATCAGATTCCTAGGTACAATCCGTACTCATTACCAATTTTGCTTTACCCATAGTATCCTAGACAACTGACTCGATATCCACCATCACACGGTTTTCTGCACTTGCAGCAATGGCTCCAACTCTGCTGGCCTCTAGATCACAAGTCAAAAGTGTCAGGCTTCTTTGTTGACCCCTCTTCCATCTATATCTTAATTGGCTTATGCTTCATCAGCAGCTCCAAAATCAATCTCCTGTGCTTGGGCCCTAGAAACCATGTTCTCCAAAGTCCTATAGATATAGATGTTTACAAACTCCTGGATGTCATCCCTCAACATATCATAATATCTCATCTTTTTCATCACCTTGTCCACCACATATTGCGGAACCAACAAAGTTCTCTCCCGGAACTTGGTGGAGATCCCCAACACAGTCTATGTAGTCTGGCGGAGGTCCTGAAAATCCCTCGCCAGGTGCATCACCTCAATAGCCAGTGCAAAATCCACCCCAAACATAATCATAAAATCATCCCAAGTCATGGACGCCATGACCATTGCTCCCAGGGAGTGCCCAACCTCCTCCCACCAATCACGAGCTCCATCCCTAAGAAAGTAGAACGTGAATCCCACATTCGACCCCTCAAGGTAGAAAATCATTTGTTGAGCATTCTCCACGTCAGATATCCATCATCGGCTAGCAATTGGGTCCTTCTTCCAAAAGAACTCCGGAGATCCACAAGCCTTAAACTCCCAAAAAGAGAGTTTGGGCTTCAACTAACCCGTTGCAATCTCAAGACGAAAAGCCCGTAACACTCATTCAAAAGCTATATGTTCCACTGCTTGATGGTACCGAACATTATAGGGGTGGCCTCCATAATATCGCGAGTGATCTCAGACGTGATGAATTCCCATATCCTCTCATCGATCGGTTTTGCACCATAGCCAGATCCCAAACCTAAACCAGAACTTCCTCCACGAGTAGTCACCTCCATACTGAAATACACACATATAAACGATTAGAATATACTCAAGGGAACTCTCACACTAAAAGTTTCTTAAGATCTCCATGACCATCCTACACTCGAGTACAAATGTAACGACCCAAAAATCAAGGGTAAAAATTTCATTTTTACTATAGCTAAAACATTGATACCATTTATCCCAAACATTTCAAATCATCATTAAGTAAAACATTTAACATAGTTCATCCCAAAATCATTCGTTTCTGAATTCATAGATGCGTGGACTGCGATCAATCTAAGCCCTTCCTTTCCAAAACGATCATACATGAGACCATAAACAAACCTGTAAGCATGAAGCTTACTGAGTTCCTCAGAGCATACCCACACAATCAATATAATTACATAATTTGTATCAGCTATAACATCACATAATCCATATCACTCACATAAACCATGTATACATAACCTATAAGGATGTCGTGGGCTCCCCCCGGGGTCTTACACCATCGTGCCATGGGCTACACCACATGGTCTTTACCTGGGAATGCCATGGGCTACCCCACATGGTCTTCTATCCAATTGACACGGGCTCCCCCCGGGTCTTCCGTGCAATAACATACATAATCACAAAACATATCATATATCATAGAAGTATCTACACGTAACACATACATAAACCTATAAGGATGTTGTGGGCTCCCCCCAAGGTCTTATACCATTGTGCCATGAGCTACCCCACATGGTCTTTACCTGGGAATGCCATGGGTTACCCCACATGGTCTTATATCCAATTTCCACGGGCTCCCCCAAGGTTCTTCCATGAAAGTATCACAAAGACAACTAGCATATCACACATCACATAAAAAACTAGTATAACACCTACCACATAAACAACTAGTATACTACTGATCACATAAAAAATGCATTATATATATATATATATATATATATATATATATATATATATATATATATATATATATATATATATATATATATGGATGTTGTGGGCTCCCCCAAAGGTCTTACTCCAGGATGCCATGGGCACCCCGACATGGTCTTACACCTATGTGTCATGGACTACCCCACATGGTCTTACACCTATGTGTCATGGGCTACCCCACATGGTCTTTACCAGGGAATGCTATGGGCTACCCCATATGGTCTTATATCCAACTGCCACGGGCTCCCCTTGGGTCTTCCATGCAATAACATACAATCACTAGCATACCACTTAGCATAAAGCTAACTACCATACCACATATCTCTACTACATCTAGTGTACCATAAAACATAAAATGGTCCGGCCTTGGTGCCTTCAACCCATTAGTATGGTGAAAAGACTCTCCTGACACCGTTGAAGTCCTGCGAACAAAACTCCAGCTGCTGGTTGACAAATTCTCAAACTGTCAACATCAAACAATACCCAATTAATAATTGGGTTCCAAGTCCAAGGTCGAGATCACACTCTAAAGGCCCCAAAGCCAAGTAATGGACCAAAGCCCAACATATCGCCCAATATTCCAAATTGAGCCCAAACCTCTACATGGACTTATTTTACAGCCCAACCAATTATTCTAGTCTAAACACTTGGCACTCTGATGGCCCAATAGCTAATAGTCCTCAAGGCCCAAATATGGCCCACTTATGGCCTAATTTTCCAAATTGGGCCCATGCCCCTCTAATTGGGTGTTATCCTCAGGCCCAATAATTTCCTTAGTCCATAATGTGCTTCTAGTTGGCCCACTAAGGCCCATAGCAGGTCAGTCCAATAAATAGCCCAATAAGAACCCAAAACCCAATCAGGGTCTTTCACATAAAATGACGATTAGGGTTAAGTGTTCCTACTTAACCCATCAAGGACTTAATCCATTAAGTCCAAACATACAATGAAATCGGGCTTGAGTCATATCTTCACTCCATTGGTCCAAAATGCGGGTCTCAATAAGTCCAAATCCAAGTATCCAATATTAGGGTTTTCTATAACCTAATTAGGGTTTCCAATCCAATCATAGCCAATAGGCTAAAACTAAATATTTAAGCCCAATAGGGTTTCCATAGTTCAATTATGGTTTCACTAGGCCTATAGGGTTTCACTAGTCGAGCACCAGCCACTACCACCTCGGGTAGTGGTGGTCAACGGCGGCTCACGGTGGCGGCGGCCACCTCACGGTGGTGGCTACGAGTTCCTTTCATTATTTTTGAATCGGTTACAATATTACAAAACCAAACCCGAAATAACACACACATACACACTAATACAACTACACACACAGACACCCTAGTGGTGGCTGTCACACCCCAAAACCAAGAAAGGCAAAAACGTTCTAGGGCGGAGGACGTCATGTAAAGTATCACAACACAGTAAATGTAAATAAGCAAACAACATTATCCATTGCATTAAATATATAATTTTAATACAAGCGTGTTCTGTACAGTTTTAGACACCAAAAATATAATGTAAATCAAAATAATATGATGAGTCTTGAATGCGCTCCATCTTCTCAAAAGTTGGCATCGGTACCTGTCTACTGATGACCTGAGAATACAAGTTATTTTGAAAGAGTTTATCAGCATTAAGCTGGTGAGTTCATAAGTATTTTAGTGTCGATGTTTGTTGTCAAAACGTTTGAACGTGTCTCAAGTATAAGTTTTTAAAATGTATGTAAGTGTTTGTAAAAGTTTGAATCTCTCAGAAAAACCTACATTTTCTATTAAAGTAGCCTTCTACCAAGGCTTAACTGTTTTGTATGCTCGTTTGTTGTAAAAGTGTGTAATTTCCCAAGTGTAACTATCATTTAACAAATATAGTTTATACATTAATGTTTAAGTGAGGTTATCACTAAAAATATGTAATGGGTAAATCATTGTAGTACTGTAGTTTTGTATTATAGGAACTACTGCTGTACTAACTACCTTAAACCGGATTTATATTAAGGTATAATGTGATAATTGCACCATACTATCGACTGGTAACAACGACATACGAATGGTCGTAATAACGAAATGACGTTTGGCACCCACAGACCTGCAGGTCCGGCTGTAGTTAGCAGCAAGGTGTAGGATAGTCAATCCAGTATAAATCTATATGCAAACTCACGCTCTCCCTCCAAGAGAATTCTGTCTACAACTCGGGCCATGACATTTAAGGCATGCTCCGATATAGTGGATCACACTTGTTAACGTATTCTTGTATATGTAATGTAATGTTTCTCGTTCTAGTATAGTTGTATATGTTCTCCTCCTAGTATAGTTGTATATGTTCTAGTAGTAATGTAATGTATAGACTCATGAATGAACTGACTCATTGATCTAACAGTTGTAGTAGTATGATCCTGTGTTACCCCGATGGTAACTTACTAGTAATGTGTATAGTACGCATGAATATGGAAGTACTTTTATGTCTATATATGTATAATTGATATATAACTAATATTGAAATGACCTTCGGATGGTCACCCGAAATCCCACCAGACCACATCCAAATCGAGAAAAAGGAAATAGGGCGGATGGCCTTCCTAAGCCCTTTAAACATTGCTTATATATCTATACATATATGGGCATGCAATTTATAAGAAGTATAACAAAGTTTAAATAAAAGTATTTGGTAAGTAAAAGAGTTTGTAAAACATTTCAAAGTAAAGCAGTTTCATAAACAGTTTGAATAGTGATAAAATCATTGGTTTTCTAGTTATTAATCGCATGTGATTAATGCAATCACATGTGATTGGTTTCAATAACTATAAGCATTGAACTTGTATCCCCCCCATAAAGTATTTAAAACATTTAAAGTATTTCAAAGGTTAATTTAAAGGGGTATGAACTCACTTGGGGTGAGTGGTTTGAATTGTAGTGTCGGATACCGTGCTAGGTGGCAAACAGAGACTTGTTCACACGCACGAGCCTAGTTATCATATAATAAGCATATATATAACTAATTAGCCAAATAATAACTTAATGAAATAAGTTGGGACACTTAGGAACATGTAAACACCTCGTATAAGTGTTATAGGTCCTAATGGTTGCATCTAAGTTGCTATTGGGACAAGGCTAAAGGGGTTTAATGTACCAAATGACCTTGTATATGAGTTTACTACCCAACAAACCCCACCTTTGGAGTTTACGGTCGTAAACCCTGGAGTTTACGGCCGTGAACTCTTGAATTGGTGGTTTTGGGTGTTTTGAAGTGTTAAATAAATTCTAGAATAAGCCTAGCATTGGTGCTTTAATCCTTTAGGTAGTTTAGGGCCTTAGAATGGTCCTTTGAGGAGTTTATGGCCTAAAGACCATATCCCCTAGAGTTTACGGCCGTAAACTCCCATGGGGTGGGTTTTTTAATTCTTTTAAGCCTCTTGCACACAAAGGATAAATCCTAGACTTTTGTTTAAGGCTAAAGGGGACTTTAGGCACACTTTGGTGCCTTTACTTGGAGTTTACGGCCCAAGAGTATTTCTTGGCCGTAAACTCCCCTTTAGGGATGATTTTGATGTGTTTTCCTCCCCATTCAAGCTACAAGTAATAGAGGGTAAATGTCTAAAGCCTTAAGGGGGTGTTTAGGGCACTTTAAGCCCTTGAAAGAGGGGTTTACGGTCCAAGAAACTCTTGGGCCGTAAACTCCTAAAACTAGTTGTTCTTGATTGTGTTCTAGCCTTAAAAGATCATACATATTGTCCTTAACTAGCTACCTAACAAGGAAATGGGACTAGGTGGCTTTTAGGCATCATTTTGTGAGTTTACTCCCCAAGAACGTTCTTGGGCGGTTAACTACCGGATCTTACAATTTTAACAAGTAAACTATCTTATTAAGCATATAACATGCATTAAAACACAACTAGGAAAGTAGACTCACGATTTGGGATGAAAACCCGAAGATCCGTGAGAGAGAAATTGGCTTTTCTCTAGTTGGAAATGTGAATAATGAAATATTTAGTTCAGAAATCTATTTATAGTCCTGAAATAATTTGGCAGAAAATATTTTATTCTGGAATTGGACTCTAACATGATGAGGTGTTAAAATGCTCAAGTTTCACAAACCCATGAGCATCCACTCTCTTGATATCTCCTTAAATGTAAACCCTAATGTACACAAACTTATTCGGAAAAGTCTGAATTTCATTGAAACTGGACTAGCTTCTATTGAATAGTTAATGTTCGTACAAAAATGGAAATTTCGGGTTGTCACAGTGGCCGGGCGGTGTCACATGGTGCCAGCCACCACCTCACGGTGGTGGTGGTGGCTTTCCAGCGAAATCCGGCCAAACAGTACATGCAACATAATACATCAGCACTCATACACCTAAACTCATGGTAGAACATGCACACAGCCACCTTCCATGGTGGTTGATGGTGACCAAAGTGGCAGCAGAAGACGGCCACCATGGCCGAAGGCCATGGTGGTCCCTTTCCTCGATTTTCGGCCAGCATCACATGCACCCGACTTCTCGGTTCCATCAGCACACATCTACAAACATCATACAAGATGATGTACTGAGAACACACCCATCTTAACCGCTTTGGGAGGCAGGTGGCAAGGAAAACGAGCAGCAACAGCGGTTGTTGGCGGCACAAGTGGTTAACGAAAGAAATAGAAGAAGATTGTGGCAATGGGTGTTTTCGGTAGTCCTCGTTGGCAGCTTTGTCCTCAACAGCAATGGTGCGGCGATGGCAGAAGTCGTAGGGATGTAGGAGGAGGTTGCTGCAACGGGGAATGGAGGTTGCGCCTCCACCATAGCATGACAACGAAGATAGCGTCACATGAGTGGTGGTGCGCTGTCGACTCCAGCAGCGGTGGTTGATGACGGGAGCTCCGGCTTCAATAAGGAAAAAGGAGGCTAGACTCATGGGGGTGGGAGCAGCTGCATACCTCTAGGGTTAGGGCTCCCGTAAGGGTAATATACCCGACACAATATACATATTGCCATAATGGCAGAAATGGTCCCTTCCATCAACATCTTCTCAAACCAACTCCAAAATTTACAATTTAGCCCCTGCTATCTGAAACCACTTTCAAATCAAGCCCAAAATGTTACAAATTAACCCCTGCCTCCATAAATCCTTACATATTAAGTCCCAATAATACCAAACACCCCCTGATTTCTAAAATCCTTTGCGAAACAAGTCCCGAAATTACACTTTAACCACCCGAATAATCCAAATTATAACATTCGGCTCCCCAAAACCAACAATCCACTAAATAATATGGATTTAGTGAGACTATTCGTTCATCAATTTTTATCTATTTATTTATTAAATTAACAGAATGTTACAACTCTCCCCGACTTAAATTAGATTATGTCCTCTAAATCATGCCTTACCATCCCTTACACGCTCGACAACTTGGGCGACATGGTCACAATCTTGGGCACACCCTAGCCATCCCAAGGTAACGGTGACTAGCCTTTGCAAGGTCCTATCACTCGAAGATGAATGAATTTCCTGCAACAAGATCATATTTACTTCATCCGACTTTCGAAGTCTCGAGAGGGTATGTCTCCCTAACAGAGCGCCCGCACTGAATCATTCTCGAATTCATTACATTTATCTCCCAAGTGGCAAGGCAACTTTTGATAACCTGAGGTTCCCACTAGAAAATAGAGTCACTTACCAAATATCCCTACAGTACTGTAACACCCCGAACCAGACGGCGGAAACGTTTGAGGGCTCTCGTGACTTAAATTGAATATCATCACAATGAATATACATGAATCATAACATAAAACATCACCATGCATTAATATAGTACAACTGTTATTGTTTACATCTAGTACATAGTTTTGAATATTACACAATCATGACATAAATTGTTTGATAGATATCATAAGCAAAACACCCTGACGTAATTGGTACTTATTCTTCGGCTTACCTGTTACCTGAGAATACAAGTTATTTTGAAAAACGTCAACATATGAAATGTTGGTGAGTTCATAAGAAATGTTGTGATAAAATGTTGTTGTGTAGTTTGTAAAACCCAGAAAATCCGAAATTTTCTGAAAAGACCATTGTTTATAAAAAGTGTGAAGATCCGTAAATATATGCATGATGATTTCAAAACATGTATAGTTGTAGAATCTTAGTGTTGATCTTTGAAGTGAAAATGTTGAACTTCCTCATAAAACTCGATGTTTTCCAAAAACATAAAATACAATGATTTCCCAAATTGTTACACCGCCACCATGAATGATTTTGACTACTCTTCCTTGATTACTCGAGAGGTGTTGGATTAATTAAGGTTTGTGAGTTGTTATAATCACGCATTAGAAATGACTAGTTTATAACCAATAATTCCAAACGATCCTTAAAGGCGTCGCCCGTTATTACTCACTTAATCCAAACAACCATGATTACTATTGATTTACGACCTGAATCTGTTTATTTGATTACTCATAAGCCTAACAAACGAGGAAAAGAGGAGTACGAGGTCCTGCTACTTCCATGAGTTATTTTAGGCTACCAAGGATGCGAAAGACACGTTGGCCCATCTCACATTTGATCAACTTGACCTTATGACAACACTAGTGGATCACTAGGGCCCAATAGTATTTGAAAAGCCATCTAAGATCTCCTTACATGAAATCGGGTCATAGAAGGCGCAATAACATATAATCATTATCCCTTGGGCCCAAAGATCATGTTAATGGGCTTGCAAGGCCCAACAAGCATGATTTGAAACTTTCAAGCCCAAGTGTCGAATGTTTACTTGTCTTAGGTATCATGTATCTACTCGGGGGTTCGATTCAATGATTGTTATTGTGTATCGACTCGAGACCGATTGTTAGTAAGCCGTAGGTTGTTATACGTGTATTTGTCTTTCGATTGTTGGTAAGCCGTAGGTTGTTATTTTGGACTCAATATTTTACAAATAAGATAATTGATTAAAATGTGTAGTTTGTCCCATTTTAGCCCGTTTCTTTCTATAAAATAACAATTTTAGTCTTTCTTATAAGAGAAAAATCTTTTTAAGCCCTTAGAACATTATTCCTGTCACTTTTGCATCATAGATTTGCTGAAATGATATTTTAGCCCAAAAATTATTTTCTTAACAGTTTCAACCCTTCCAGAATAGTATTTTTTTCCAGTTAAAACCCCACTTTTTGCAATTTTTACACTTTTAGCCCAAATTTCAAAAAGTTTACATTTTGGTCCCTTTTGGGTATGAAAAACATTTTTGACCCTTGAACTAGTTTTGTTACACTTTTTCTCCCCTGTGTTTGAAGAAAGTTTCATTTCAGCCCCTTTAATTATCGTTTTTCGCATTTTTTGGGCTTATTGGGCCGAAAAGCCCATTTTTAGCCCCTTAGGCCAAAAATTTACATTTTTAGTCCTTCGAAAATTTTAACATGCAGAAAAACAATTATTAAAACTGTTTTGACTCTTTTCCTCCTTAAGAAACCGTGACTTGTCAACTTTTAAACCCAAGTTTAGTATTTTTGACATTTTGAGCCCAAAAATGGGTTTTATGTTGAAAGTATGTTCATCATGATCTTATAAGTTATCATTCTTGACTAGTTTAGTGTAGAATAAACTTAGATAATGTTTGTTTACTTTCTCATGTCATAGATCTTCAAGTTTTACCCCTTGTGTGTTACATGTTTATCATAAAAACACATGAAAACACACATACATGCATAGAATCACACATAGCATACACATACACATAGATCTACACATTTTCTTGTATTCTTCCCCATAAAACACATAAAAACGAAAAGAAGAGGGGTATGAAGCTCACCTTGAGTTGTAGGTTCGGTTTCTGGAGAAGATTGGAAGAAGTTTGATGATATTTTCGGCCCTAGCGAGCCCTCCTTAGTTGATTTCGAACTTAGAGGGTTTCTAAGAGAGTGATCATGATTTTGCATGGATTAGGAAGAGATTTTTGGATAAAACAAAGAATCTAGATCATAGATCCAAGCATGATCTTACCTTAAATGATGAATTTGTGGGATAATCTCCTTGGAAGCTCCCTAGATCTCGAAAATTTGGAGAGGAATGAGGAGAGTTTCTTTGAGAGAGGTTTGAATGAAGTGTGTGTGTGTGTGTGTGTGTGTCCTCTTGCTTTCGGCCGAAGAAGAAAGAAGAGGGGAAGAGAGAGTAGATGATAAGATGGTTACTTGGAAGCATGAGATTTTGCATGGAAACCCATCAAACATTAGTGAGGTGGAAATTTAAAAGTCAACACTTCCTTTCTTTTGTGGTTTGGGCCGAGAATGGAGAGGGGAGGGAAAAATAATTGGGCCTTGTATGCTTAAGCCCTTTTTTTGGTTAAGTTAGATGATTTTTGGCCCAACAAAATCAAAGAATGATTTTTATGACCTATTACGGCTAATTTAACTTTGTTATGGTCCAATAAGGTCCATTCAGGTATTTTATTTCATTCTAGGCCCCATATGGCCCAAAAGATTTAAAATAAATGAAGGTGGGTCCAGATTAGAGCCTATATAAGAGTTCTAAGCCCAAAGATATCAAATTGAAAACTTATTGGTCTATTAGGCCCAATAAGGAAAATCCTAGTCCAAAATGGACCTAAATCGGGATTTTTAGGGCTTTCCAATTCTTTGTTGACTATTTGATGCGCTTGAAATAAAGTGTTTGATTGAAGTTTTGTTGTCATTGAATAAGCATCCTACATGCTTTCACATTGTTGGTTCACATTTGTTTTCATTGTTTAATGTTTACAAGGCATCAAAAATTTCTAGTTGTGACAAGTACACTTATATCTGACCGAATCTCAGATTATCGCTCGAAACAACGGACATATAACCGATTGTTGAGCCAAAACACACTCAGCAGTCCCACACGGCCTCTGACAGATACCTCGTCCGACAATGATTGCACTGTCTATACAGCTACTCATGGCTCCTTTAATCCTATTGATCCATCCGATCATGATAGGCTCACAACCTATCACCACTAAATCCGACGCAAAAATGTGAATGCTACCAGGATACATGTAGTCTTACATCATACTTGGTCTCCTTCGGCCTACCGTTTCCTAATTCCAATTATGTTGTGACCTACTTACAACCTTGCAAAATGGCCCACGCTAGCCTAAGTCATCCGAACGAATCCGTGAATGCCACAAAATACCCTCCAGTCTTTCTACACTTCTCGCACTATCAGACTACTGGTGAATGCTACGGCTCCTCCGTAGTCTTACAACACTTTCCCCCACTGACCATGAGTGAATGCTACGTTTCCTGCGTAGTCTTACAACACTTCCATACCAACTAACCATTAGTGAATACTACGGCTCCCCTGTAGTCTTACAACACTTTCATCCTGACTAACCATTAGTGAATGCTACTGCTCCCCCGCAGTCTTATAACACTTCCATCCTAACAAAACCGTAGCCCTATACCTTACCCCTAATTTATCGATTCAAAATGCATGCGGAGTAAATCACACACTCGACCGATCACCCGAACTAAACTCGATTCATGACTGGAGTCCCCACCTGCTTTCCTAAATTCCACTATCAAGACCCCAGGAGGCATGGTTCACACGCTAGGGAATTTTATCGAACTCCAAATTTGCACAACTCTCAAACAAAATAGCCACTTGGGCTGCCATTTTCCATTGACGAGGATGAGAAGCCTATCCAGCTTTCATACCTGTCCCTGTCCTGAATTCCTTCGCGATTCTCCCGCACTTAGACTCGACTAAATCTTCGTGATACGTGAGATTTGAAGGATTCCCGATCCTTCTTACTCTTTCATAACCAACTGTTGGCCACCTGTTTCTTGTCCATGTAATTTTTCTATTACGGCCCAAGTCCCTAAGGACCATGCAACTCCTAATATTAGACAAACACTTCCCGAATCCTAGTGAGACTAATAATCTCAGACGCCTTGAAATGATGCCCCACCTTTATCTTGAACTCCAAATAATTGATGCCCAGACCAAAGCCTCAACAGTAAACCACTTCCCCTGGCGCTTCCTAAATCCAACCCAAGCATAATGGCTGAGTCGCCAATCCTGTATGTAGACCTTCTGCATCATCTCCCTGAACCGATCTTAACCCGAGACCCAGATAAAAATGAACGCTCCAAAACAACTAGAGGGAAACAACTATTCACTAACCACCCCGTAACTCACGGTATACAAATGGAATATGACCAATGTTTGAATGTATAGTCCAAACACAAGCACGACAACAAACACAAAGATAGACTTACTAAAACACTCGAAACAAAAACTCTCTCGTGCAGTTTCCTGCAAGTACCACACTAAATCCGGCCTTGTTGGGCTCTCAAAACTTAATCGAACTCTTGGATCCCTTTCTAGGACCCTCCAATGTATGTACCTGATTTGATCCCCTCTTCCCAATGTGCTCCAAATCAATCCCTGGTCTCGAGCTCTAGAAATCATATCATTCAGGGTCTCGCACCCTGGCACACCCACAGGCTCAATCGTCCTTGGCTAAATTGCAGTAGCCGAAGAAATCTCTGCCCTAAACCAGGCTATAAACTACCACCAAGACATAGTCTCTAATCCCGAAAGTGCAATAGATCTCACAATCAATCCTTTCCGCCTTATATTAGATATCCAAGGCGAACTCAAAATCCTGGCAGTCCTTCCGCTAACTGGCTCTCCACCGGATCCGGGACCAAACCCTGGTCCTTCCCCTTGCGTGCTCATCCGCATTCTATATAGCAGCTATCCCCACAGTCTAATCATAACCAAGAACTTTCCTTCCCAGGCTTGTTAGGTTCTCCAATACATTCCCCGATTCGAGTATGGATCTGGTACTTTCAGTAGTACGGGCCCAATACTACCTTCCACACCTATCCATAATTTCCTCCGAAATCATCTCGAATCCTCTAAGTCACCTACTCCCCTAATGTACTAAATGTCTGCTAAACAGCAACACAATATCCCCCGAAGTACCTCCTAGGCTCTCATAGGTTCCAACCCCTCCCAATCCTTAGCTGCTGAAAGTTTCCCAGTAATGTCAACTAGCTACCTTTTGAATATAGCCACATACAACAGTGATCTGATAATCTTTCGAGTAATAGGCTTAATCCTAGAATGGTTAGACTAAAACGAGAGTTGCGCAATAGGTCCAACTCCATCACAATGAGATTACCCGACATATGCCACATGTGACCTAGCATATTCACTTTGTAGCTAGCTCACGTTGTTAGAAGTCCTACAAAGGACAAAGCAAGCAGTATTCGGACAACGGAAAACTAACCAACATATTCCAGCCAAAAAAGTCTATCTATACGTCCAATTCACAATCAGGTGACTCATGTCACTAATCTCATCCTAGGCTTACCCTAGGGTAATCTCCGACCCACAAACTATCATAGAACAGTCAGCCCATATACCACAACCCATGTTGTCCATATCCACCCTCACTGTCAGCAACCTTATGCATGCAAATTATACACAGAACAGGATCTAAGAGACTGTCAAATAATAGACTCTACCCTAGGACCACAACCAGACAAGGAACAAGAAATAGGGCCAAATCAATTATTCTAAGGGTATAAGATCCTAACTGTATACAATTTTAAAAGCATACACATAGCAGTTACAAATACCAATTATCATTCTCATTCCAACTTGGCATCCAATATTCCCAAGGCTACAAGCACCACGTATCAGGCCAACCTATTGATGGATACTCTACTCTAGCATGCAAGTCTACCACCTCATACAACATATACAGGCATCTCCTTTAGCCCTAACTAGCATGCAATTCATAGATTCATAATCAAATCATAACAGGTAACAGAGGTGGGTATTCTGGGGTAACCTACTTGAGCTCGGTTGATTGCATGCACCACACCCTTTATTATCTTACAAAACCTTTTCCTTGAAAATATTTTCTTTTGGAAAATTTTTGAAAACCTTATAGATCCTCAGTTTGAGTTCAGACACACCCGAAGGTATACCTGAATCCCTCAAACCAAGGCTCTGATACCAAATTGTAATGACCCAAAAATCAAGGGTAAAAATTTCATTTTTAGTATAGCTCAAACATTGATACCAGTTATCCCAAACATTTCAATCATAAACAATCCTTTCCAAAACGATGATACCTGAAACCATAAACATGCCTTTAAGCACGAAGCTTAGTGAGGTCCATAGAGCATACCCACACAATCTACATAATTATATAACCCATATTAGCACTAACAACACATAATCCATATCAATCACATAAGCCATGCATACATAACTTGTAAGGATGTCGTGGGCTCCCCCCAGAGTCTTACACCATCGTGTCATCGGCTATCCCACATGGTCTTTAGCTGGGAATTCCATGGGCTACCCCACATGGTCTTATATCCAATTGCCACGGGCTCCCACAGGGGTATTCCATGCAATAACGTACATAGTCACATAGCATATCATATTTCACAGAAGTATCTAGACATAACACATACATAAACCTATAAGGATGATGTGGGCTCCCCCTAGGGTCTTATACCATTGTGCTATGGGCTACCCCACATGGTCTTATATCTAATTGTCACGGGCTCCCCCCGGGGTCTTCCATGCAAGTATCACAAAGACAACTAGCATATCACACATCATATAAACAACTAGTATAACAGCTACCACATAAACAACTAGTATACTACATATCACATAAACAATGCATATAAACAAATAAGGATCTCGTGCCCCCCCCCCCCAAGGTCTTACTCAAGGATGTCGTGGGCTCCCCGACATTGTCTTACACCTATGTGTCATGGGCTACCCCACATGGTCTTTACCTGGGAATGCTATGGGCTACCCCATATGGTCTTATATCCAACTGCCACGGGCTCCCCCTGCGTCTTCCCTGCAATAACATACAATAACTAGCGTACCACTTAGCATAAAGCTAACAACCATACCACATATATCTACTACAGTTAGTGCACCATAAAACATAAAATGGTATGGCCTTGGTGCCTTCGACCCAATAGTATGGTGAAAAGACTCACCTAACACTGCTAAAGTCTCGCGAACAAAACTTCAGCTGTTGGTTGACAGATTCCTGAACTGTCAACATCAAGCAATACCCAATTAATAATTGGGTTCCAAGCCCAAGGTCGAAATCACACTCCAAAGTCCCAAAAGCCAAGTACTGGGCCAAAGCCCGACATATGGCCCAATTTTCCAAATTGGGCCCAAGCCTCTACATGGACTTATTTTAAGGCCCATCCAATTATTCTAGTCTAAACAATTGGCACTATGATGGCCCAATAGCTAATAATCCTCCAGGCCCAAATATGGCCCACTTATGGCCTAATTTTCCAAATTGGGCCCAAGCCCCTCTAACTGGGTCTTATCCCAAGGCCCAATAATTTCCTTAGTCCATAATCTGTTCCTGGTTGGCCTACTAAGGCCCATAGCAAGTCTGTCCAATTAATAGCCCAATAAGAACCTAAAACCTAATTAGGTTTTTTCACATAAAATGACGATTAGGTTTAAGTGTTCCTACTTAACCTATGAAGGACTTAATCCATTAAGTCCAAACATAAAATGAAATTGAGCTTGAGTCATATCTTCTCTCTAATGGTCTAAAATGTGGGTCCCGATAAGTCCAAATCCAAATATCCAATATTAGTGTTTTCTAAAACCTAATTAGGGTTTCCAATCCAATCATAGCCCAATAGGCCTAAAGCTAAATATTTAAGCCCAATAGGGCTTCCTTAGGTCAATTAGGGTTTCACTAGGCCCATAGGGTTTCACTAGTTGGGCAAACCAACACAAAAAATTACAATTTAGCCCCTGCCTTCTGAAACCTCTTTCGAATCAAGCCCAAAATGTTACAAATCAGCCCCTGCCTCCATAAATCCTTACATATTAAGTCCCAATATACCAAACACCCCCTAAAGTCTAAAATCCTTTGCGAAACAAGTCCCTAAATTACACTTTAACCACCCGAATAAACCAAATTATAACATTCGGCTCCCGAAAACCAACAATCCACTAAATAATATGGATTTAGTGCGACTATTCGTTCATCAAATTTTTTCTATTTATTTATTAAATAAATAGAATGTTACAACTCTCCCCCACTTAAATTAGATTTTGTCCTCTAAATTATTCCTTACCAACCCTTACATGCCCGACAACTTGGGCGACATGGTCACAATCCTGGGCACACCCTAGCCATCTCAACGTAACCGTGACTAGCCTTCGCAAGGTCCTAGCGCTCGAAGATGAACGAATTTCCTGCAACAAGATCATATTTACTTCGTCTGACATTCGAAGTCTCAAGATGGTATGTCTCCCTGACAGACCGCCCGCACTAAATCATTATCGAATTCATTACACTTATCTCCCAACTGGCTATGCAACTTCTGATAACCTGAGATTCGCACTAGAAAAATAGAGTCACATACCAAATTTCCCTACAGTACACTTATATCTGACCGAATCTCAGATAATCCCTCGAAACAATGGACATCTAACCGATTGTTGAGCCAAAACACACATAGCAGTCCCACACGGCCTCTGAAGGATACCTCGTCCGACAATGATTGCACTATCTATACAGCCACTCTTGGCTCCTTTAATCTATTTGATCCATCTGATCATGATAGGCTGACAACCTATCACCACTAAATCTGACGCAATAATGTGAATGCTACCAGCTACCCTCCAGTCTTTCTACACATCCCGCACTGTCTGACTATAGACGAATGCTACGGCTCCCCCGTAGTCTTAAAACACTTTCCCCCAATGACAACGAGTGAATGCTACGGCTCCCGCGTAGTCTTACAAAACTTCCATACCAACTGACCATTAGTGAATGCTACGGCTCCCCTATGGTCTAACAACACTTTCATCCTGACTAACCATTAGTGAATGCTACGGCTCCCCCGTAGTCTTATAACACTTCCATTCTAACACAACCGTAGCCCTATACCTTACCCCTAATCTATCGATTCAAAATGCATGCGGAGTTAAGCACACCCTCGACCGATCATCCGAACTGAACTCGATTCATGACTGGAGTCCCCACCTGCTTTCCTAAATTCCGCTATCAAGACCGCAGGAGGCGCGGTTCACACGCTATGGAATTTTATCGAACTCCAAATTTGCACAACTCTCAAACAAAATAGCCACCTGGGCCACCATTTTCCATTGATGAGGACGAGAAGCCTTTCCCGCTCTCATACATGTCCCTGTCCTGAATGCCTTCGCGATTCTCCCCCACTTAGATTCGAATAAGTCTTCAAGATACATGAGATTTGAAGGATTCTCGATCCTTATTACTCTTTAATAACCAATTGTTGGTCACCTGTTTCTTGTCTGTGCAAGTTTTCTGTTACGGCCCAAGTCCCCAAGGACCGTGCAACTCCTAATATCAGACAAACACTTCTTGAATCCTAGTGAGACTAATAATCTCAGACGCCTTGAAATGATGCCCCACCTATATCTTGAACTCCAAATAATTGATGCCCAAACCAAAGCCTCAACAGTAAACCACTTCCCCTGGGCTTCCAAAATCCAACCCAAGCATAATGGCTAAGTCGCCACTCCTGTCTGTAGACCTTCTACATCATGTCCCTGAACCGATCTGAACCCGAGACCCAGATAACAATGAACACTCCAAAACAACTAGACGGAAACAACTATTCACTAACCACCCCGTAACTCACGGTATACAAATGGCATATGACCAATGTTTGAATGTATAGTCCAAACACAAGCACGACAACAAACACAGAGATAGACTTACTAAAACACTCGAAAAGAAAACTCTCTCGTGCAGTTTCTCGCAAGTACTGCACTAAATCCGGCCTTATTGGCCTCACAAAACTGACTCTAGCTCTTGGAACCCTTTCCAGGAGCCTCCAATGTATGTACCTGATCTGATCCCCTCTTCCCAATGTGCTCCAAATCAATCCCTGGTCTCGAGCTCTAGAAATCATATCATTCAGGGTCTCGCACCCTGGCACACCCATAGGCTCAATCGTCCTTGGCTAAACTGCAGTAGCTGAAGAAATCTCTGCCCTAAACCAGGCTATAAACTACCACCAAGACATAGTCTCTAATCCCGAAAGCGCAATAGATCGCACAATCAATCCTTTCTGCCTGATATAAGATATCCAAGGCGAACTCAAAATCCTGGCAGTCTTTCTGCTATCTGGCTCTCCACCGGAGTCGGGACCAAACCCTGGTCCTTCCCCTTGCATGCTCATCCGCATTATGTATAGCAGCTATCCCGACGGTCTAATCATAACCAAGAACTTTCCTTCCCAGGCCTCTAAAATTCTCCAAGAATTTCCCCGATTAGAGTATGTATCCGGTTCTTTCAGTAGTATGGGGCCAATACTACCTTCCACACCTATCCAAACTTTCCTCCGAAATCATCCCGAATCCTCTATGTCACCTACTCCCCTAATGTACTAAATGTCTGCTAAAAAGCAACACAATACCCCGAAGCACCTCCTAGGCTCTCATAGGTTCCCAACCCTCCCAGTCCTCAGCTGCTGAAAGTTTCCCACTAATGTCAACTAGCTACCTTATGAATATAGCCACATGCAATAGAGATCAGATAATCCTTCGAGTAATAGGCTTAATCCTAGAACGATTACACAAAAACGAGAGTTGCACAATAGGTCCAACTCCATCACTCTGAGATTATCCGACATGTGCCACATGTGACCTAGCATAATCACTGAGTAGCTAGCTCACATTGCTAGAAGTCCTACAAAGCACAAAGCAAGCAGCATTCGCACAATGGAAAACTAACCAACATATTCCAGTTAAAAAAGTCTATCTATACGTTCAATTCACAATCAGGAGACTCATGTCACTAATCTCATCCTGGGATTACCCTAGGGTAATCTCCGACCCACAAACTATCACAGAACATTCGGCCCATATACCACAACCCATGTTGTCCATTGTCACACCCCCGACCAGACGGCAGAAACGTCCGAGGGCTATTGTGACTTAATTGAATACCATCACAATGATTATACATGAATCATAACATCATTCATCACCATGCATTGAGATATTACAACTGATATTGTTTACATTCAGTGCATTGTTTTAAACATTACATTTCCGAAACATAAACCGTTCGATACTAATTTAAACAAAACACCATGACACCACTGGATACATATTCTTCGATTTACTTGTTACCTGAGAATACAAGTATTTTGGAAAAACGTCAACATATGAAATGTTGGTGAGTTCATAAGTAATGTTTGAAAAAAAAAACATGATTTTTATGAAGTTTGAAAACCCAAAAAATCCGATATTTTCTTAAAAGAGTATTGTATATAAGAAAAAGTGTGAAGATCCGTAAGTATGCATATTGATTTTTGTAAACGTGAATAATTGTTAAACTTTGTATACATCACATACATAAAAGTGTTGAACTCCCCAGGAAAACCCGATGTTTTCCTAATACATAAAATTTCGTGTCGTATTCATTGTTATACCGATACGACGATTGTTTTCGATAATTCCAGGTGACATTGGATTAATTATGGGTTGTAAGTCGTTATAAACATGCATTAATGAAAATGACTAGTTTATAACTACCAAATACAAACGATCCCTTAGGTGTCGTCCGTACTACTCACTTAATCCAACCACCCTGACTTCTCATAGCCCCACAACCGAGGAGAAAGGAGGGTACGAAGCCCCTGTTATTTCCATAAGTCGTTCAAGGCACTTGGCCCGACTCGCATTTGACTTCTCAACTTTTCTAGCAGTACTAATGGACCCTTGGGGCCCAACAGCATAATAAAGCTATTAAAAGTCCTTTTACACGGAATTAGGTCATAGAAGGCCCAATAACATGTAAGGGCGTTCCCTTTGGGCCTAAAGATCATGTCATTGGGCTAGCTAGGCCCAACAAGCACGATTTGAAACTTTCAAGCCCAAAGATTGAATATTGACTTCTCGTAAATTTCGTGTGTTTATGGAAGTACTATTTCTTTATTGATTTTTGATTCGTTATTGATTCGAGACCGAATCAATTCGTTTGGTAACGATATTGGCGTTGAAAGTGTATTTGTTATTAGGTTTCGCCGGTAGTCATGGTGCTCGTATTTTATCCTAAGGGATTTATTTGTTTAAAAGTAAGAGTTTACCTTTTTATGACCCTTCTTAGATAAAATTTACTCTTTTAATCCTTTATATAAAAGAATTTCCATTTTAGTCCTTAAACCATTTTTCTTGACACTTTAGTATCAAAACTTATTGAAAAGACATTTTCAGCCCAGATTTATTTGATAAACAGCTTAAGTCCTTCAAAAATGAAGTTTTCTCGGTTGGAACCCCCATTTTCGCAAACTTTATAGTTTTGGCCCAAAATGGAAATTTTTTGCATTTTTGATCCTTTTTTACTTTGAAAAACATTTTTGACCTTTGAAATGGTTTTAATACACTTGTATTCCTCTGTTTTGCAGAAAGTTGCTTTTCCAGCCCCTCAATTTCAGAAATCCCGCAATTTGGGGCTTATTGGGCCGAAAAGCCCATTTTAGCCCATTATGTTCAAAAATTACATTTTAAGCCCCTCAAAAGTGTTGATATTCAGAAAAATTATATTAGAAACTGTTTGGGCCCTTTTCAACCTCCAGAAACTATCATTTGTCGTTTTGGGTCCTTAGTTTTGTATTTTTGACAATTTAAGCCCTAAAATGAGTTTTATGTCCAAAAATGTTCATCCTAACCAAATAAACTATTTTTCTAGACTAGATTAGTGTAAAATGGTGTAAGTTATGTTTATCTCATTCCTCATGTTGTAGATCTCGGTTTTTAGGTACTTTTTGGCTAAAATATTCATCACAAAACACATAAAATCATACCTACAAGCATAAAAATCACACAAGGCATACATTTACTCACAGATCTACACATTTGCTTGTATTCTCCCCCATAAAACTCATAAAACTGAAAAAGAGGGGGGTGTGAAACTCACCTTGAGTTGTTGTTTCGGTTTTGAAGAAGATTGGAAGGAGTTTGATGTTGCTTTCAGCCCTAACAAGCCTTCCTTTGATGACTTCGAACTTAGAGGGTTTCTAAGAGAGTGATCATGATTTTTGCATGGATTAGAAAGAGATTTTTGATTAAACAAAGAATCTAAATCAAAGATCCAAGCATGATCTTACCTTAGATGAAGAATTTGTGGAAATATCTTCTTGAAAAACCTTCTAAATTTCGAGATCTTGATGAAGATTGGAGGGAGTTTCCTTGAGAGATTTTTGAGAGAATTGTGTGTGTGTGTGTGTGTGCTTGGAATCAGCCGAGAGCAAGAGAGAGGGAAAGAGAGAGATCTTGAAGTGATGTGTGCATGGAAACATGGGATAAGATGCATGGAAGACCATAATGTAAAAATGAGGTGGCCATGAGAAGTCAACTCTCCCTTTTTACTTGGGCTTGGGTTGAGAATTAGAGAGGAAGAGAAAAGAATTTGGGCCTTGTATGCTTAAGCCTTTTTCATGGTTATATTATGTGATGTTTGGTCCAAATAACCATAAATATGATTCTTATGACCTATTAGGGCTAAATTCGGTTAATTATGGCCCAAAATGGTTCATATAATTAATTTATTTCATTTTAGGCCCAATATGGCCCAAAATATTGAAATAAATGGAAGTGGGTCCATTTAGAGCCCATTTAAGAGTTCTAAGCCCAAGATGGTCAAATTGTAAGCTTATTGGTCCATTGGGCCCAATAAAAGTCCTAGTCCAAAATGGACTTAAACAAGAACTTCTAGGGTTTCCAATTGCTTATTGACTACTTGAAATGCTTGCATGGGGTGTTTGATTGAAATTTTGTTGTCATAGAGTATGCATCATACATGATCTTATGTCTTAGATTCATAATTTGGCTTAAGTGTTGTAGTTACAAGGCACAAAAATTTCTAGTTGTGACATCATCCCCCCGTTAGAGGGAATTTCGTCCCGAAATTCTTTTGAAAGCTAGATTTGAGAATGCTAGAATAGATGAGGGTACTTTTGCTTCATTTGGTCTTCGCGTTCCCACGTGAATTCTGGCCCACGCTTCGCGTTCCACCGTACTTTCACGATCGGGATGCGACTTTGTTTAGTACGCTTCATCTCCCTGTCCATGATTTTGACTAGTTCCTCCACGAACAGGAGATTCTCGTTGATTTCAATTTTGTGAAGGGGAATGATGAGGGTTTCATCTGATAGGCACTTCTTTAGATTGGAAACATGGAACACGGGGTTTACACTATTTAGCTCAGCGGGTAGCTGCAGTTTGTACGCCACTGGACCTATTCGGACAACGATCTCGGAAGTTCCAATGTATCGTGGGTTCAGTTTTCCCCGTTTTCCGAAACGAATAACTCCTTTCCAAGGTGAAACTTTTAACAGCACTCGATCCCCGACCTGAAACTCCAAGGGCTTTCGCCGTTTATCAGCGTAGCTCTTTTTTCGGTCGTGCGATGCTTGTAGTCGGGCTCTGATTTGAACTATCTTTTCCGTGGTTTCACGAATGATCTCCGGTCCCGTTAACGCCTTGTCTGATGCTAGTTTCTTTGCTAGCTGGGTGTCGCACACCTCAGTCCAACACAACGGTGATCTACACTTACGTCCATATAGTGCTTCGAAAGGAGCGACTTTGATGCTCGAATGATAGTTGTTGTTATACGAGAATTCAACTAAGGATAAGTGGGTATCCCAAGACTTCCCAAAGTCTATCACACATGCGCGAAGCATGTCTTCGAGCGTCTAGATGGTTTTTTTGCTCATGTCGAGATGGGTTCCAAGTGCTTTCTGAAGTGATTGCCAAAAACGTGAAGTGAATCTATTGTCTCTATCTGAGCTAATAGACACTGGCACTCCGTGAAGTCTCACGATTTCTAGAATGTATAATCGTGTTAGTCTCTCCATCTTGTAGGATTCTTTTATTGGCAGGAAGTGGGCGGATTTCGTCAGTCGGTCAACTATTACCCATATGGTGTCTAATCCATCTGACGTCTTGGGTAGCTTGGTCACAAAGTCCATAGAAATCCCTTCCCATTTCCACTCGGGGATCACCGGTTGCTGTAATAACCCCGAGGGCTTCTGGTACTCAACCTTTACTTTAGCACAAGTAAGGCATTTGTTGACATAAGTGGCAATTTCTGCCTTCATGTTAGGCCACCAATAATGTTGTTTAATATCCAAGTACATCATGTCCGAACCGGGATGGAAGGAGTATCGCGTCTTGTGAGCTTCATTCATGACTACCTCCCTAAATCCTCCAAGTTTAGGGACCCAAATATGGTTCATGAAATAGTATACTCCGTCCTCTTTTACCTCTAGATTCTTCTCCATTCCGCGTAATGCTTCGCTTGCTCTGTTTTCCATCTTCATGGCATTTGACTGGGCTACCCCGATCTGAGTGGTTAAGTGAGATTGGATGGTTATTGAGAGAGTTTTCGCACGACGATTGGAGTACTCCTTCTGGCTCAAGGCATCAGCTACCACATTGGCCTTATCTGGGTGACACTTGATTTCACACTCGTAATCGTTTAATAGTTCAATCCATCTTCGTTGCCTCATATTCAGCTCTTTTTGATTCAAGATGTGCTGGAGACTCTTGTGGTCCGTGAAGATGGTGCACTTCGTACCATAAAGGTAATGCCTCCAAATCTTCAGAGCAAGACCACTGCTCCCAATCCTAGATCATGGGTTGTATAATTCTCTTCGTGTGTCTTTAATTGGCGAGATGCATAAGCTATCAGTCTTCCACGCTGCATGAGAACGCAACCTAAACCCTGATTGGACGCGTCACAGTAGACCACGAAATCTTCCGTTCCCTCTGGTAGAGATAGTACCGGGGCACTGCAGAGGGCTTGCTTCAGGGTTCGGAATGCAACTTCTTGTTTGTCCGTCCATTTGAATGGTACACCCTTTTGTGTAAGCGAGGTAAGTGGCTTGGCGATCTTAGAGAAGTTTTGAATGAACCGCCTATAGTAGCCTACTAGGCCTAAGAATTGGCGAATTTCTGTGGGTGTTGTCGGGACTGCCCATCCTTCGACGGCTTTGACCTTAGAAGGATCCACATGAATTCCTTCTCGACTAACAACATGACCTAGGAAGTTCACGCTAGGAGCCAAAACTCACACTTGGAGAGTTTTTCATATAGCTTTTTCGTTCGCATGGTTTCTAGGATTTGTCGAAGATGTTGGCCATGCTCTTCTTCGCTTCGGGAATAGACGAGAATGTTGTCAATGAAGACGATGACAAAGTTGTCGAGGAATGGTCGACAGATTTGGTTCATCAGGTCCATAAATGCGGCAGGGGCATTCGTTAGACCGAAGGGCATGACGACAAATTCATAATGCCCGTATCGAGTTCGGAAAGCCGTTTTGGGAATATCCTCTTCCCGGACCTTGAGCTGATGGTACCCGGACCATAGATCTATATTAGAAAAGTAACTAGCCCCTTGGAGCTGGTCAAATAGATCGTCGATTCGTGGGAGTGGATAGCGATTTTTGACGGTGAGTTTGTTTAACTCTCTGTAATCGATGCACATTCTAAAAGATATGTCCTTCTTTTTGACAAAGAGGACCGGAGCTCCCCATGGCGAGTATCTGGGTCGGATGAATCCTTTTCCCATGAGTTCGCTGATTTGGCTGGACTATTCCTGCATTTCAGCAAGAGCTAGTCGGTAAGGTGATTTAGCAAGAGGGGTTGCTCCTGGAACGAGGTCAATTCGGAACTCAACTTGTCTCTCTGGGGGGTACTCCAGGAAGATCTTCAAGAAATACGTCTGGGAATTCACGTGCTACTGGAATGTCTTGAATGTTAACCTCTTCCTTGGTTTTATCCACTATGTGAGCCAAGAACGTCAAATCTTTCTTTCGTAGATGCTTCTGTGCCTGGACGCACGAGATGAGGCGAAGGCTCGTGCTGGGTTTGTCACCGTAAATAACTAGGGTTTCGTGATTGGGAAGGTGAAGGCAAACGGCCTTCTCGTGACACATAATTTCAGCACGGTACGGGCTTAACCAGTCCATGCCAATAATCACATCGAAACTCCTAATGGAAATAGGCATTAAGTCTATTCGAAAGACGTGTTGGTTCAGGGTTAGGGTACATCAGATGTAGAATTCCCCAGTGGATTCGGTTTTCCCATTGGCCATTTCCACCGTAAAGGTTTCATTGAGCTTCTAGGGTTGTTGTTTTAAATAATGTTTAAACTTATTGCTCACAAAGCTTCGCTCTGCTCCAGTGTCAAATAGGATGCATGCATAAGTGTGGTTTAGGGGAAACGTACCGGTAACAACAGCGGCATCCTGAATCGCCTCCCCCTGACCCATGGACAGCACCCTTCTTGTCCTTCCATTTCCGGGATTGTTGTTGTTAGGGCAATCTCGACGGAAATGCCCAGTCCTTCCACACCCATAGCAGGTGTGGCAAGGTCCAGCATTGTCGCCGCCGGTGTTGGTGTTGGTGTTGTTGTTGTTGTGGTTGTTGCTGTTGTTGCTTCCCTGTTGTTGATTCTGAAGAGGGTAAGTCCTGCAGTACCTTGCCGTGTAACCTTTCCGATTGCAACTGGTGCACTGCATCTCCCTGCATTCTCCATTGTGATGCAGGCTGCACTTGTTGCACTTGGGAAGATTATCGGAATAAAGTCTAGGAGCATTTGGAGCAGCTCAGGCTGGAGCATGTGGTGTGGCCGGAACTTGCACGGTGGCAGCATTAACCGCCACTGTCTGCTGCTTCTTGGAAGTCTCAGAGCCTTGACGCCCCCTTCTCTTGTTGTTCTTCCCCATCTTGCCATCACTTTCCTTCTTGGCCTCGGTCTCCGCTGGCTTTTCACCCTTCTTTTTGTTGTGGTCATAAAGCTTCTTGGCCAATCTCTTAGCACTGTCGAAAGTTTTAGGATTTGCAGCTATCACGTTTCCTTGGATCGGGTAGGTTAGTCCCCAGATGAATCGCTCGATCTTCTTTCCTTCCGAGGTGATCATGCCAGGACACAACAGAGATAGTTCGCTAAACCTTGATATGTAGGCATCTATATCAGCATTCCGGACAGTGAGGTTCCACAGCTCTTGCTCCATTTTCTGAATTTCACCGTGAGGGTAGTATTCGGCCATCAGCATTTCTTTCATTTCTGTCCATCGCATGGAATTGGCTACGGGGAGTGTCATGGCTTCCACGTGTCCGTTCCACCAAGTGAGCGCTTGGTCAACAAAAGTGCATGCAGCAAAATTCACCTTCATTTCTTCAGGGCAATCGCATATCTCGAACACCGATTCCACCTTTTCGATCCATCGTTTCAGGGTGATCACTCCTCCAGCGTCGTTAAAGGTTCGTGGTTTGGCGTTTGTGAAGTCTTTGTAGGTACATGTTTTGGTGGGTCCTTGATTCATTCCGTTGTTCGAACTCCCGACCCCTTATCCATTGACTCCTCCGTTGTTCCCTTGGTGAATTTGTGCCATTGCTGCGGTGACCGCAGCAAATACGGCTGCCTGGAATGCAGTTGAGTCAACTTCGAGTGGGGTTGGTCCAGGGTTTCCGCGAGTAGGTCGTCGAGGCATCTTTCTGTCATGAAACGGAAAGATGTTGAGTGTATGTGGTTTCTGTGAGGTTGTGATCCTACCGACTAGGTGCATGGTACGAACTTAAGTACTTCTACAAATTAGCATACAATCATGGATTCCCAACACATAGCAGATTATAATGTCATAATAAAATACATGAAAATTTTGCTGGTAAGAGCATACATGAGTGATATTAGTTCGACAGCATAATGGCTCTATGAGTAGTGTAGTCACTTAAACATAGAGTCAGGGTACATATCATAGATCCTAATGACCTAGTAAGATAAGTCCATCGCTAATCGCGATGAGTTGTGCTCGGGGGTGGTGCTGTGGAAGTGGATGCTCCCTGAAGGCGAGCCACCAGTCGTTCTGCGTCCTGGAGTCGAGACTCCCACCTCACCTGCCTCATATGGAACTCTCGAAGAACATCACGTGTCTCCTGCTCTGCACGCTCGACCCTAGTCCACAGCTGGCATACCTGGTTAGCGGTGCTCTGAGCGAGGTCGCCAGTGTTCCGTAACCTTCTCACCATGACCGGAAGGGCTCGATCGGTCGGTCCTCCGTCCCTTAGGTCAAAGAACTCGCGTGACATGCCGAACGGGGGTCGATATCCCTGCTGTCTGCTCCATCTCCGAAGATCAATACCCCGGGGAGGTGTAGGACCAGTGGGGCTTACCCTGTAAGCGGGCACCCTAATCGGGTAAGGGGGGTTGATGACTTCGGACTCCGCATCCGAATCACCCCCTTCACCATCATCGGGTTCCTCCTCAAAGCTTCCTTCATCTTCTTCCTCCTCATGTTCTTCTTCTGGTTCGGCAGGTTCGCCCTCGACTCCTGCCTCTGGTTCTTCGTCATATTCCTCCTCGGGGTCTTCCTCAGGCTCTTCCTCAGGCTCCTCGTCTAACAATCCGTTATTTCCCTGGTTAGGGAAGTAAGGATCTCCGGGGTGATGGAAACCAGCCATGCTGTCTGCGAGAGTGTATAAATGTGCTAACATTATTTCTAGGACGCTACAACTATTGTACAGACTAAACGGATGTTCTCTTTTTGGTGCTAAAGGGGTATGTTTTTAGGTTCCCTAGTTATCACGATCTCCTCAGGACGTGTGATAGTTATACCTTGGAGGGAATATAGTTGTGATGGGTTTTAGCCATAAGAACTTTCCTATGTGCGCATGTAAAACCCTAATGCTTGGATCTAGGCTTTCTAATTAAACATGCTTTGAATCCAAGACTTCTAATGGCTAATTAGGTTAAATAACAACATTGAAATAGATATAGAACCATACCTTTGAGTTCCTTGTTGACCTTGATGTCTTGGAGCTTCTAGAGTCACAATTGTCACTCCTCTAATGGCTTACAAACACCAATAGCAAGAAAGATGATTTAGGAGAGAGGAGAGGGGAGGAAATCGGCCAGGGTTCTCTTCCTTTAGGTGAGGTGCCGATTTGCCTTGCCTATGGGATCTATTTATACTTGTAGACTCCTTAAGGGTTACAACCTAAACCCTAATTGGATAATCTTCTCTTAAGGCTATCCAAAATCCTTTCCTTAGATAAGTCATGGACGATTTTGAAGCTATCCTAGCTTCTAGAATCCGTCCCTTGTATATCTATAAGGATTTATAGTCTAAAGCTTAACTATAAAATAATTGACAGTTTATACCCCTTTATTTAATTAATCTCTTTAAGTCACCAAATTAATTCCAATTAATTCTATGACTTATATTAATCAAATAACAATATATTATTCCTTATACTATTCCCATAATATATTAATAATATTTACTCTCTCTTATTAAATCATCCTATCAAGTCACTATGGTGAAGCCAACCTAAAAGGACCATGCACAACCGGTTCAAATACTTGCCCAATATAGTTGTAGCCTTAGACACTATTCCAACAGTCTCCCACTTGGATAAGTCTAGTAACTATATGCACAAGTACAATTCGGTTTGCAATCGTAGCTCTCAAAGACGCTGTCAAACTCTGATCTAATCAATTTTGTCCTTTAGATAAGGGATCGTACAGTCCTCTGTTAGATATCATGCTGACAATCCTATGGAATAGTGAGTCAAGCATTTAGGTTTCTCGATCTCTGATTTATTCGACATAGAACTTAATCGAATACATCAATTCAGTTCTGACCGGGCCCGGCACATAAGTCAAATCAAATCATCGAGCGGCCGAGATATCGCTTTTACCTTCTTAGATAAAAGTTACAGATAAACTTCGACTTATATGCATTTACTTATTCATTAACCAACTATACACAACAATGTGTTTTATAACACCGAGTTACTGATGCGTTTTCGCATTATCAATGTACAACCAATCGACAAATAACAAACCATATATCTAGGTTTTAAGACTATATGATATTATCGTCTAGCGATCACCTTTTTATATCATATTCCATAAGGTGATTCCAGCAAGAGCGGGTTTGTTCCAACGCTCAAAACTAGTTCATAAGCACTCATGAACGTTGCAACAACCCTTTGCTATGTCTAACACCATTTAGACAATCTACACACCAATTCATGACAATCTTCATTCATATCTACTCCCAACATATGAACTATTGTGGACAATTTGAACAATTCTGTTATTCCTAATAATTTCAATTATTCTGGAAGTCAAAACATGCAAAGTGAAACAATAGCTAAACAATTAACATAAGACAGTAACATTACTCATAAATAAAACTCCTTTATTTAATCATCAAATGTTAATTACATTTATCTATTACACGTTTCTAATACTATCTAATCTATGCTAATATCATCCTTCAGCCCAATACTCCTAGCATGCTGCAAGTGCTTAACCCTACTCAGTCCCTTCGTAAGCGGATCTGCTGGGTTATCTTCTGATGATATCCTCTTCACTACGAGTTGTCCTTCTTCTACACGATGTCTAATGAAGTGATATTTTCTGTCGATATGTCTTGATCTACCATGATCCCTCGGTTCCTTGGTCAAGGCAACCGCTCCTTCGTTATCACAGAAAATCTCCATGGGCTCCTTTATGGCAGGTATAACTCCAAGATCACCGATGAAGTTCTTCAGCCATATTGCCTCCTTCAACGCTTCACTCGCTGCAATGTACTCTGATTCGCACGTTGAATCAGCTACGGTTTCCTGCTTGGAACTCTTCCATGTCACTGCTCCTCCATTTAGGGTAAAGACCCAGCCCGACTGCGAACGATAGTTGTCCCTGTCGGTCTGAAAACTGGCGTCACAAGACCCTCGGACCTTCAAGTCATCACTCCCTCCGAGGACTAAGAACCATTCCTTCGTCCTCCGAAGGTACTTAAGGATATTCTTCACCGCAATCCAATGTGTTCTGCCAGGATTCCCTTGATATCTGCTAACCATGCTCAAAGCGAAGGCTACATCAGGTTGAGTACAAGTCATAGCGTACATGATTGAGGCAACTGCGGAAGCGTATGGTACTCGGCTCATTTCTTCTATCTCAGCTTCGGTACTCGGACTTTGAGTCTTACTCAACTTGGTATTACTTTGTATCGGTAATTCTCCCTTCTTCGAGTTTTCCATACTAAATCGTTTTAGTACCTTCTCTAAGTAAGTGTTCTGAATAAGTCCAATTAGTCTTTTACTTCTTTCTCTTACTATCCTTATTCCCAAAATGTAAGAAGCCTCTCCGAGGTCCTTCATAGCGAAGCACTTCCCGAGCCAAGACTTAACCTCCTGCAGAGTCGGAATGTCGTTTCCTATGAGTAATATGTCATCGGCATATAGAATGAGGAAGCTTACTACACTCCCACTGGCTTTGACATATACACATGACTCATCTTCGCTTCGTACAAATCCAAACTCTTTGACTTTCTCATCGAAGCAAAGATTCCATCTGCGAGACGCTTGCTTAAGTACATAAATGGACTTCTCAAACTTACACACTCTATTCGGATGCTTCAGATCCACAAACCCCTCTGGCTGAGCCATGTAAACATCCTCAGCCAACTTCCCGTTAAGGAAAGCGGTCTTGACATCCATTTGCCAAATCTCATAATCATGAAATGCCGCAATTCCTAGCATCACTCTAATAGATTTAATCTTCGCAACTGGTGAGAAGTTCTCATCATAGTCAACTCCGGTAGTTTGAGTAAAGCCCTTCGCAACCAATCGCGCTTTATATGTGTGTACGTTTCCATCCACGTCGGTCTTCTTCTTGAAGATCCATTTGCACCCAACGGTCTTATGTCCGAGTACATAATCAACCAAATTCCAAACTTGGTTGTCATACATGGATTGGATCTCGCGATCCATTGCCTCTTTGCACTTTGCAGACTCCGGGCCTGCCATGGCTTCCTTATAGCTATTAGGTTCATCAAGATTTATTAGTGTATCATCACTAATATACATGTCCCCTTCCGTAGTAATATGAAAACCATAAAACTGGGGTAGAACTCTAACTCTATCGGAACGTCTAAGAGGTAAGGATTCGTCAATTGGTTCAACCGGAGTTTCCTCCTCGGGTTAAGTGCCAGCGGTAGGGGTTGCTTCATCTATCGATTCTTGAATCTCTTCAAGCTCGATTTGCCTCCCACTGTCTCCTTGGCCTATGAGTTCTCGCTCTCGGAAAATCCTCTCCTCGCAACGAAGACAACATTGTCCTTCGGTCTATGGAATAGATATCCAAAGGATGTCTGCGGGTAGCCGATGAAAATACATCTCTCACTTCGAGGTTCAAGCTTTTCGTGAGTATCTCGTCTTACGAAAGCTTCGCAACCCCAAACCTTGATATGTGCCAACGAGGGAGCTTTCCCTGTCCACATCTCGTTAGGTGTTTTGGCAACCTTCTTGGTAGGGACTCGATTAAGGATATGGGCGGCAGTCTCTAAGGCATACCCCCAGAAAGACATAGGTAGTGAAGCATGAATCATCATAGAGCGAACCATATCCAATAAGGTTCGATTACACCTTTCTGCCACACCATTCAACTGCGGTGTCCTAGGAGGCGTCAATTGCGAAACTATTCCACACTCCTTGAGATAATCATGGAATTCAAGACTTAGGTACTCTCCTCCTCGATCGGATCGAAGCATCTTGATTTTCCTGCCCAATTGATTCTCCACTTCATTCTTAAACTCTTTGAACTTTTCAAAAGTTTCTGACTTTTGCTTGATTAAGTAGATACACCCATATCTACTATAGTCATCGGTAAAAGTCGCATAGAAGCGGTTCCCATCCTTCGTGGTTGATCTAAACGGTCCACATACATCGGTATGTATTAGGTCCAATAGACCTTCACCCCTTTCACATGTACTCGTGAAGGGTGACTTAGTCATCTTTCCAAGTAAACAAGACTCGCATGTGTCATCTTCCCTAAGGTCGAATGACTCCAACACTCCATCCTTTTGGAGTTGGGCTATGCGTTTCTTATTGACATGTCCAAGACGACAATGCCACAAGGATGCTTTATCCATACTAGTGGAAGAATCTATATTCAAAACATCATTTCCTAAGTTATCAACAATCATAACATTTTCATATATTCCATTACATGGTATAGCTTCAAAGTAAAAGACACCATTTAGATAATCCAAAATAGAACCATTCTCATTATTAAAAGAAAATCTAAAACCTTGTCTAAACAAACCATGAAATGAAATGATGTTTCTAGCCATTTCTGGCGAATAGCAACAATTGTTCAAATCTAAACACAAATTATTCCTAAGCACTAAAGAATACACTCCAATCTTGGTCACAGGCGACGATCTTCTGTTCCCCATGATTAGATTGATTCTTCCTTGCTCCACATCCCTACTTCTTCTTAGTCCCTGCACATTAGAACAAATGTGGTAACCACAACCGGTATCAAGAACCCAAGAAATAGCATGAGATGAATCGTTAGATTTAATTGTGTATATACCTGCGAAAGATGGCTTGATCTTTCCTTCTTTGATTGCTTGCAGGTACTCTGGGCAGCTTCTCTTCAAATGTCCAATCTTGTGGCAGTGGTGGCACTCTGCCTCCTTCGGGTTAGGGCAGGGCTTAGCGGGATCAACTTTGGTCCCACTAGAAGAGGCACCATCTCGGGCTTTGACCTTGCGATAGTTCTTCGATGAAGCCTTCCTCTTCTTTCCCTTTCCTTGACCAATAGCCAAAACAGGAGCAGCAGGCGGATTGGGAGTTGGTGCAACAGACTTGTCTTTGAAGTTGCTCTCAGCAACCCTCAACAGACCTTGGAGTTTGCTTAGGGTGACCTCTTCTTTGTTCATGTGGTAGGTCATCCGAAATTGGTTGTACATCGGAGGCAAAGAGTGAAGCACCATGTCGATCGCCAAGTCTTCTCCAAAGTCAACATTTAACTTGCGAAGGCGATCAACATACCTTTGCATCTTTTGCAAGTGCACGGTAAGAGATTCTCCATGACCCATCTTAGCGGAAATCATGTTAGTGAAAATCTCATAACGCTCTTGTCTCGCATTTTGGTGGTATCTCTCCAATAAGTCTTGGTGCATCTCGTACGGGTACATGTCCTCGTAGGACTTTTGGAATTCGGAGTTCATGGTAGCAATCATGATGCAATGTACCTTCGTTGCATCTCGCTCATGAGTCTCAAAAGCGGTGATTTCGGCCGGAGTAGCGATTTCGGGGTTGATCTTCTCGAGCTTCTCATCGAGGACATACTCCTTATCCTTATAGCGAGCAATGGTGCGAATGTATCTTATCCATTCGCTAAAGTTCGTTCCATCGAAGGTGACCTTTTGGCAAAGGCTCATCAACGTGAAAGAACTAGCAGCAGCGTTGTTAGCGTTCGACATCTACAAATAGAAAGGACAAAGATAGATTAGAATAAGAATCCCTAATTATCACCCAATAAGAAAATTAGGGCTAGGATCCAACAATAACATTTACATACTAGAAAAGGGATGCCGTAATCTAACATGAAAATAAATTGAGGGTAAGTGAATGACGATTCACTAATTCTCCATCACAAAAACCTAAACTATTAGTCCTAAGTGTATTTAAAATTCCTAGGTTCGGATGAGATTCATTGAAACTATTCAATGGCATGTTTAAATCTCGATATGCCCCTCTTGTTTGTGACTGGGATGCCGAGGATCACAAAGCGGGTGTGAATTACCATGCAAATTCACATGGTGCCTTCATTGAAACGATCACCTATTCGATGTGCCGGTAAACCACACACGCTCCATCGAACTATGATAAACAATGAATCACCCTTTGCCACCTTTGCTTAGAACCAATTAGTGTGCCGGTAAACCACACACGCTCCACTAACTTCTTAGCAAGGGTGCAAGGTGTAATTTCATGGGATTGCATCAATTCACTTTTCCTAAAGTAACTATGATTGGGAATTTTTTTAAAAAATGTGTAGTTACTTTGTATTACTTATTATACTTTTAATGAGAGGATGAGGTTGCCCTATCCTACTCGTTCGGCTAATGACCCTCCACCAATCAAGCAAGCGATGGGTGTGAGTGTACACCCATTAAGCGCCATTTTATAGGCCGCAACCTTATACCCACCTTATAGATCGGCTTCGTGAATGAGGCCTACTAACGGTAAGACTAGCATTTAGTTATACATATATATATATATATTATTCTAGTAATATCATATTAGTATAGGGTTGTATTTTAAACATTTTAAAATCTAGGGTTTGAAATTTAAATTTTTCTAAATTAAAACTTTTAATCACAAAATGTAAATTTCAAAACTTAAGGACAAGTTTTAAACATTTAAAACATGGAGGATCAAATAACAAATAGTTCCAATTAACAATTAATTTCCTAATTATCTATATTTGATTTATTCAAGATTTCTTGCAAGATAATTACCAAAATAATCAAAATAATTAATTAATTATCATATAAGGAAATCAAATATTTTATTAGTTGATAAATATCTTTAATTAGATCAAGATAATAGTCATATATATCATAAAATCGGATTTAGGTTGATCTATTATGATTAAGGTAAGTTTCCATAAGATAATTATGAAAAAACCCCAAATCTGGCCATTCCTGACGCCTGGACTCGCCGAGTGCACAAAGGGACTCGCCGAGTCAGGCCTACTCGCCGAGTCCATGACTCAGAAACCAAAAAATCGAATTTTGCAGGTTTGTTTCAGTTAATCAAGCAACAATTTAAAGAAAACCAAGCTAGGCTCTGATACCACTGATGGGTTTTAGTCATAAGAACTTTCCTATGTACGCATGCAAAACCCTAATGTTTGGATCTAGGCTTTCTAATTAAACATGCTTTGAATCCAAGACTTCTAATGGCTAATTAGGTTAAATAACAACATTGAAACAGATCTAGAACCATACCTTTGAGTTCCTTGTTGACCTTGTTGTCTTGGAGCTTCTAGAGTCACAATTGTCACTCCTCTAATGGCTTACAAACACCAATAGCAAGAAACATGATTTAGGAGAGAGGAGAGGGGAGGAAATCGGCCAGGGTTCTCTTCCTTTAGGTGAGGTGCCGATTTGCCTTGCCCATGGGATCTATTTATACTTATAGACTCCTTAAGGGTTACAACCTAAACCCTAATTGGATAATCTTCTCTTAAGGCTATCCAAATCCTTTCCTTAGATAAGTTATGGACGATTTTGAAGCTATCCTAGCTTCTAGAATCCGTCCCTTGTATATCTTTAAGGATTTACAGTCTAAAGCTTAACTATCAAACAATTGACAGTTTATACCCCTTTATTTAATTAATCTCTTTAAGTCACCAAATTAATTCCAATTAATTCTATGACTTATATTAATCAAATAACAATATATTATTCCTTATACTATCCCCATAATATATTAATAATATTTACTCTCTCTTATTAAATCATCCTATCAAGTTGCTATGGTGAAGGCAACCCAAAAGGACCATGCACAACCGGGTCAAATACTTGCCCAATATAGTAGCAGCCTTAGACACTATTCCAACAAGTTGATCAGGCTACATCCTCTCCTTGATACAACTAAGAACAGTCCTGGATTAACCAAGATACTAGCATTATCTTGTTTAGTTCGATGTTATGTTATTTTCCTACGACAAGCATGGGTGTTTTTGTTGTTATGTTTTACTTGTTTTGTTCAGAGTTGTGTTAGTCCCTCTTTTGGTTTATAGTTGCATATCAACGTGTGGTTAGATATGCTAGTTCGCTATAAACAAAGCTCTGATACCAACCTGTCACACACCCGAACCAGATGGCGAAAACATACGAGGGCTATTGTGACTTAATTGAATACCATCACAATGATTATACATGAATCATAACATCATTCATCACCATGCATTGAAATATTACAACTGATATTGTTTACATTCAGTGCATTGTTTTAAACACTACATTTCCAAAACATAAACCGTTCGATACTAATTTAAACAAAACACCATGACACCACTGGATACATATTCTTCGATTTAGCTGTTACCTGAGAACACAAGTATTTTGGAAAAACGTCAACATATGAAATGTTGGTGAGTTCATAAGTAATGTTTGAAAAAAAATGATTTTTGTGAAGTTTGAAAACCCAGAAAATCCGATAGTTTCTGAAAAGAGTATTGTATATAAGAAAAAGTGTGAAGATCCATAAGTATGCTTATTGATTTTTGTAAATGTGAATAATTGTTAAACTTTGTATACATCACATAGATAAAAGTGTTGAACTCCCCAGGAAAACCCGATGTTTTCCTGATACATAAAATTTCGTCTCTTATTCATTGTTATACCGATACGACGATTGCTTTCGATAATTCCAGGTGACATTGGATTAATTATGGGTTGTGAGTCGTTATAAACACGCATTAATGAAAATGACTAGTTGTTAACTACCAAATACAAACGATCCCTTAGGTTTCGTCCGTACTACTCACTTAATCCAACCACCCTGACTTCTCATAGCCCCACAACCGAGGAGAAAGGAGGGTACGAAGCCCCCGTTATTTCCATAAGTCGTTCAAGGCTATCGGGAATGCGAAAGGCACTTGGCCTGACTCACATTTGACTTCTCGACTTTTCTAGCAGTACTAATGGACCCTTGGGGCCCATCAGCACAATAAAGCTATTGAAAGTCCTTTTACACGGAATTAGGTCATAGAAGGCCCAATAACATGTAAGTGCGTTCCCTTTGGGCCTAAAGGTCATGTCATTGGTCTAGCTAGGCCCAACAAGCACGATTTGAAACTTTCAAGCCCAAAGATTGAATATTGACTTCTCGTAAATCTCGCGTGTTTGTTGAAGTACTATTGTTTATTGATTTTTGATTCGTTATTGATTCGAGACCGAATCAATTCGTTTGGTAACGATATTGGTGTTGAAAGTGTATTTGTTATTACGTTTCGCCGGTAGTCGTGGTGCTCGTATTTTATCTTAAGGGATTTATTTGTTTAAAAGTAAGAGTTTACCTTTTTATGACCCTTCTTAGATAAAATTTACACTTTTAATCCTTTATATAAAAGAATTTCCATTTTAGTCCTTAAACCATTTTTCTTGACACTTTAGTATCAAAACTTATTGAAAAGACATTTTCAGCCCAGATTTAATTGATAAACAGCTTAATTCCTTCAAAAATGAAGTTTTCTCGGTTGGAACCCCCATTTTCGCAAACTTTACAGTTTTGGCCCAAAATGGAAAATTTTTGCATTTTTTATCCTTTTTGACTTTGAAAAACATTTTTGACCTTTGAAATGGTTTTAATACACTTGTAATCCTCTGTTTTGCAGAAAGTTGCTTTTCCAGCCCCTCAATTTCAGAAATCTCGCAATTTGGGGCTTATTGGGCCGAAAAGCCCATTTTAGCCCATTATGTTCAAAAATTACATTTTAAGCCCCTCAAAAGTGTTGATATTCAGAAAAATTATATTAGAAACTGTTTGGGCCCTTTTCAACCTCCAGAAACTATCATTTGTCGTTTTGGGTCCTTAGTTTTGTGTTTTTGACAATTGAAGCCCAAAAATGAGTTTTATGTCCAAAAATATTCATCCTAACCAAATAAACTAGTTTTCTAGACTAGATTAGTGTAAAATGGTGTAAGTTATGTTTATGTCATTCCTCATGTTGTAGATCTCGGTTTTTAGGTACTTTTTGGCTAAAATATTCATCACAAAACACATAAAATCATACATACAAGCATAAAAATCACACAAGGCATACATATACTCATAAATCTACACATTTGCTTCTATTCTCCCCCATAAAACCGAAAAAGAGGAGGGTATGAAATTCACCTTGAGTTGTTGTTTCTGTTTTGAAGAAGATTGGAAGGAGTTTGATGTTGTTTTCGGCCCTAACAAGCCTTCCTTTGATGACTTCGAATTTAGAGGGTTTCTAAGAGAGTGATCATGATTTTTGCATGGATTAGAAAGAGATTTTTAATTAAAGAAAAGAATCTAGATCATAGATCCAAGCATGATCTTACCTTAGATGTAGAATTTGTGGAAATATCTTCTTGAAAAACCTTCTAAATTTCGAGATCTTGATGAAGAGTGGAAATATTGAAATAAATGGAAGTGGGTCCATTTAGAGCCCATTTAAGAGTTCTAAGCCCAAGATGGTCAAATTGGAAGCTTATTGGTCCATTGGGCCCAATAAGGAAGTCCTAGTCTAAAATGGACTGAAACAAGAACTTCTAGGGTATCCAATTGCTTATTGACTACTTGAAATGCTTGCATGGGGTGTTTGATTGAAATTTTGTTGTCATAGAGTATGCATCATACATGCTCTTATGTCTTAGATTCATAATTTGGCTTAAGTGTTGTAGTTACAAGGCGCAAAAATTTCTAGTTGTGACATCCATATCCACCCTCGTTGTCAGCAACCTTATGCATGCAAATTATACACAGAATAGGATCTAATAGACTATCAAATAATAGACTCTACCCTAGGACCACAACCAGACAAGGAACAAGAAATAGGGCCAAATCAATTATTCTAAGGCTATAAGATCCTAACCGTATACAATTTTAAAAGCATACACATAGCAGTTACAAATACCAATTATCATTCTCATTCGGGCATGGCATCCAATATTCCCAAGGCTACAAGCACCACGTATCAGGCCAACCTATTGATGACTACTCCGCACTGGCATGCAAGTCTACTAGCTCATACAACATATACAGGCATCTCCCCTAGCCCTAACTAGCATGTGATTCACAGATTCATAATTAAATCATAACATGGAACAAATGTGGGTGTTATGGGGTAAATTACTTGAGCTCGGTTGATTGCATCCACCACACCCTTTCTTGCCTTTGAAAACCTTTTCCTTGAAAACATTTTCCTTTAGAAAATTTTTGAAAAACTTATAGATCCTCAGTTTGAGTTCAGACGTACTCGAAGGTATACCTGAATCCCTCAACCCATGGCTCTGATACCAACTTGTAAAGACCCAAAAATCAAGGGTAAAAAACTCATTTTTAGTATAGATAAAACATTGATACCATTTATCCCAAACATTTCAATCATAAACAATCCTTTCCAAAACGATGATACCTAAAACCATAAACAAACCTGTAAGCACGAAGCTTAGTGAGTTCCCCAGAGCATACCCACACAATCCAAATAATTATATAATACGTATCTGCTCTAACAGCACATAATCCATATCAATCACATAAGTCATGCATACATAACTTGTAAGGATGTCGTGGGCTCCCACCAGGGTCTTACACCATCGTGCCATAAGCTACCCCACATGGTCTTTACATGGGAATGCCATGGGCTACCCTACATGGTCTTATATCCAATTGCCAAGGGCTCCCACCGGGGTCTTCCATGCAATAACATACATAATCACATAACATATCATATATCGCAGAAGTGTCTACACATAACACATACATAAACCTATAAGGATGTCGTGGGCTCTGTCCAGGGTCTTATACCATTAACCCTTGGGCTCCCCTACATGGTCTTTACCTAGAAATGCCATGGGCTACCCCACATGGTCTTATATCCAATTGCCACGGGCTCCCCCGGGGTCTTCCATGCAAGTATCACAAAGACAACTATCATATCACACATCACATAAACAACTAGTATAACACCTACCACATAAACAACTAGTATACTACATATCACATAAAAAATGCATATAAACATATAAGGATGTCGTGGGCTCCCCCCAAGGTCTTACTCCAGGTTGCCATGGGCTCCCCGCCATGGTCTTACACCTATGTGCCATGACCTACCCCACATGGTCTTATACCCAACTGCCACGAGCTCCCCCTGGGTCTTCCATGCAATAACATAGAATCACTAGCGTACCACTTAGCATAAAGCTAACTATCATATCACATATCTCTACTACAACTGGTGTACCATATAACATAAAATGGTCCGACCTTGGTGCCTTCGACCCATTAGTATGGTGAAAAAACTCTCTTGACACTGCTGAAGTCCAGCGAATCAAACTCCAACTGCTGGTTGACAGATTCCCGAACTGTCAACATCAAACAATACCCAATTAATTTTGGGTTCCAAGCCCAAGGTCCAAATCACACTCCATATAGCCCAATTTTCCAAATTGGGCCCAAACCTCTACAAGGACTTATTTTAAGGCCCAACCAATTATTCTAGTCTAAACAATTGACACTCTGATGGCCTAATAGCTAATAATCCTCAAGGCCCAAATATGGCCCACTTATCGCCTAATTTTCCAAATTGGACCCAAGCCCATAATTGGGTCTTATCATAAGGCCCAATAATTTCCTTAGTCCATAATAAGTTCCCAATTGGCCCACTAAGGCCCACGGCAGCTGAGTCCAAAAACTGGCCCAATAAGAACCCAAAACCCAATTAGGGTTTTTCACATAAAATGACGATTAGGGTTAAGTGTTCCAACTTAAACCATTAAGGACTTAATCCATTAAGTCCAAACATACAATGAAATCGGGCTTGAGTCATATCGTCACTCCAATGGTCCAAAATGTGGGTCCCGATAAGTCCAAATCCAAATATCCAATATTAGGGTTTTCTAAAACCTAATTAGGGTTTCCAATCCAATCATATCCTAATAGGCCCAAAACTAAATCTTTAAGACGATTAGGGTTTCCTTAGGTCAATTAGGGTTTCACTAGGCCCATAGGGTTTCACTAGTCGGGCACCAGCCACTACCAACTTGGGTAATGGTGGTCAACGGCGGCTTACGGCGGCAGCCAACACCTCACGGTCGTGGTTACGATTTCCTTTCATTATTTTTTAATCGGTTACAATATTACTAAGCAAAACCCAAAATAACATGCACACACACACACTAATACAGGTACACACACAGCCACCCTAGTGGTGGCCGGCGGTGTCACATGGTGGCAGCCAACACCTTACGGTGGTCGTTGTGGCTTTCCAGTAAAATCCAGCCAAACAATACATACAACATAATACATCAACACACCCACACACCTAAACTCATGGTAGACCATACACACAACCACTTTCAATGGTGGCTAGTGGCGAAGAATGTGGCAGCAGACGGTGGCCACCTTGGCTGGCAGCCATGGTGGTCCCTTTCCCACACGCACCCGACTTCTCAGTTCCATCAGCACACATTTACAAACACGATACGTGATGAAGTACCGAGAACACACCCATCTCAGCCGCTTTGGGAGGCAGGCGGCAACGAAAACGAGCAGCAACAGCGGCTATCGGTGGCATAAGTGGTTAACAAAAGAAATAGAAAATTTTGGTGGCAGTGTGTGTTCCCGATGGTCCTTGTCGGCAGCTTCGTTCTCAACAGCAATGGCACGGCGGCGGTAGAAGTCGTTGGGGTGAAGGATGAGGCTGCTGCAACGGGGAATGGAGGTTGCACCTCCAACGGAGCACGACAATGAAGATAGCAACACATGAGTGGTGGTAGGCTGCCTACTCCAGCAGCAGTGGTTGCCGACGGGAGCTCCGGCTTCAATAAGGAAAGAGGCGGCTGGACTTATGGGGGTGGCGGCTGCTGCATACCTGTAGGGTTAGGGTTCCCGTAAGGGTTATATACCCGACACCGTAAACATATTGCCATAATGGTAGAAATGGTCCCTCCCCATCAACTTCTTTGCAAACCAACTCCAAAATTTACAATTTTGCCCCTGCCTTCTGAAACCTCTTTCAAATCAAGTCCAAAATGTTACCAATCAGCCCCTATCTCCATAAATCCTTACATACTAAGTCCCAAAAATACCAAACACCCCTAACTTCAAAAATCCTTTGTGAAAAAAGTCCCGGAATTACACTTTAACCCCCCGAATAATCCAAATTATAACATTCGGCTCCCAAAAACCAACAATCCTCTAAATAATGAGGATTTAGTGCGACTATTCGTTCATCAATTTTTATCTATTTATTTTTTAAATAAACAGAATGTTACAACAGATCCTAGGCTATCTGTATTACGGGCCTAATACTACCTCCTACACCTATTTGTACTTTCCCCAAGAATCATCCTGAATCCCCTAAGTTACTTAACCATGGAAATTCTCATAAACCCTTATACTAAACAGTATACATAACTTGCTACAACACTTCCTAGGCTCTCCTAGGAATCCTCATCCCACTTGCTCCTACATTACAAGGAACATCTACCAACACCTTTGGTTTCCTTATGCATGCAAATTATACAAAAAACGGGACCACATAGACTATCAAATGAATGATTATACACTAATCTCACAACCAGACAAGCAACAAGAAATAAGGCTAAATCAGCCATTATAGGGCTATATGATCCTAATCATATACAATTTTAAAGCATACACTTAGCAATTAACTTTGTCGATATAGATCCCTAGTAATACATAGTATCCTATCTTCGTAGGCAACAAAGCATCACACAAATCAGGAAATTCTATCATGTAATTCTTGAAGTTATTCTTAGCCCTAATCTAGAATGTAATTCACATTATAGCATACTAATCATAATGTGTACCTGAATCCATCAAACCAAGGCTCTGATGCTAACTTGTGACATCCCAAAAACAAACATGAAAGTTTTTCACTTTTAATTCATCAAACGATATAGTATTTGTCCAAAAAACACATCATAGTAAAAATGTATCATAATCATATGAGTACAACAACAATCATGAATGCAGAAAATCATCAAGGGGAAATGTTGTGCAGTCAAGCCGGGCCCTTCCCTTTGGAACTGGAAGTACCTAAAAATATTCAAATCACAAAACCGTAAGCATAAGGCTTAGTGAGTTCCCCAAAATACCACATAACATACATATATTGCCAAGGGTTACCCCATGGTCTTGAAAACAAGTGTCATCGGCCAACCCCATGGTCTTTCATAACATTGTCGTGAACTACCCCCATTATCTTTAATAGCATATATAAGTGCCATTATAACGTCCTGATTTCAACCCAATTTTTTTTCATTTTTATTTATTAAAATATATTAGATTATGATTACGTTGCAAAGAAACATGTTGCAATGCACATGTGTATAGTTAAACCTCACCCTTCGTAGTAGTACCCGGAAAAAAAAATTACATTTAACTAGGTAAGCACGAAACTTATTGGGTTCCCAAAAATACCATAGAACACAATACATATACAATGCATACACATAATGGCCTTCAACAAAAAGTTGGTCTGCCCTTTACCTTCACCATGAAGCTGGTCCACCATTTTTGCCTACGGCATATAGATATTCTGTACTTTGGCATTTATCATAATGCTAGTCTGCCCGATTCTATTGTCCTTCAGCCTGTGGCTGGGCTGTTCTCAACTATCAGAATATTATATCAACACACATACGCACACGCACACACATACACATACACACACACACACACACACACACACACACACATATATATATATATATATATATATATATATAACAACAATCCAACACTACAAGCATTTTAATAGAACTAACCTAATTGAATACTACAGAGCAACTATATTATAACATATAAAGGATATATACTAAAGGACATAATAAAGTGAGAAGACTCACCTGGACAGTTATTCAAAAAATAGGTAGTCATCTGGGCGACTCTGTTGGCGATCCAATATGTCAGGTAACGCACCAAACGAGTATTAACATACAATACTATTACTTACTAATCCCTATGGCAATTTGGTAAAAAAATCTAGATTTTTCACTAATCCCATTGAATGATGAGAGTTCTATCATATAAGGATTAGCTAGACAGGACAGTTGGGAGGCAAGACCATTTTGGCATATAGCTTTTCTGAAATCCAACAACCAAGCCAACATGACCATTCTATACACCTCTCCCATGATTAGATCAGTTAGTATTATAACTGAAATTACCGATAAATCTTATTTATACGTTCCTAACCGTGACTATGAATATAAATATAAGTTAAAGTTAAAGCATAGTAAGTGTAGCATAACTTACAAAGAGTTTCTTGTGAAAACTAGGAATTTCATAGGCAGAACATCGACCCAAGAGCTTCTAATTCCTGAGCCCTCTGATGCTCTAGAGTTTCACTTAAGTAAAACTTTCTAAACTCCCAAAAAATACCCCAAAAGTCGAACTAAAGAAAGAGATATGAGAGAGTGAAGTTATGAAGAATGAAAGGGGTTTTCAGGGCTATTTATTGGCAATTTTTCGAGGATGTGCACCGCGGACACCCACCAGGCGCGATGCACACTTGGGTGGATGGAACGCCCGGTTCTCATATAAATTTATGAAGTTTTAAAATAATTTTTTATCGCATGAAAGGCCATTATGCTAAGTGTAATGGACAGTTAGGTTATACGTAACCAACTTAATTTGATCGTAGATTCCATCTAGTGCATTGTGTGTACGTATGAGCATACTTAGCATACTCATGCAGAATATAAAACCCTAAATTATAGGGTTTGGAACCTATTTCAACACCTTATGGCCTCAAGGCCTCTCTCATCACCAACCTCCTTTGTCCCAAAACAGTCCCCTCGAAACCTTAGCCCCAATTGAGAGAGTATTGATCATGTTGAGTGATTTGGTGTGTTTTTGGTACATATTGAAAAAGAAGGAGCTCATTGGAGAAGAATTGGTTGGTTTGAATATTGTAATTCCAAATCTTGCACATCTTGTTCATCTTGATCTTCCTTCTATAGGTATAAAGTCTCAACCTTGATGATTCATTTTTTTGATCTAGTTACCTTAGGGTTTTTGGCATATTTTTGTCCTATGGGTTGATTCATTTGAGTAAAAGCTACTCCAGAAGCTTAGGATAGCATTCCATGATGTTTCTAAGGTCTGTAGTGCATAAAAATTGTATCTTGATGAAATTGGTTCATCCATGCAAGATTTAATATTCATAATATGAAGTTAGATGGATAGAAATTGGTTTTGGGCTTCTTTGATCCATGCAAAGGCATCACGTTGTTGAATTTTTCAGTTGAGACATTCCCAAGAACTAGATTTGTGAATTGGATGTTTAGACACAACGTATTAACTGGTTAATATAGATTTTAAGCTTTAGGGGCGTATGTTGAATGTAACCTCTAGGTACTCTCAGCATACCATGTTCAACCCTGATTTTCGTTACTGTTAACGCTTGTACGCTGGGCGTAATGGGGTGGTATGCTTTCCCATCCGCTCTAAAAGATCATTTAGTCCATTTTTGCGCCTTAGGTCTTTATGGTTTTGTTCCAAGGTTAAATGGGTCAATTAAGAGAAGGGTAAATCTATCTTTTACCCTTAGCATGTTAGATTATAATATGGACCCAGGCCAGTCCAGACGATGGGCAACCCGGGAGACCACTCAAAGCCCACGACTCCAAGGGGACCAAAATTTATCCACTATGTAGTTTATATATATATATATATATATATATATATATATATATATATATATATATATATATATATATATATATATATATATATATATATATATAATTATTACCTAAACTATTTTTAGGGCTTAAAGTTGGTTGAAACTCAAATTAACTCAGAAGATAAACAATTAATTTGCTTGTTATTAATTTAGTTTACTTGTTATTGCTAATTGAACATGTCTATATTGAAGAGTAAATGATATATTTTTGAATCTATATTCTTTTTTGTCTTTGAGGGGCCCTTTTTTTCTTTTCGCCCCGGGCCCCATATATGTTTGGATCGGCCCTGTATGCACCATTTATTATGGGTTATTATCCTTATTATTTATTAGGGATAACTTTTTATATGTTCGGTGTGAGGAGTCGTGGTAGCAGCATCCTGAGAGTGTGATTTGTTTATGTTCATGTTGAAGTGAGTCTCCACATTGTACTTGTGGGTCGAAGGCACCATTGTCGGCCCACTGGATTTTATTATAGGATAGTAGTTGTCTTTGTGACACTTAGTGATATGTTTGTATGTGCTTGCTCTCTTTGTTACTCTTGCTAGTATGACTGTATGCTTAGTTGTAAGGGAAAAATAGACCCGTACCGGTTGAAAGTTACCGATGTAGTCAGAAGAGATTCGGCGAGTTGGAAGGGACTCAGGGAGTCGGAATGGACACAGAGAGTCAAAAGGGACTCAGGGGTGAAATAGACTCGTAGTTGCTTTAGCTTGATATGTATGTATGATATATGGTATGTGGTATTTGGGGAACTCACTAAACTTTGTGCTTACGGTTGAAGTTTATGTTTCAGCTACTTCCAGTTCGAAAGGAAAGAGCCCAACCTAATCGCAGCGTATCACCCCATGTGAAGTATTTTTATGATTTTTGATTCTACTCTGATAACTATTTCACATTGTCTTGCTTTTGATGGTTTTATATAAATATTGGATGATTTTGGTTGGCTTAGAAACGAAGTTTTTACTTATGATTTTTGGGATGTTACATGTTGGTATCAAAGCCTTGGTTTGAGGGATTCGGACAGATTTTCGGGTGTGTCTGAACTCAAATGAGGGTTTGGTAAGTTTTTATAAAATAAATGATTTTCTAAAGAGATTAATACTAGAAATAAGGGATGTGATGCATGCAATGGGTCGAGCATAAGTAAGTGTTCCTAAAATACATATACATGTTTATTGATTCATTATGTGAATATGTGAATAGCATGCTAGATTAGGGCTAAGGATCTGCTCATAAATGTGTGATAGGAGAGATGTCTTTGTATGCTTACTGTATAAGCCTCTAAAACTGCATGATAGTATGGATTTTTGATGATATGTTAGGATGGCTTGTTTATCAGTGCTTTAATTAGAACTCAAAGCTCAAATGTTGTTAACTTTGTGCTTTTAGGAACAACCGATAATGCTAGTTAACTATCCAGCGAATATGTTAGGTTACATGTTGTAGAAATTAGATAATTTTAGAAGGCTAGCTTTAACTCTATTGCGCAGCTCTTGTTTGAGTCTAACCATTGTAGCGTGAGACCTTGGTGTCGAAGAATTATCTAGTGTCTATTTCATTTAATCATATTTGTAAGATCATTAGCGGGTAATAGTGACGGTTTGTTTTGTAGTGGATGGCGGAAAGTGGTGGGAAGGTGATCCTAGGAGTGACGGGTTTTGAGCATTCTAACACTCCTATGGTGTACATGCAACCCTAGAAACCTTAGATCTATGTTTGACTAAGATACATGCAAATAATTATTTTTCCAAGGTTCTTATCCTAACTAGCATGGCATGGGGTACTTGAATCAAATAAAGCTAGTAGAATTACTTACTTTGTAGTAGTAGTTGATTGCTTTGAGTTTGAAAGCCTAGCACCAATAATGTGGATGCCTCAAATGGAAGTCACAAATCACCACAAACTTGGAAACTTGAGAGAATAGCTACAACCTTCTTGAAATCGGCCCTCTTAGTTTACACACATCAACTAGTGCAATTTTAAGAACCAAAGCCTCCTTTGTATAGTGTGGTGGATTAGGGTTACATCCATGTAAACCCTAATACCCATGTCTTTTCATTTCCCTGAGATCCATGGGTTAAAGCTCCATGGAGTATCCATGGACTTTCCATGCAAGACTAGCCCATTCCAAATAAGCATTAGCCCACACTATATAAATACAAGAGCCTATATTTAATTAGTCATACTTTTGATCTCTAAATTAATATTAGATCAACACTAATTAAATAATATGCTTTTATATTAATATGTTAGAACTTATAATACATTAATAAATCATCACTTATACTATTCTCAAAAGATTATCCATAAATTGTTCGGGTGAAGTGCAACCCAAATGGACGATGTCGGGTCGGGTCAAGTACATACCAAATATACTTATAAACTTAGACATTATATCCAACAGTCTCCCACTTGGATAAGTCTAATAACTATAGTTGTAAGTATGACTTTAGGAACCGATCAGCAATCGTAGCTCTTAAAACTTTGTTGAACTATGAAGCGCCATTTTAGATAGGTGATCATATAATCCTCTATTCTAGATATCAGCCGGACAAATACATGGAACATGGTCTTGCTTATTGTCCAACATTTGTTTCCCAATTTCCGATTTGTTTGACATAGAACTTAACTGAACACATCAATTTAGTTCTGACCGGGCTCAGTACATAGGTCAAAACAAAATGATCGAGGGGCCCAGATATCACTTCTAATCCTTGAACAAACAGATAAACTTCGACTCATATGTTTGCTCTACTACTTGTTGAATTACACGCAAAGGCACGGTTTATAACATCGAGTTACTAATGCGTTTTCGTGCAATCAATGCATAACCAACTCATAGGCAACAAATCATATCTCTGGGTTTGAAGACTTATATGATATTACCGTCTCATGATCACTCGAGATAAATTCCATGAAGTGATACCAGTGAGCGTGGGTTGAATACAATACTAAGAACTTATGAGCACTCATGAGTGTTGTAGCCCCGCTTTGTCTAACATCTTAGACCTCTACAAGCCAACCCATAACAGTCTTGATTCATATCTACTTCCAACATATGACCGACTGTGGAGAGTTTGAATAATATGATACATACCATAACATAATTATTCTGGAAGTCAAAACATGCAAAAAGAAATAATAGTAAACGATTGACAAGGGATAGCAACACTTTACTCATAAATAACAACTTTTATTTATCATCAAATGTCAATTACACTTTACAATTTTCAAAATTACCTAACTTCTAAAAACTAACATCATATATTAGCCCTATGCTCCTAGCATGTTGAAGATGCTTAACCCTACTTAGTCCCTTCGTGAGGGGATCTATCGGGTTCTCATCTGATGATACCCTCTTTGCCACGAGGATTCCTTCATCTATTCGATGTCTGATGAAGTGATATTTTTTGTCAATGTGTCTGGATCTCCCATGATCTCTTGGTTCCTTGGCTAAGGCAACCGCACTATTGCTGTCACAGAAAATCTCCATTGGCTCCTTTATAGCTAGTACAACTCTAAGGTCTCAGATAAAGTTCTTTAGCCATATAGCCTCCTTTGCTTCCTCGCTTGCTGCTATATACTCTGATTCACAAGTGGAATACACTACTGTATATTGCTTGGAACTTTTCCAAGTAATTGCCCCTCCATTTAGGGTAAAGACCCAGCCCGAATGAGAGCGAAAATTATCCCTGTCAGTCTGAAAGCTAGCATCAGTATACCCTGCTACTTTCAAGTCATCACTCCCACCAAGGGTAAGGACCCAGTCCTTAGTCCTTCGCAGTTACTTCAGAATATTCTTTACCACTATCCAGTGAGCCTTGCTAGGATTCCCCTGATATCTGCTGACCATGCTCAAAGCAAAGACAACATCAGGATGAGTACAAGTCATAGCATACATGATCGAGCCTACAGCGGAAGCATATGGTACTCGACTCATGTCAACTATCTCAGCCTCTGTACTCGGACTCCGAGTTTTACTCAGTCTTGCATTACATTGGATAGGTAACTCACCTTTCTTGGAGTTGTGCATGTTGAACCTTTTCAACACTTTGTCCACAAAGGTTCTTTGACTAAGTCCAATTAGTCTTTTACTCCTGTTTCTCAAAATCCTTATCCCTAGGATATATGCAGCTTCTCCAAGGTCCTTCATAGCGAAACACTTCCCAAGCCAGGACTTTACTTCTTGTAAGGTTGGGATGTCATTTCCTATGACTAGTATGTCATCCACATACAATACCAAAAAGCTAACTATACTCCCGTTAGCCTTGACATATACACAAGATTCATCTTCGCATACGAAAAGCCAAACACTTTGACTTTCTCATCGAAACAAAGATTCCATCTACGAGGTGCTTGTTTCAATCCATAGATGGATTTCTCAAGCTTACACACTCTATTAGGGTACTCTGTACTGAGAAAACCCTCTGGATGAACCATGTAAACATCTTCAGCCAACTTTCCATTAAGGAAAGCTGTTTTGACATCCATTTGCCATATTTCATAGTCATGAAATGAAGCAATGGCTAACAAAACCTTAATAGACTTAATCTTGGCCACTGGTGAAAAGGTCTCATCATAATCAACTCTCGGAGTTTGAGAATAACCCTTTGCAACCAGTCGTGCCTTGTAAGTGTGTACATTACCATCCATGTCGGTCTTCTTCTTGAAGATCCATTTGCACCCAACTGTCTTACGATCAGGTACATTGTCAACCAAGTTCCAAACTTGATTGTCATACATGGATTGTATCTCGCTATCGATAGCCTCTTTCCATTTAGCAGCCTCAGGGCCTGCCATGGCTTCCGTGTAGCTGTTAGGCTCATACAGATTTACCAGTGTGTTATCACTGATAAGTGTATCACCTTTTGCAGTAATATGGAAACCATAATAATGCTCAGGTGCATTCCTAACTCTAGTGGAAGGCCTCAGAGGTATAGATTCTTCAGTCGGATCAACAAGAGTTTCCTCCTCAAGTTGAGGGCTAGGGGTTGAGGTTCCTTCACCACTTGACTCTCGAATTTACTCAAGGTCAATTTGCCTCCCACTGTCTCCTTGGCTTATGGATTCTCTATCTCAAAAGACTCTTCTTCTTGCTACAAAGACCACATTATCACTGGGTCTATAGAAAATGTAACCAAAGGCTTTCTGTGGGTAGCCGATGAAATACACATCTCACTTCGAGGTTCGAGCTTGTCATGAGTCTCGCGTCTCACGAAAGCCTCACAACCCCAAATCTTGGTGTGGTCTAGATTGGGAACTTTTCTAGTCCACATCTCATGAGGTGTTTTGGCAACCTTCTTTGTACGGACTAGATTAAGGATATAGGCGGCAGTCTCTAAGGCATACCCCCATAATGAGATTGATAGCGAAGCTCGACTTATCATGGAACGAACCATGTCCAACAAGGTCTGATTGAGGCTCTCAGGTACACCATTCCACTGTGGTGCCCTAGGAGGTGTCAATTATGAGACAATCCCACATTCCTTAAGATAGTCAAGGAACTCAGTACTAAGATACTCACCAACTCGATCGGATCGAAGCATCTTAATGTTCCTGCCCAACTGATTCTCCGCTTCTTTCTTAAACTCTATGAACTTTTCAAAGGTTTCCGGGTTATGCTTGATTAAGTAGACATATCCATATCTACTAAAATCATCAGTAAAAGTCACATAGAAGCAATTAGCATCTCTTGTGGCGGTTCTGATGGGTCCAAACACATCTGTGTCTATGAGGTCCAACAAACCTTCACCCCTAGCACATGTGCCAGTAAAAGGTGACTTTGTCATTTTACGAGGCAAACAAGATTCACAACTATCATCCGACTTTAGGTCAAATGACTCCAGGACTCCATCCTTTTGGAGTTGGCCTATGCGTTTCTTGCTTACATGTCCAATATGACAATTCCATAAAGATGCTTTATCTAAGCTAGTGGAAGAGTCAATACATAATACATTACTTCCTATGTTATCTACAACAGATATAGTTTCATACACACCATCACAAGCTAATGCTTTAAAAGAAAGAACATTATTAAAGAAAGCATCAATACCACCATTATTATTATCAAAATAAAAGGTAAAACCTTGTTTATATAATGCATGAAAGGAAATACATTTCTTGCCATTTCTGGAGAATAATAACATTTATTCAAATCTAATGTGAACCCACTATTTAGCAATGAGGAATAAACTCCTATCTTGGTGACAGGTGAAGCTTTCCTGTTCCCCATGATCAAGTTTATCTTTCCCTGCTCCACATTCTCACTTCCTCTTAGTCCCTGCAAATCAGAACATATGTGAATACTACAACCTGTATCAAGAACCCAAGACTTAGAATGAGCTGAGTTATTAGACAATATACTGTATATACCTGCATGGTTGGGTTTTACTTTCCCATCCTTCACATCTTGCTGGTACTTTGGGCAGTTTCACTTCTAGTGTGACTTTTCATGGCAATAGAACCATTCAGCCTCATTAGGGTTAGCAGAAGGAGTGACAAAACCTTTCTTTATTTTGCTTGAAGAGGATCCTTCGATGGTCTTACCCTTGGTACCCTTAGAAGGGTTCTTTCTCTTCCTCCCTTTGCCATGCCCGATTGCCAAGACATTGGCCGCAGTTGGAGTAGGAAGAGTAGTAACACCCGACTTGCCTTTAAGACTACTTTCTGCAGTCTTTAAAATCCCTTGAAGTTTACTAAGTGTAACTTATTCCTTCTTCATGTGGTATGTCATTCTAAATTGATCATAACATGAAGGTAAGGAGTGCAAAATGACATCTATTACCATCTCCTCAGGAAAGTCAACATTTAGTTTCTTCAAACGATCCACAAACCTTTTCATTTTCTACATGTGGGTCGTGATGGTCTCACCATCCTTCATTCGGGTAGTTATCATGGAGGAGATAATTTCATACCTTTCTTGACGAGCACTTTGATGGTAGCGGTCCATCAAATCCATGTACATCTCAAAGAGTAGTGGCCCTCATAGGACTTTTGGGGCTAAGCCATCATAGTGGCCATCATGATACATGCTGCCTTAGTAGCATCCCTTTCATGTACCTGAAATGCAGTAATCTCCTCTGGAGTAGCAATTGACTCATCAATCTCCTTTAGCTCCTTATCAAGGACATATTCTTTATCCTCATAACAAGTGACCATCCTAATGTTTCTGATCCAATCTATAAAGTTGGATCCATCAAAGATGACTCTCCTACAAAGATTCATGAGAGAGAAGGAGCCAGTAGGGTTTGAGCCAGAAGCATTGTTATTGGAAGACATCTGAAAAGAAAAAAGAATAGATTAGATTAGATATAAAGATAGTCCTTAATAAAACACCCAAATGTAATATTAAGGCTAGCACCCAAAACAATATTTTATAACATAGAAAAAGGATGCCGTAATCTAAGCTATAAGATATTTAAAGGTAGGTGAATGACGATTCACCAATTTCCATTATGAAAAACGAAATATTTAATTAGGTTTTAATTGGTTTAGAAACTCCTAGATTCTTTTAGATTCATTGAACTTTTCAATGGCATGTTTCAATCTCGAGTGTGCCCTTCAACTTTTGTGACTGGGATGCCGAGGATCACAAAACAAGGTGTGAAGTAACCATGCAAATTACTTGGTACCCTTAATGTACTACCCCTCAATCGATGCGCCAGTTAACCACACATGCTCCATCGATACTACGATAAACATTAAGTCACCCTTTCCCTACCTTGATAAGTCCAGGTTAGTGTGCCGGTTAACCACACACGCTCCACTAACGACTTAATCAAAGGGCAAAGTGTAATTTCATGGATTAGAACCTTATTCACATTTTCCTAAAGTAACTAAGATTGGGAATTTAATAAAGGTTTAGTTACTTTAGTATATTCATCATACTTAAATGAGAATTATAGTCCTTGTCCTACCTTTTCGGCTAACGACCCTCCACAGATCAAGGAAACGATGGGTGAGAATAGACACCCATTAAGTTTCCATTTTATAGGAAACAACCTTATTGTTGGGTTTTGAGCAATCTAACACTTCCTAAGTGTGCATGCAACCCTAATAAACATTGGATCTATGTTTGTCTAAATACATGCAAAATAATAATTTTCCAAGGTTCATAACCTATCTAACATGGCATGGGGTACTTTTAAACATAAAAGAATTAGATGAGATTACATACCTTTTGATGATGAGTTCAATTCCTAAAGAGTTTGAGGGCCAAGCACCAATAGTGTGAATGCCTCAAATGGAATCACAAATCACCACAAACTCTTGGAAAACTTTGAGAGAGTATACACACTTGTATTTTCGGCCACACACAAGCACACACACACTAGTTCACTAGTTGCAATTTCATGCTCCATAAGCATGCTTATATAGTGTGCATAGTTAGGGTGAAACCCTAATAACCCATGACCTTTCCTTTACAACGATCCATGGGTTAAAAGCTCCATGGATCATCAATGGACTTCCATCCAAGCCTAGCCCATTAACAAATGAGTGTTAGCCCACACCATATAAAACAATAGCCCACAATTTAATTAGCCTTCCTTTTAATCTCTAAATTAATTCATAATTAATTTAAGACTAACACTAATTAAATAACTTGACTTCATATTAATATATTATAACTTATAATATATTAACAAACATATGTGTATAACCCTCATAAAATTATCCATAAATAGTTCGGGTGAGATGAAACCCAAATGGACCACGCCAATCGGGTCAAGTATATACCAAATAAGTTATGGACTTAGACACCTTATCCAACACTTATACCCCCCCCCCTATAGACCGGCTTCGTGAATGAGACCTACTACTGGTAATACGACTTTGTTCTTAAACATATATATATATATATATATATATATATATATATATATATATATATATTATTAACTTATAATATTATAAAGTATAAGGGTTGAATTTGAATAATTGAAATTCAAAGGGTTGGAACTAAAGTTTTAATATGACTTTACTTGTTTCAAAACTTGAGCGCAAGTTTTGTAAGCTTTTAAAACTTTACATTTCTCATAACTTATGAGTTAAATGAGTATTAAAATGAATACTCTTCATTTTTATAACTCATGTGTTCTTATAATGGTTTTTAATTAAAGGGTGACCTTTGGTTTTCCATAACTTGAGGGCAAGTTATGGAATCCATTAAAACACATAATGATCAAGAATTAAACTACCAAGGAGGTTACAAATAATTCCTATGATCATCTAATCTCATTAGTTCAAGAATATGAATATCAATAATTTCAAGAATCATAAATAATTTATATAAAACTTGTAATTTTTTATAATAGCCATTGTAAATGGATTAGCATAAACATTACACCATCTAAAACAAGTTTTATAACACCAAAACAGTTTAGGGTAATGTTTCTAGTCCATTTCCAGCAGCAAAACTCGAAAATCTGGACACTACAGCCTCTACTCGTCGAGTGCATGAACAGACTCGACGAGTAGCATGCATTTCTTCATGGACTCGTCGAGTCCCCCCATGGACTCGGCAAGTTCATACGAACAGTGAACAAAATTTTGATTTTCAAGCTATTTGCATCAAGTATCAAGTAAACAAGCCTAGGCTCTGATACCACTAATGGGTTTGAGCATTCTAACACTCCTATGGTGTACATGCAACCCTAGAAACCTTGGATCTATGTTCGAATAAGATACATGCAAATAATTAATTTTCCAAGGTTCTAATCCTAACTAGCATGGCATGGGGTACTTGAATCAAATAAATCTAGTAGAATTACTTACCTTGTAGTAGTTGTTGATTACTTTGAGTTTGAGAGCCTAGCACTAATAATGTGGATGCCTCAAATGGAAGTCACAAATCACCACAAACTTGGAAACTTGAGAGAATAGCTATAACCTTCTTGAAATCGGCCCTCTTAGATTACACACATCAACTAGTACAATTTCAAGAACCAAAGCCTCCTTTATGTAGTGTGGTGGATTAGGGTTACATCCATGTAAACCCTAATACCCATGTCTTTTCATTTCCATGAGATCCATGGGTTAAAGCTCCATAGAGTATCCATGGACTTTCCATGCAAGCCTAGCCCATTCCAAATAAGAATTAGTCCACACTATATAAATACAGGAGCCCATATTTAATTAGTCATACTTTTGATCTCTAAATTAATTATAGACCAACAATAATTAAATAATATGATTTTATATTAATATATTATAACTTATAATACATTAATAAATCATAACTTATACTATTCTCAAAAGATTATCCATAAATTGTTCGGGTGAAGTGTAACCCAAATGGACCATGTCGGGTTGGGTCAAGTACATACCAAATATAGTTATGAACTTAGACACTATATCCAACAAGGAGAACCTAGGAAGCATGTTAGCATTAGCAGATGCACAGTTTAGTGGGAGAACAACATCGAACTCGAGTGAAGATAGTCATGAGGAAACTAAGGGAAACGCATGGTGTGAGATTCTTTGAGTGTTTTGTAATGGTTTACATGGTTTATTTTTGGGCTCTAGAGCCAAACCCTTAGATGATCAGATATGGAAGTTGATTTTGTCCGAGATTACCTGCAACATTTTAGAGAAGACTCCTATAATCCTTGGTTCGATCAAGGAGGGCATCATGGAGATTTTAGATGAGCATTTGGGAAAATTTCACACTGAGCTAGTGGCTATGGTGAGTGCACGCTCCTTGAATTTTCGAGAGTGTCGTGCCTATGGGGCTCCTAAGTTCTTTGGAATAAAGGACCCCATTTCTAGCAGAATCTTGTTTACGAACATCAAGAACTCCTTCCGGACTAGCTTCTCCCTCGAGGGGTTGAAGGTCAGTTTTGCATCTTGTTTTCTGAAGGACAGAGCTCGTGATTAGTGAGAGGAGTTCGACTATGCTTTTTTGAGGCGAAGCAGTTGGATGATGCCTTGGGATGACTTTATTATGAGATTCAAGGCTGAGTTTGTACCTGTGATAGAGGTTCAACAACTGTCGAGGGATTTTCAGGACCTTCGCGAAACTACAGAGATTGTGGCAGAGATCACTGCCATATTTTGTGAAAGGGACTTGTTGGTTCCGTAGTATGTCGTAGACAAGAAAATGAAGAAGTCTTGGTACCATGATATGTTTAAATTTGAGATGCGGGAGTTTATGAGTATGTCTAGATGCAAGACATTGGACGACATGATAGCTTGGGCATGCAAGCGGGAGATTGATCTGGAGACTGTAAGGAATAGGAAGTTGGTTCAGGCAGAGGTATCAGAGGGCTCCGGTAAGAAGCCGAAGGTTTTTGATTCGTAATCGAGAGGTCGGAAGGGCCATGGACCCTGTGGCAAGTGCGGCAAGGTGCACGATGGAGTTTGTAGGATGAGTGGTTCTTGTGCTACAAGTGTGGCAAGACTGGCCACTTAAGTAGGGATTGCCCCACCATCCACGTATCTGATCAGATTTTCATCCATTGAAATTAGAGGGGCCGCAAGAAGGCCAATTTCCCAATTTTAGCCTCAGGAACAGTTGCAGCACCCGCTCCAGTGACATTGAGGATCACCGATCTCCGCCAGGGAAGGCAGATGCGCCATTCGTGAGGAGTCGAGTGTAACGCCCGAGTTTCAGGGCTAAGCATTTTTGTCAATGTAATAGTCTAGGTCAACTATTGTAACTCTTTTTGAAGTAATAAAAATGAAATATTTGAGTATTATGTGAATTATGTGTGTTATGTGTTTATTATTTAATTATAAATGAATAATTAATAAAGAATAAAAATAAGCGTCAAAAATAAAGTGTGAGATAAGCCCGATATCTCTACATAAAGTTGTAGAATATGTCTCAAGGTTTCCGTACATATAAAGAACGCCGAAATCCGAGTTATAACGAAGAAGTTATGACCCGTCAAAGTTTTGCGACAGAACTGGCACGATACCGGGAAGCGTAAATAGCGAATTTACAATAGAGCGAGATTTAGCCTTAGCGATCTAAACTAAAGTCATAGAATATGTTAAACTAAGAACATCGATAAAAAGAACGCCCAAATCTGACTTCGTATGAAGAAGTTATGATTTTTCGAAGTTTCAGAATAGTAGTGTACAACCCGAAATTCGAATATTAGATCGAGTGATTTTTAGCCAACACGACCTAAACGAGAATCGAAGATCTCGTTGAGAGTAGCGTAACGAGAAAAAAATGGGCGAAAACGGATGTCGGATAAAGAAGTTATGAGGATTTAACGGACCAATCATGCCCCGGCCTGTTAATAATATAAAATTAAAAATAGAGCCAAAATTAGCCGACGAAGTCTAAACAAAAGTCGTAGAGTACGTTCCCACCTTCGCGTGGATATAAAGAACGTCAAAAACGGAGGTCGTACGCGAAAGTTACGAATTTTTGAAGTTGTAACTCAAAATTGCGAGGTCTGTTGCTAAATCGATGACGTGGCAGCACCACAACCATCCGATGATGGTCTTAGAAGTCGCCTCGGATTGCGAGACGCCACCCCTCGCTTACGCCCTGCGTCCGAAGTCTGTACACCCCGCGTACCTTCGCTCTTATCCCTTCTGAGTCCGAGTGCGAGCCAGCTGGTGCGAACTGGCAACCATATCCGAGACTACGCCCGGCGTAGCTCCTCGGTACGCCCAGCGTAATGTCCAAGCTTCGCGCCTATAAAAGGGGTCCGAAGGCAGCCCTCATTTTCACACCAAAACTCACTCTCTCTCTAAATTACTTTCTCTCTCTAGCCTATTTTAACCCCTAAACCCTAGGAAAAACCCCCTAGCACCCTAGGGAAGCCCCGAGGCTCCCGGAGTCCCGAGAAAAAGGAGTCTTTCGGTTTCGAAACGTTGCTCCAATTAAGTTCTGGTTTTTCATAAAATTCGCTGTAAGTGTGCTACGCTTACGCAATTTTTAATATAGCTTTCAAATAATTATAGGAATGTTATTAGGTCCTTAAAATAATTATTTGGGCTATTATTATGAGTTATATTGAGTGTTATTAACGCTTATATAATAATAATAATAGTCAGACAATTAATTTGTCGCGTTTGTCGTTTTACTAATCCCTAGTGGTATCGATACTAGGTTATATCGAAGGAAAATCATTTTGAGAGTATCGAAGCGCTGTCCGAGTGCTGAGTCACCACCTTTCAAGTGAGTGCATAGTTACTTTCAGCTTACACATAGATATAAAGTATTTTATATAAATTACATGCTATGTGTGCATATTATCTGAATACTTGCTATCTATACTGGATGAACGTTTGATACATGTTTTCAATGATTTAAACTGTATATGTATTTTATATCTACAAAATGTGTTGGGTAAAACATGGGTAGATGTAATAGTTGTTGTGTGACAAAATAAAACGATGAGAGGCCTCGTTGTAGATGGTATTGATGAATCAGTCATCTAGCGGAGTATAGATGACGACCACAGACTATTCTAGACAGTCCAGTGGAACACTAGCAGGCTCGCAACCTGTAGGTGTTTATTCGAACTGTGTGTTTATTTGAACTGTGTGCTCACCAGATGTACTCCATCCCCCACATGGTTGCCTCAAGGACATTTATTGCTGAGGAATCCCCTTAGCAGTAGTGTCCGTCCCGGTGATAATCCTTAGGGTAGGTCCCTTATGATACATGGTTAGGGACGAAATGTGAGGATAACGGGAACGGGTAATCGGGTTTGTTTAATTTAATGAAGTTAATAAACTTATTTATGGTGGGTTGAAAACCCTATGTGCTCACCAAGCTCCCAAGCCTGACCCACTCAGTTTTATGTATTACAGGTAGTGGCGCTTGAGCATAGTTATGATGTTTGGACGAGGGATTACGGATATAGGCCTGTAGATATGAAATAATGTAGTAAGGCTTATATTGTACTATTTATGCTTTTCATATATACGAACATGACATCCCAAGTCTTTTAATGAAATACATTTCTATGGAAATGCTTTTGATAAATCTTTATCATATTTTGTTTTGGGACAAATTCCGCAACACTTTTATTTAAAATGTTACTCTAATTTTTAAACAAAGCATAAACAAACCGGTCTTTTCTGGCCGTGATTTTGGGGATGTCACAGTTGGTATCAGAGCATTAGTCTAAGCGAACTAGGAATATGGAATTATTTCTAGACTTAAACTTAGAATGCTAAGCGATGATTGTGAGGTGTGAGCACTAGAATATTTTAGGAATTATGCCTAAAATGCTTTTATGTGCTAAATGCTTTGTGCCTGATATACTATTATTTGTTCGGATCTATGGTTTGTTGCCGACCGGATCTGGAAACCTTATGTGTTTAGGATTCTAAACGTACGACTACGATATTAGAACTAGCATGTAAACGTTTCGGGGTGATAAGGACGATTTGAACATCAGTCCTAAATAAAGATCTAAATTCACCTTATTCGGTGTATAGATCAAGATGGCAAGGACCCGTAGCGGAAATGTGAATGCAAATGGGAACAGAAACCAACCCCCATTGATTGAGAAAATACCGGTGATGGAAGCCGCTGCTGAGCCAGTCACAATGGCCGGAGTGCAAGTGATGATCCAAGCGATGTTGGATCGTCAAAAGGAAACTAGACGTTTGCTCCAGCAAAATCGAGAGGAAGCCACTATTCAGATCGAACAGCCCGAGTTGAACGAAGGGCAGACTGAGGAAGGAGACTACAGTGGAACTGTTGGTCAAGTCAACCCGCCAATAGTTCAACAAAATAACCAAGATGACGGATTCGAGAGAAATGGATGCAAGTACAAGGATTTTCAGACTTGCAAGCCATCGACTTTCACGGGAAAGGAAGATCTAATCAGAGTCATGGATTGGATCTCGGAGATGGAGTTAGCTTTCATGACATGCGGTTGCAGAGGGAAGCTACAGACCACGTTTGTAGTACGCCAGTTTCGAGGAGGCGCTGTACGTTGGTGGAATACCTTGGGGAAGACTTTAAGCCCCAACAAGCCCCTGCAACTGACAAGGGCAGAATTTCTGGTGCAATTCAAACTAACGTAATGCTCAGCTCAAAACCTGCTCGAGCTAGAGAACCAGTTTCTAACCCTAAAGAAGGGGAGCATGTCAATCGATGAATACACGAATGACTTCACAGAAAAGATGGAATTTGTCTTGCGTCTTGTTCCGGATGAGCTGACGAAAATTGATAAGTACGCAAAGGGATTACCCTGGGAGTACGCGGTGCCAGTGCGTCAGGCACCTACTTTGGAGGCAGCTATCTGGGCTGCCAAGTCTGTGGAGGATATGATTAAGGGAAGAGCTGCCAGCAAAGTCAAGGTTGGCGAGAAGAGGAAATTTTAAGGGTCTGCTAAACCCAACAAAAAGAAGAGCAAGTTCGGTTCAAAGAAGTTCGGGGGAGGAAATGAATTTAAATGGTGCGAGAAGTGCAAGAAGAAGCACTCGGGAAAATGTGGTGAGGAAGTAACCTGCTACAAGTGTGGGAAAACGGGGCACAATGCCAATGAGTGCACCACCAACGAGAGGGTGTGCTACGAGTGCCGTGAAGAAGGGCATATTGCCAAGGATTGCCCAAAGAAGAAATATGCGAGAAGGCCCAACATTCCACCGAAGCCGAAGGCGAGAGCCTTCCAGATGATGCTTGAGGCTGCAAAGGAGGCAGCAGACGTCGCTTCAGGTACCTTTCTTGTAAATGGTTTGCCTGCAAATATACTATTTGATTCCGGAGCCAACTACTCTTTTGTGTCGCACAAATTTGGTGGGAAATTAGCATTACCTGTAGAAAAACTTGATAATGCCCTGATTGTAGAAGTTGCCAGAGGCAAATTCGTACCTGTTGGTAATCGTATTAGGAACATCATCATTGACTTAAACGGAAATAAATTCCATGAGGAGCTATTACCCATAGAGTTAAACGGTTTCGACATCGTTTTGGTTATGGATTGGCTTAGCGTTAACGATGCTGAGATTCAATGCCGAAAGAAGATAGTAAGGGTGAACCCACCCGGAAAGGAATCATTTATGGTGTACGGGGACAAACGTAGAGTGAATTCAGGAATCATCTCCCTGATGAAAGCCAGGAAATGTTTGTCCAAAGGATGTGCATCGTACTTGGCATTCGTAATCGATGCTAAGAAGGAAAAGAAAGAGGTGCAGAATATACCGGTTGTGTGTGATTGTCCGGAAGTCTTTCCCGAAGATCTTCCCGGATTACCACCTGATAGGCAAGTGGAGTTTCGTATAGACTTGTTACCCGGAACGACACCGATAGCAAAAGCACCATACCGATTAGCACCGATCGAGATGAAGGAGCTTATGGCGCAACTTCAGGAGCTGTTGGACAACGGTTTCATTCGACCTAGTTCATCACCCTAGGGAGCTCCGGTGTCATTCGTGAAAAAGAAGGATAGAAGCATGAGAATGTGTATAGACTACCGAGAGTTGAACAAGGCAACGGTGAAGAACAAGTATCCATTGCCGAGGATTGACGACCTATTCGATCAACAGCAAGGTTCGAGCTACTTCTCAAAGATCGATCTTAGGTCAGGATATCATCAGCTGAAAGTGAGAGATCAGGATATCGAGAAGACTGCATTCAGAACGAGATATGGACACTACGAGTTCTTGGTTATGTCGTTTGGACTAACCAATGCTCCAGCAGCATTCATGGATTTGATGAATAGGGTTTGTAAACCATTCCTCGAAAAATCCGTGATAGTGTTCATCGACAACATTCTTATCTACTCGAACAGTCAGGAGGAGCATGACAAGCATCTACGAGAAGTGTTGGAAGTATTAAAGAAGGAGAAGCTTTACGCTAAGTTCTCCAAATGCGACTTTTGGATACGGGAAGTCCAATTCTTGGGTCATGTTGTTAACCAGGAGGGAATAATAGTTGACCCCGCAAAGATCGAGGCTGTGATTAAGTGGGAACGTCCAAAGAGTCCCACGGAGATCCGAAGCTTTCTAGGATTAGCCGGATATTATCGACGATTTATCCAAGGCTTTTCTTCGATAGCTACTCCATTAACAGCATTGACCCACAAAGGAGCTACGTATACGTGGAGTAAGAAGCATGATGAGGCATTCGAGAAGCTAAAGAAGAAGTTATGTGAAGCACCGATACTTTCTCTACCCGATGGAGTTGAAGACTTTGCGGTTTATAGTGATGCATCTGGAGTCGGGTTGGGTTGTGTTCTGACCCAAAGAGAAAGGTGATAGCATACGCATCTCAACAATTGAAAGAGCACAAAAAGAACTACCCCACTCATGATCTGGAGTTGGCAGCGGTAGTATTTGCCCTAAAGATATGGAGGCACTACCTCTACGGCACGAAGTGCAAGCTCTTCACTGATCATAAGAGTCTCCAGCATCTCTTTAATCAGAAGGAGTTGAACATGAGGCAACGACGCCGGCTAGAACTACTCAAGGACTACGACTGTGAGATACTTTACCACCCAGGTAAAGCAAATATTGTTGCTGATGCTCTCAGTCGGAAAGTCAATCTTGAAAGGAAAAGGCCAAGAGCGTTAAGAATTGAAGTCATCTCGACGATTGTGGAAAGTATCAGAAAAGCTCAAGAAGAAGCTTTAGAGAAGAATGATCGAAAGGAAGAATGTTTGGGCAAAACGTTAGTGTTCGGTACAAACAGTCGAGGACTGAAGGTATTCCAAGATCGAATTTGGGTACCAAAGACGGGAGGAATAACAGACCTTCTGATGGAGGAAGCACATAAGACCATGTACTCAATTCATCCCGGTAGCACTAAAATGTATAGGGACCTAAAACTCTACTACTGGTGGCCGGCAATGAAGCTCGATGTTGCGAAGTATGTGGCCGAGTGTGTGACATGTGCGAGAGTCAAGGCACAACATCAAAAACTGTATGGGAGTTTAGAACCTTTACCTGTACCCATGGGTAAATGGGAAGACATCACCATGGATTTTGTGACTAAATTGCCGAGGACGAAGAACGGACACGACATGATTTGGGTGGTCGTGGATCGTTTCACCAAGAGTGCACACTTCATAGCAGCCAACGAGAAGTGGTCTATGGATAAGCTCGCAAATCCTTACGTGAAGGAAATTGTAAGACTTCACGGTGTCCCTCTTATGATTGTGTCAAATCGTGATAGTCGTTTCACGTCGAGGTTTTGGAGGAGTCTGCAAGAGGAGTTAGGTACAAAGTTATGTTTGAGTACTGCTTACCATCCGCAAACTGATGGTCCGAGCGAAAGAACGATTCAGACATTGGAAGATATGCTGAGATCATGTACCCTCGAATTCCAAGGGAATTGGGACGAGCACTTACCTCTGGTAGAATTCTCCTACAACAATAGTTTTCACTCGAGCATCAAGATGGCACCTTACCAAGCCTTGTATGGACAGAAGTGTCGTTCGCCGTCTTGTTGGCTTGAAGCCGGAGAGAAGCAGTTTATGGGCCCCGAGATAGTCCATGAAATTGCTGAGAAGTTGAAGGTGATTATGGAAAGGATGTTAGCAACCCAGGATCGTCAGTAGAGCTATGCTGACAAGAAAAGACGACCGATAACCTTCGAAGTTGGGGATTCCGTTTTGCTTAAAGTCTCACCGTGGAAGGGACTTATACGATTTGGGAAACGAGGAAAGTTAGTCCAAGGTTTATTAGACCGTTCAATGTTCTTTAGAAGATTGGGAACCAAGCTTACAAGCTGGAATTGCCCGAAGAACTCAATGGTATTCATAACACCTTCCATGTGTGTTATTTGAGGAAATTCACAGGAGATGTTCCCGACATAATTCCAATCTCAGAGTTAAGGATGGATGAGAACAGAAGGTTGATCGAAGAGCTTGAGGCAATTGTTGACCGTAAGACTAAGAAGTTACGACGCAAGATGGTCGACTTAGTGCTAGTCCGATGGAAACATTCGAATGGGCCGAATCTCACTTGGGAAACAGAGGATGACATGAGGAGTCGCTATCCACATCTGTTTGCTGATGCATGATTCCGGGACGGAATCATCCTAAGGGGGAGAGAATTGTAACGCCCGGGTTTCAGGGCTAAGCATTTTTGTCAATGTAATAGTCTATGTCAACTATTGTAACTCTTTTTGAAGTAATAAAAATGAAATATTTGAGTATTATGTGTGTTATGTGTTTATTATTTAATTATAAATGTATAATTAATAAAGAATAAAAATAAGCGTCAAAATTAAAGTGTGAGATAAGCCCTATATCTCTACATAAATTTGTAGAATATGTCTCAAGGTTTCCGTACATATAAAGAACGCCGAAATCCGAGTTATAACGAAGAAGTTATGACCCGTCGAAGTTTTGCGACAGAACCGGCACGATACCGGGAAGCGTAAATAGTGAATTTACGATAGAGCGAGATTTAGCCTTAGCGATCTAAACGAAAGTCATAGAATATGTTAAACTAAGAACATCGATAAAAAGAACGCCAAATCTGACTTCGTATGAAGAAGTTATGATTTTTCGAAGTTTCGGAATAGCAGTGTACAGCCCGAAATTCGAATATTAGATCGAATGATTTTTAGGCGACACGACCTAAACGAGTATCGAAGATCTCGTTGAGAGTAGCGTAACGAGAAAAAAATGGGCGAAAACGGATGTCGGATGAAGAAGTTATGAGGATTTAACGGACCAATCCTGTCCCGGCCTGTCAATAATATAAAATTCAAAATCGAACCAAAATTAGCCAAAGAAGTCTAAACAAAAGTTGTAGAGTACGTTCCCACCTTCGCGTGGATATAAACAACATCAAAAACGGAGGTCATACGCGAAAGTTGCGAATTTTTGAAGTTGTAACTCAAAATTGTGAGGTCTGTTGCTAAATCGATGACGTGGCAGCACCACAACCATCCGATGATGGTCTCAGAAGTCGCCTCGGATTGCGACACACCACCCCTCGCTTACGTCCCGCGTCCGAAGTCTGTACGCCCCGCGTACCTTCGCTCTTATCCCTTCTGAGTCCGAGTGCGAGCCAGCTGGTGCGAACTGGCAACCATATCCGAGACTACGCCCAGCGTAGCTCCTCGGTACGCCCAGCGTAATGTCCGAGCTTTGCGCCTATAAAAGGGGCCCGAAGGCAGCCCTCATTTTCACACCAAAACTCACTCTCTCACTAAATTACTTTCTCTCTCTAGCCCATTTTAACCCCCTAAACCCTAGGAAAAACCCCTAGCACCCTAGGGAAGCCCCGAGGCTCCCGGAGTCCCGAGAAAAAGGAGTCTTTCAGTTTCGAAATGTTGCTTCAATTAAGTTCCGGTTTTCGATAAAATTCGTTGTAAGTGTGTTACGCTTACGCAATTTTTAATATAGCTTTCAAATAATTATAGGAATGTTATTAGGTCCTTAAAATAATTATTTGGGCTATTATTATGAGTTATATTGAGTGTTATTAACGCTTATATAATAATAATAATAATAATAATAATAATAATAATAATAATAGTCAGACAATTAATTTGTCGCGGTTATCGTTTGACTAAACCCTAGTGGTATCGATACTAGGTTTTATCGAATGAAAATCGTTTTGAGAGTATCGAAGCGTTGTCCGAGTGCTGAGTCACCACCTTTCAAGTGAGTGCATAGTTACTTTCAGCTTACACATAGATATGAAGTATTTTATATAAATTATGTGCTATGTGCATATTATCTGAATACTTGCTATCTATGTTGGATGAACGTTTTATACATGGTTTCAATGATTTAAACGGTATATGTATTTTATATCTACAAAATGTGTTGGGTAAAACATGGGTATATGTAATAGTTGTTGTGTGACAAAATAAAAATGATGAGAGGCCTCGTTATAGATGTTATTGATGAATCAGTCATCTAGCGGAGTATAGATGACGACCACGGACTATTCTAGACAGTCCAGTGGAACACTAGCAGGCTCGCAACCTGTAGGTGTTTATTCGAACTGTGTGTTTATTTGAAATATGTGCTCACCAGATGTACTCCATCCCCCACATGGTTGCCTCAAGGACATTTATTGCTGAGGAATCCCCTTAGCAGTAGTGTCCGTCCCGATGATCCCTTAGGGTAGGTCCCTTATGATAGATGCTTAGGGACGTAATGTGAGGATAACGGGAATGGGTAATCGGGTGTGTTTAATTTAATGAATTTATTAAACTTATTTATTGTGGGTTGAAAACCCTATGTGCTCACCAGGCTCTCAAGCCTGACCCACTCAGTTTTATGTATTACAGGTAGTGGTACTTAAGCATTGTTATGATGTTTGGACGAGGGATTACGGATATAGGCCTGTAGATATGAAATAATGTAGTAAGGCTTATATTGTACTGTTTATGCTTTTGATCTATACGAACATGACATCCCAAGTCTTTTAACGAAATACATTTCTATGGAAATTCTTTTGATAAATCTTTATCATATTTTGTTTTGGGACAAATTCCGCAACACTTTTATTTAAAATGTTACTTTGATTTTAAAACAAAGCATAAACAAACCGGTCTTTTCTGGCCGTGATTTTGGGGATGTCATATCGAGCTTTCCAGTTGACAGCCGTGGAGGCTCGCGCGACACCAGATGTATTTACATGTATGCATTTTTTCTTATTTCATTTATTTCTTTAATTTTTATGCTCACTGTATATGTGATTGATGTTTTATAGGTACGTTCCTAGTGAACGATGTTCCACTTTTAGTTCTATTTGATTCAGGTGTTGCCCGATCGTTTTTGTTTCTTGCGCTTACCAAGAGATTTGGTGACCCTCCAGGGGAGCTTGATTATCCATTAGAGGTAGAGATTATCGATTATCATTCAGTTTGGGTATCGAAGGTTCATCGGGTTTCTGTTCTGGAGCTATGTAGCGAGCATTATCCAATTGATTTGGTTCCTATTCCTTTGACCAAGAGCAAGGTGATCATGGTAATGGATTGGTTGAACCTTAATGGGGAGATGATTGAATGTGGGGGTCAATTAGTTTGCATTCGAACCCTATGTGGGTGAGAGCTAGTTGTTCATAATGAGAGTGCTCACCATAGACTGGCTCTCTATTTAGTAGCGAGAGCTGGGAGATACCTAGAGAAGGGTTGTTCTTGTTTCATAGCTTAAGTATTGGATACCAGAGAGGAAAAAAAGAGGACGATTGATGATTTGCTATTTGTTCGAGAGTATGCAAATGTGTTCTCGGAGGACTTGCTTGGAGTGCCTGTAGAAAGGCATGTGGATTTCTTTATAGATCTGGTCCCAGGCGTGGCTTTGATAGCAAAGGCACCTTATTGGTTGCCACTTAAGAGATGTAGGAGTTGTCTATAGAGTTGTAGGAGTTATTAGACAGGGGATTTATTAGACCAAATATTTCACCATGGGGAGCATCGATTATGTTCTTGAAGAAGAAACATGGCTCCCACAAGATGTGTATTTATTATTGTGAGCTAAACAAGTTGAAGATAAAGAATTGTTATCTGATTCTGAGGATTAATGATTTATTCGACCAGTTGCAAGGTGCATCTTGGTTCTCTAAGATTGATTTGCATCCAGGTTATCACCAGATGAGAGTTTGAGATGAGGATGTTTAGAATACGACCTTCAGGACTCGTTATGGTCATTAAAAGTTTTTGGTGATGCCTTTTGGGCTCACCAATTCACCAGCAACGTTCATGGATCTCATGAACCGGGTTTGCAGACCGATGCTGAATCGGGCAGTCATTATGTTCACTAATGATATCTTGGTCTATTCTAAGACCAAGGAGCAGCATGAGGATCATCTGCAAGAGGTTACAGAGACTCTGGCGAGGGAGAGGCTATATGCCAAATTCTCTAAGTGTGAGTTCTGGTTGCGCGAGGTGTATTTTCTAGGACACCTTGTCAACCAGAAGGGTATATTGGTCGATCCGGCCAAGATTGAGGTTGTGATGCAGTGGGAGGTTTTGTGATCTCCATCCGAGATTCAGAGTTTCCTTGGTTTAGCTTGGGATTATCGGAGATATATCTAGAATTTATCCAGGATCGTATTTTAGTTCACCAAGTTAACGAAGAAGTATGCTGCTTTTCAAAGGGGGCCTGAGCAGGAAGCGACATTTGAGACTTTGAGTCATAAGTTATGCGAGGCTCCGATCTTGACCCTGCCAAAGGGTGTGTACGATTTTGCAGTGTACTGTGATGTGTCGATTTTAGAATTGGGTGTAGTTTTAGGATTAGGTGTAGTTTTGATGTGACGTTTGAGACTTTGAGGCAGAAGTTATGCGAGGCTCCGATATTTACCCTACCAAAGGGTGTGTATGATTTTGTGGTGTACTGTGATGTGTCGATTTTAGAATTGGGTGTAGTTTAGATGCAAACGGGTCATTTGATAGCTTATGCTTCGAGGCAGTTGAAGCCTCATGAGGAAAATTATCCCACTCACGATTTGGAGCTGGGGATGGTGGTTTTTTCCCTCAATATTTGGTGTCATTTCTTGTATGTGGTTCATTATATCATTTACACAGACCATGAGAGTTGTGGTATTTGATGCATCAGCCAAATCTGAAAACGAGGCAACACAGGTGGCTAGATGTGTTAAAGGATTATGATAGTCAGATCCTTTGTCACCCGGGGAAAGCCAATATGGTGGCCAATACTCTTAGCCACAATGCGGCCGATACTCCCATCAGGGATGTGTATTTGAGGATAACGGTGATTACCCCACTCTTGGAGCAGATTCGAGAGGTTCAGGTCGAGGCTATGAAATAGGAGCACTCGAAGAGTGAGCGCATAGTAGGTCATGTCTCCTCTTTTAATTATGATTTTCGGTGATTATTGACCCTTCATCAGAGAGTTTGAATGCCATACTTCGGGGGTACATGACAAATCTTGATGGAGGAGGTACATAAGTCAAGTTTTTCTATTTAATTCGGGAGCGATGAACATGTATATAGGCTTCTGTCTTGATTATTGGTGGCCTTACATGAGCAGGATGTGGCTTGGTATGTGGAGAGGTGCTTAACTTGCAGGAAAGTCAACACCAAGCATCAAAAACCTCATAGAAAAAAGGAGTCGATGGATGTTCCCATTTGGAAATGGGAAGAAATTACAATGGATTTTATCATGAAGCTACCACAGACTTCATGAGAGATTGATTCGATTTGGGTCATCATGGATCGATTGACCAAGAGTGCATATTTTATTCCTAATTAGGAGAGCATTTGGTGGAAAATTTAGCGGATGTATATATTCGGGAGGTTGTGGCACGACATGGGGTTTCAGTCTCGGTGGTTTCAGATCAAGATGTTCGGTTCACTTCCAGGTTTTGGAAAAGGCTCCATGAGGAGATTAGAACTTGTCTACACTTTATCATAACATTTCATTTGCTGAACGATGGTTAGAACGAGCGGACTATCAAGACCTTGGAGGATATGCTACAGGCATGTGTACTGGATTTAGGTGGTAGCTGGGATACATATCTCCCATTAGCTGAGTTTTCTTACAACAACAGCTCCCACGCCAATGTTAATCGACCTCCTTGACCTCGTTTTGAGATGCTTTATGGGATAAAGTGTCAGACCCTGATTTGTTGGGTTAAGGTCGGTCTCCTTGACCTCGTTTTGAGATGCTTTATGGGATAAAGTGTCGGACCCCGATTTGTTGGGTTAAGGTCGGTCAGTGAGTTACGGATAGCATGGAGGTGGTGCTACGGACTATCGAGTTGATCCAGCATGTGCGCAGGAGATTGCATACCACACAGATCCAATAGAATAGTTATATTGATAAATGCTAGTCAGATTTGGAGTTCCATGTTGGGGATATGGTACTCCTAAAGTGTCACCTTAGAAACGTGTCATTTATTTCAAGAAGCAGGGCAAGCTGGGCCCCAGATATATATAGTTCCTTTCAAAGTTAATGCCAGGGTGGGCAGGTTTGCATATCATTTTGAGATACCTAAGAAGCTCAGTCAGATTCACAACACTTTTCATGTCTCACAGTTATGGAAGTGCTTGGTTGATGATTCTGTAGTGGTTCTTTGGAGGATATCTTGGCCGATGAGTGCTTGAATTACATGGAGATACCGATTATCATTCTAGAGAAGAAGATGACGACTTTGCGTAACAAGGTTGCGGGTCTAGTGAAGGTGCAATTGCATCACTAGAAGAGTTCTGAGTGGACGTGAGAGCCATAGAAGGAGATGAGAGAGAACTATCCAGATATGTTTACAGAGGCGGAATTCGAAGATGAAGTCTGATTCAATGCAGGGGAGAATTGTAACGACTAGTTCCCAGGTAAATTTTCAAGTTTTAAATAATTTTCTATTGCATGAAAGGCCATTAAACTAAATTTAATGGATAGTTACGTTGGGCATAACTCATGAAATTTGATCATGGATTTCGTCTTATACATTGAGCGAACGTATGAGTTCGCTTAGCATACTCATGCAGAATGCGAAATCCTAAATTTTAGGGTTTGGACCCTATTTAAACACCTTATAGCCTCAAGCCTTCTCTCATCACCAGCAGCTTTGTCTGAAAATAGTCCCCAGGAAACCTTAGCCCCGTTTGAGAGAGTATTCATTCATTTGAGTGATTTGGTGTGTTTTTGGTATATTGAAGAAGGAGGAGCTCATTGGAGAAGCATTGGTTGGTTTGAAGCTTGTAGATCCAGATCTTACTCATATTGCTCATCCTTCTGGAGGTATAAAGTCTCAACCTTAATGATTCATTTTCTTAGATCTAGTTAGCTTAGGGTTTTTGTCATATTTTGATCCCATGGGTTGATTCATGTGAGTAAAAGCTACTCAAGAATCTTAGGCTAGCATTCCTTGATGTTTCTGAGGTCACTAGTGCATAAAAATTGTAACTTGATGACTTTGTTCATCCATACATGAGTTAATGTTCATAATATGAAGTTAGAAGGTTAGAAATTAGTTTTGGGCTTCTTTGAGCCATGAAAAGGCATCAAATTGACGCCTTTATTAGTTGAGACATTCCCAACAACTATATCTATGAATTGGACATTTAGACATTAGGCATTAAGTTCTCATATGGATTTTGGGCTTTAGGGGAGTACGTTGGGCGTAACCTTTGGGTACACTCAACGTAGCGTGTTCAGCCTCGACTTCCTTTGTTGTTAAGGCTTGTACGTTGAGCGTAATGGGTTGGTACGCTTGGCCTACTCACCAAAAGGTCATTTGGGCCATTTTTGGGCCTTGGGTCTTTACTGGTTTGGGCCATGGTTAGATGTGTCAATTCAGAGAATGGAAATCTGTCTTTTACCCTTAGCATGTTAGATTATAATTTGGACCATTTATTATGGGTTATTATCTTGATTATTTATTAGGGTTAATTTTGGATATGTTCTATGTAAGGAGCCATAGTAGCAGCATCCCAAGAGTGTGATTTGTTCATGTTCAGATTGAGGCGAGTTTCCACATTGTACTTTTGGGTCTAGGGCACCAACGTCAACCCAATGGATTATGTTGTAGGATAATAGTGGTCTTTGTGACACTTACTGATATACTTGTATGTGCTTTCTCTCTTCATGACTCTTTCTAATATGAATGTATGCTTATTTTAAGGGTGAAGTAGACCCGTACGTTTGAAAGATACGGAAGGATTCAGAAGGGACTCTTCGAGTTGGAAGGGACTCATGGAGTCGGAAGGGACTCAGGGGTGAAATAGACCCATACTTGTTTTAACATGATATGTATGTATGATGTAGGGAATGTGTTATTTGCGGAACTCACTAAACTTTGTGGTTACAGTTTAAGTTTATGTTTCAGGTACTTTCTGTTCAGAAGAGAAGGGCTCAGCTTGATCACAACGCATCCACCCGTGTCTAGCATTTTTATGATTTTAGATTGAACTCAGATAACTATTTTTGATGGTTTGATATGAATATTGGATGCTTTTGATTGACTTAAAAATGAAATTTTTACTTATGGTTTTTGGGATGTTAAGTACGTGCTAGAGGGTTTCACGTGTCACTTTCTTGCCGAAGTGACAAACGTGCACCGCGCGCCGTATCTATGCTCGTGTCTGCGTGTGTGATTTAGCAGATTTTAAAAAATTCATAAATTTTTCATATGAGCTTAGTTTTTTATGTTCTTTATATCCACACATAGCTATCAATGAGATCTAGAACTTACAGTTGGAGAATTCACAATTTATTTTTAAATCTATATTTTTAACAAGCTTAAACTGCTAAACTTCGTTTAAAATTCATATTTCTGTTATACGACATCCATCTCGACTGTATTTATATTGATGAAATTATATCTACAAGATCTTTAAAGCTCGTTTAGATTGTTTTGGCTAGCATTCGACCGATCATGATTTCGGTTTCTTTGTCGTGCACTGTTATACCGAAACATGTAAAAATCATAACTACCTCATACAAAGTCAGATTTGGACGTTCTCTTTATGCACGCTCTCAGTTTTACAACTACTACGAGTTTCATTCAGATTGCTTTGGATAATAAGCAACCTAAATGAAATTCACTTTTTACAACACGCAAAGTCGTGTCGGTTTAATCGTGAAACTTCGAAGAAGCATAGCTTTCTCATACGAAGTTGGATTCAACCGTTCTATATATCTATCGAAATTGTATTGATGTTTACTACATGTAAATGATGCTTAGTTTGGCTTGAAATTAATATATCTATACTTCAAATTTTATAAACGACGGTTTGTATTGAATTCTGTTGGAAAAGCAAAAATGGGGTGTTACAACTCTCCCCCACTTACTACAATTTCATCCCTGAAATCATGCTCCTTTCACTCCTAGATGTCAACCTTATAGAGTCATCAAGATCAACTCATGGTCTTTAGTTGACGTTGTCGCATAGAATTTGCCTATCCGTACTTATTTAGCTGTATAACTTTGTTTTCTACCATAGAGGTACAGTTGAATTCCTATTGATATTTTTCTAAAACCAGGAATTCATCAGTTTGGACTCCAGAAATTACACGCTACAATTAACGATCGCCTTCAGATGTGACATGTCGACACAGCCGACTTGATATATTGTGCTTAACCATGGAAATTTTACTACGATATCTTAACGGAATCCACCTTTCAGAACATGCCTCTAAAAAGGCTTATGGCATGTCCTTAAAACACACACAAATCTATATAGAAAATGGTTTATTTACTTAGTTTAGGTGTTCTAACATCTTGAGTTTTAATATAACGAGTGTACTGGCTAGAAAACACTAGATCCAATACTAAATTATGTGATGGACTCATTATAAGGCTTCCTTATCTTCAAACCTACCAGATTATATTGAACACTAGGTTAACAATAGCCTTTTTGCAAGGCTCTAACTTCTTTACCTATATCGAGCTACAACTATTTTTTGAGCAATTCGTTCATGATACATGATGATACTTATCCAACTACTAGGCTTTTGATTCCAGATCGCTCTTGTCATCTACCGCTCTCGGGCCTGAAAACTCATGACCAACTCTTTAATAGTCTTAAAGACTCATATCCATTATCCGATTGTCCTGGTCATCGCCCTTCCTTGAAATCTAATTATCACCACCGATCTTTGCTTTCTAAACTTTAAGACTGCAACTTATTAGAGGTCTTTAATCTACATGGTATAGATGCTAAAGTTAATTTATCATTCTATGTCAACCTATCTGTAACACCGAAAATTTTAAAAATTTATTTTTCACAATTCATAAAAAAACATTTCTCTTTTAATTTAATAAAACATCAATTTCAAATTCCAATATGTATCATACAAATCCCAAGATCACATAATTATATCAAATTCCTCCACGTGTGTACAGATCAAGCCGGCGCCTTTCCACGGTCATTGCTAGTACCTGAAACAACAACACTAACACTGTAAGCACAAGGCTTAGTGAGTTTCCCCAAAATACCACACATAAAACACATATTAGCCACTCGAGGCCATAACTCTATGGGTTCGTGCACCCAACTCTGTGAACCCTCAGGTTCTAACTCTATGAACCTTCCGGTTCCAACTCTATAAACATGCACAGCATAGATCACATAGAAACAATGCAGTACAACACATAACATGCACATAACATACATACACTAACACATAACTCTGATTACCGACTCAAGGTAAAGTATAGTGAGAAGACTCACCTCGTGTGTCTCGGTATCTCACAATCCCTGGAAATCCCTCGTGCTCGATCCTCCGAGCTCTAATCCTCCTATAACATCACAAGGCTCTAATTAACACTTTTTATCTCTAAGGTTGACTACCCCTAAAAAGTCAACACAGGTCAACGGTCAACGGTCAACGGTCAACTTTGACCGGACTCGGCGAGTGCATATGGCAACTCGGCGAGTCTAGACGTTCTCATCAACTCTCTAGGATTCCCTTTCTACACGTCGAGTACTCCCCCCCCCCCTGACTCGACGAGTTACACCTGGAAGAATCGCGGGGCCACCCCGACTCAACTCGCCGAGTCTCAAGAACGACTCGGCGAGTCCCAGCTCGACTCAGACCTCATGACAATCCTTTCTAACTCGCCCTGACTCACTGGGTCAACTCCTGACTCGTCTGGACCACTCACTGGCCGGTCCAAGGCAATCTTCAAACTACTCGCCGAGTCTGCTCATCGGACTCGGCGAGTCCATTCCATGCAATCACTCAAACTTGCTTCTAAGGTCAGATCTACTCCAACAATTCATAGATCTGGCCCTCCTAGACTGATTCATCACGTAAAGTCCCAGTCTTGATGCATGAACAACCTTTATATGACTAATTATGAAGAATCTTCAACAAATCTCACTATACAAGGTCATGACCTCCATTGCTCTCTATAAAGCTTGAAGGATGAGGCTCTCTGGACCTCTATGGATCCAGATCCGAAGTCTCATCACTAGCATGGGACTATTTGGCCATCAAATCAACTCAACAAAGCCACAAGAAACCCTAAAATCGATTATACTTCACAAAACAGGAGATGGGTCGAAATTATACCTTTAGATTGAAGGGTCGAGCTTCCAATCCACCAAATAGCAGTCCCCCTTTGCCTCCTCTTGGCTAGAGCCTCTCTCTTCTTTGCTAAACAACACACAAATGTCAAGAAATGCCTCCTTTCACTCTCAAATCGCTAAAGCACTTTTAGGGTATCTCTCTATGGAATGATGGATGCAAAAGACGGCCATAAGGCCATTTAAATAGGTCCCAAACCCGAAAAATTAGGGTTTCATTAAACAGCGTGGACTCGCCGAGTCCATATCCTGGACTCGCCGAGTCCGAACGAATCCCGCGCCCAGAATCGCGACCCTACTCGGCGAGTCTGAGCTCCAACTCGCCGAGTCCCTTCTCAAACCTCAAAATATTAAAACAATAAAATACCTGGAGATCCGGGCTGTTACAATTCTCCCCCACTAGGATTAGACTTCGCCCTCGAAGTCTCGCTCTAAAATAGCTCCGGATGCTGAGCCCGCATCTCGCGCTCCGGCTCCCAGGTCATCTCTGATCCCTTCCGGTGTTGCCACTGAACCAACACCAAAGGTACCTCCTTGTTCCTCAGAACCTTGATCTTCCGATCTCTGATGGCTACTGGTCTCTCGGCATAATTCAGGCTCGCATCCACCTGAATATCCCCCAATGGAACTACTGCCGACTCATCGGCAATACATTTCCTCAATTGCGACACATGAAAAGTGTCGTGGATTTGCCCCAACTCCGCTGGCAACTCCAAACGATAGGCCACCCGGCCTACCCTCGCAATCACGCGAAATGGCCCAATATACCGGGGCCCCAACTTGCCCCTCTTCCTGAATCGAATCACTCCTTTCCAAGGAGAGACCTTCAGGAGAACGAAGTCGCCGACCTGAAACTCAAGCTCGGACCGACGTCTGTCTGCATAACTCTTCTGTCGACTCTGGGCGGTCAATAACCTCTGTCTGACCTGCTGAATCTGCTCTGTCGTCCGAAGCACAATCTCGGTACTGCCCATCACTCTCTGCCCAACTTCTCCCCAGCAAATGGGGGTCCGACACCTCCTACCATACAACAGCTCAAAGGGTGGCATACCAATGCTCGAATGATGGCTGTTGTTGTAGGAAAACTCTGCCAAGGGTAGATACGCATCCCAGCTACCCCCAAAATCCAACACACATGCTCGAAGCATGTCCTCAAGCGTCTGAATCGTCCGCTCACTCTGACCGTCTGTCTGGGGATGATATGCGGTACTAAAATGCAATCTAGTACCCAACTCCTCATGAAATTTCTTCCAGAATCTGGAAGTAAAGCGCACATCACGGTCTGAAACAATCGAGATCGGCACCCCATGCCGAGATACCACTTCTCTCACATATAACTCTGCCAACTTCTCTGCTGAAGAACTCTCACTGATGGCAAGGAAGTGAGCGCTCTTCGTCAGCCTATCCACAATCACCCAAATTGCATCAACTCCTCTGGCAGTTCTCGGCAATTTGGTGATGAAATCCATAGTGATCTGTTCCCATTTCCATTCGGGAACCTCCAATGGCTGCAACTTGCCATGCGGTCTCTGGTGCTCGGCCTTAACCCTACGGCAGGTCAAGCACCTCTCAACAAACCATGCGACGTCCCTCTTCATACAGGGCCACCAATACTCTTTCCTCAAATCCAAATACATCTTCGTAGCCCCCGGATGGATCGAAAATTTCGACCGATGTGCCTCCTCCATCAAGGAAGTGCGCGAACCACCCACAAACGGTACCCAAATCCGACCCTGAAAAGTCATAAGCCCTCGCCCATCCGTAACAAATCTCGAAACCAAACCAACGACCCGTTCTCTCTTCTGCATCTCCGGCTGCACAGCCTCGGCCTGTGCCCCACGGATGGCATCCAATACCGGAGCTTTCAGGGTCAACTTCAAACATACATCTCATAATGGAGTGCTCTCCGCCCTGCGGCTCAACGCATCGGCCACCACGTTGGCCTTGCCCGGGTGGTACAGGATCTCACAATCATAATCCTTGACCACATCTAACCACCTCCTTTGACGCATGTTTAGATTGTGCTGATCCATCAAGTACTTCAGGCTCTTATGGTCCGTGTATATCGTACACCGAACCCCATATAAGTAGTGGCGCCAAATCTTGAGGGCGAACACTACTGCCCCCAACTCTAGATCATGCGTGGGATATCTCGTCTCATGAGGCTTCAGCTGCCTCGATGCATATGCTATCACATGACCCCTCTGCATCAACACCGCACCCAACCCTAAAATCGATGCATCACAATATACTACAAAATCCTCCATCCCTTCCGGGAGAGCTAATACTGGGGCTTCGCACAACCTCTGGCGAAGTGTCTCAAAGGAGGTCTGCTGCTCGGGACCCCAAGAGAATGCAACACCCTTCCGGGTCAACCTGGTGAGCGGCACTGCGATCTTGGAGAAATCCTTGATAAATCTCCGATAATACCCTGCTAATCCAAGGAAGCTCCTGATCTCAGAGGGTGATTTTGGCACCTCCCAACCCATCACCGCCTCAACCTTGGCCGGATCGACCAGAATCCCTTCCTGGTTAACGAGATGTCCTAGGAACTGGACCTCCCGTAACCAGAAATCACACTTGGAGAACTTTGCATAAAGCTTCTCCGATCTCAGTACCCCAAGGACCTCCCTCAAATGTACCTCATGCTGCTCCCTAGATCTCGAATACACCAGAATATCATCGATAAATACAATCACCGACCGATCCAACATCGGCCTACATACCCTGTTCATGAGATCCATGAACACTGCCGGGGCATTGGTGAGCCCAAAAGGCATCACCACAAACTCATAATGCCCATAACGCGTCCTGAACGCTGTCTTCTGAACGTCCTCATCTCGCACCCTCACCTGATGATATCCCGACCTCAAATCGATCTTGGAAAACCAAGATGCCCCCTGCAACTGATCAAATAAATCGTCGATCCTCGGCAACGGGTAACGGTTCTTGACCGTCAGCTTGTTCAACTCCCGGTAATCAATACACATCCGGTGTGAACCATCCTTCTTCTTGACAAACAGAATAGGCGCTCCCCACGGCGAGCTGCTCGGCCGAATAAATCCCTTCCCCAGCAACTCCTGAAGCTGCGAGGATAACTCTTGCATCTCTGGAGGTGCAAGACGATAAGGCACCTTAGCTATAGGCGCAGCCCCCGGAACTAAATCAATACCAAACTCTACTTGCCTCACAGGAGGTAATCCCGGCAGCTCCTCGGGAAAGACATCTGGAAACTCACATACCACCGGTACTTCCCCAACTGAACTCGGTCTCTCGGAAGTCGCTCGCGTATCCATCACATACGCCACAAAACCCTTACAGCCCTGCTGAAGACACTGTCTCGCCCTGGCGGCCGAACAAAAGGCTGATCCCGAACGGGTACCCTCACCGTACACCGAAAGAACTCCCCCACTAGGGTCTCGTATAGTCACCAGCTGACGCTCACAGTCGATAATCGCGCCGAATCGGCTCAACCAGTCCATGCCCACAATGACACAAACATCGCCCATCGCAATAGGAATCAGATCAATCGGAAACTCAACCCCGAAGATCTCTAACACACATCCCCGGAAAACCTCTGTGGCACAAATCACTCTATCATCAGCTATGGAGACTCTCAGAGGCCGACTCAGTGCCTCACGACTAGCACTGATATACTGGCTAAAGGCCAAAGATACAAAAGACCGACTCGCACCCGAGTCAAATAACACTAAAGCAGGTACGGAATTCACAAGAAAAGTACCTACACATAACATAATATAAGCATAACATCTTATAACAAAATAAATACACGAAAGGAAACATACCAGCCACAACATCGGGCGCGGCGCGGACCTCCTCCGCAGTCAACTGGAAAGCTCTCCCTCGAGCTCTCGGCGTCTCGGCCTTCACAGGCCGACTCTCTGTAACTCTGGTGGCGGCAGGAGCAGACCCCTGAGATGCTCCGCGCAACTGCGGACACTCGGCCTTCCGGTGTCCAGTCTGGTTGCAGTGAAAGCACACTGCAAACCCCTTGGGGCAGTCCTTGGCCATGTGCCCCTCCTTGCCACATTTGTAGCAAGACCCTGCTCGGCAGACTCCGTCATGACCCTTGCCGCACTTTCCGCAAGTGCGGCCCTTCAGGCTCCCTGGTCGGGGATCAGCAGGCTTGGCCCGCTTGGCGGCCGGCTGCGACAATGCCGGTCGCCGATCCCTCCCCTGAGACTCCGCCTCCTCCCTGGCCTGAGTCTCAAGCTCAATCTCCCTCTTCCGGGCATTTGCCTGAAGCTCGGCAAATGTCCGGTACGAGGAGTTCGCAGCGAACTCCCGAATATCCCTCCTCAAGATGCTCAAGTAGCGGCTCATACGTGCCTGCTCAGTGGACACGTGCTCAGGGCAGAACATCGCCCTCTCGTGGAACATCCTCGTGATCGCTGTAACAGACTCAGTACCCTGCTTGAGGGTCAGAAACTCCTGTGCTAAACGCTCCCTCTCCACCTGGGGAACGTACTCATCTCGAAACATAGTGGTGAACCTCTCCCAGGTCACCGCAGAAAGCTCAGCAGGCGAATAATGCGCTGTCACAAACTTCCACCAGTCCTTCGCTCCCAAGCGAAGCTGGTTCAGCGCGAACCGAACCTTCAAATGCTCAGGAGACGAGCAAGTGAAGAAACACCCCTCAATATCAGATATCCACCTCATAGCTGCCACCGGATCCTGAGTACCATCGAACTCCGGTGGTTTCGTGTTGCTGAACTCACGGAACAGCAACGCATCCCCACCCTGCGGCCTCGCAGCAGCAATCGCTGCGGTAGCCGCTGCAGCAGCAGCCTCAGAAAGAGCGGCATAGCGCTCATCAAACGTCTCAATCAAGGTGGTCTTTATAGACCCAAACATCTCTGGTATCTCTGCCCTGATGGCCGCAGCCACCTCCTCCTGAATGATCCGGCGGATCTCCTCCTCACTGGTACCACTGCTCTCGGGCATCAAACGTGTCCTCACCATGATCTACCTCTGAAATACAACATACGATAAATTAGAATCCACACGAGTATGCTCTCACTCGACAACTCTTTCTCCTTGATTCTTGGCATTCCAAAGATTCTGACTTGGGCTGCACACCGCTCCGGTGCTTCCAGTAGTACGGGCCCAATACTACTGTCCGCACCGCACCAGAATACACTCCAAGTCCTTCTCTTCGGATCCCAGGTCTCAAGTACTTTATCATGCATAGACTACTCTCTAATAGATCTCTCATAAGTCCCTTGCTGCTACCTACTCACTCCCAAGTATCTCATAGCAGCTCACCTCTCCCTAGGCTAAGGCATCACACATCAGGCCACTCTAGTCCTAATAGCAATACCTAGCCTACTCTAGCATGCGGATACATCATATCAATATGAATATCACATAATACAAAAAGGTATTTTGGGAAATCACCGTTCGGGCGCTGACTGATCGTACACACATCTCTTGCTCTACGTTTTTCGAAAATCTTTTACTCTTTTTGGAAAATACATCTCAAATCCTCAGTTTGAGTTCAAATACGCCCGAAAGTGTACTCGAATCCCTCAAACCAAGGCTCTGATACCAACTTGTAACACCGAAAATTTTAAAAATTTATTTTTCACAATTCATAAAAAAACATTTCTCTTTTAATTTAATAAAACATCAATTTCAAATTCCAATATGTATCATACAAATCCCAAGATCACATAATTATATCAAATTCCTCCACGTGTGTACAGATCAAGCCGGCGCCTTTCCACGGTCATCGCTAGTACCTGAAACAACAACACTAACACTGTAAGCACAAGGCTTAGTGAGTTTCCCCAAAATACCACACATAAAACACATATTAGCCACTCGAGGCCATAACTCTATGGGTCCGTGCACCCAACTCTGTGAACCCTCAGGTTCTAACTCTATGAACCTTCCGGTTCCAACTCTATAAACATGCACAGCATAGATCACATAGAAACAATGCAGTACAACACATAACATGCACATAACATACATACACTAACACATAACTCTGATTACCGACTCAAGGTAAAGTATAGTGAGAAGACTCACCTCGTGTGTCTCGGTATCTCACAATCCCTGGAAATCCCTCGTGCTCGATCCTCCGAGCTCTAATCCTCCTATAACATCACAAGGCTCTAATTAACACTTTTTATCTCTAAGGTTGACTACCCCTAAAAAGTCAACACAGGTCAACGGTCAACGGTCAACGGTCAACTTTGACCGGACTCGGCGAGTGCATATGGCAACTCGGCGAGTCTAGACGTTCTCATCAACTCTCTAGGATTCCCTTTCTACACGTCGAGTACTCCCCCCCCCCTGACTCGACGAGTTACACCTGGAAGAATCGCGGGGCCACCCCGACTCAACTCGCCGAGTCTCAAGAACGACTCGGCGAGTCCCAGCTCGACTCAGACCTCATGACAATCCTTTCCAACTCGCCCTGACTCACTGGGTCAACTCCTGACTCGTCTGGACCACTCACTGGCCGGTCCAAGGCAATCTTCAAACTACTCGCCGAGTCTGCTCATCGGACTCGGCGAGTCCATTCCATGCAATCACTCAAACTTGCTTCTAAGGTCAGATCTACTCCAACAATTCATAGATCTGGCCCTCCTAGACTGATTCATCACGTAAAGTCCCAGTCTTGATGCATGAACAACCTTTATATGACTAATTATGAAGAATCTTCAACAAATCTCACTATACAAGGTCATGACCTCCATTGCTCTCTATAAAGCTTGAAGGATGAGGCTCTCTGGACCTCTATGGATCCAGATCCGAAGTCTCATCACTAGCATGGGACTATTTGGCCATCAAATCAACTCAACAAAGCCACAAGAAACCCTAAAATCGATTATACTTCACAAAACAGGAGATGGGTCGAAATTATACCTTTAGATTGAAGGGTCGAGCTTCCAATCCACCAAATAGCAGTCCCCCTTTGCCTCCTCTTGGCTAGAGCCTCTCTCTTCTTTGCTAAACAACACACAAATGTCAAGAAATGCCTCCTTTCACTCTCAAATCGCTAAAGCACTTTTAGGGTATCTCTCTATGGAATGATGGATGCAAAAGACGGCCATAAGGCCATTTAAATAGGTCCCAAACCCGAAAAATTAGGGTTTCATTAAACAGCGTGGACTCGCCGAGTCCATATCCTGGACTCGCCGAGTCCGAACGAATCCCGCGCCCAGAATCGCGACCCTACTCGGCGAGTCTGAGCTCCAACTCGCCGAGTCCCTTCTCAAACCTCAAAATATTAAAACAATAAAATACCTGGAGATCCGGGCTGTTACACTATCAATGTTGTAATTTGATCTTAGTTTTCTATTAATTCTTACATCTATTACCTAAAGTAATAACTAAACCAAACATGTGGCTCATCCCGAAGACCAATAATGCATTTTCATTTATAATTGATGATCTATCTAAGGTGACTTTTAACTAAACGAACGTGTTCTAGGAATTTATACTACTTGCTTACGATCCTTCTATGTTGTCTATCGCCAACCGAAACCTTGCATCCTAAAGGCTTTAATATCTCCTTGATAATTTTCTACCATCTTATTGCCGTTCTAAACCTCATAGGAAATCCTTAGATATTTTCCTTATAGGTCAATCTTTTATTGACATCTGACGAGGTGTCTTTACAACCAAATCTCTAACAACTACTACTGCTTATGCATTTTTAACACTAAGTCAATCCCAGAATTGAACTCTTACCAATTTACGCTAGGGACTCTTAGTTAATCTTGACTACTAATGACAACATCAAGACCGTTTAGTTGAACTAGATCAACAACATGATCTATCAATCCTATTACATATATTGTTGATATATTTGTAGTCCTTTGGAAAGTACTACCTCCTCTCTTAATTGACATGGTCCATCTAAAACATTCTCTTCTAGGCATCTCTATACACATATTAGATGATGAATTGAAATATTCGTACTATGGAAATGCTTTCTCCTTAACTTCAATCATATGGTTTTGTCCTTTGGAAAAGGGAAACTAAGTCCTTACTATGAGCTTAACTAATTTTTCTAACTCTGATATATCTCTTGAGTACTCGATGCCTTCAATGATCTTCTGCTGCGAGGTTATATCCTTTCATCCATGAAGGTACGAACCTAGATGGTTCTCTTGGCTAAGTGAGTCATACCTGGGAATTTGGCAAATTCCTAAATCTTATCAGGAGCTTGGAAAGAAAGACCTACCTTTTCTTGAGAAGCAAGAAACTCATAGCAAGAAGTCTTCTTTCTTATAATACTCATACAAAAAATCAAAGCTAACAACCTCTGTGTAATTGTGCTACAAATTTCCTAGACCTTAATGTCGAAATTGAAAGTCGAACTACTCTTTGCACTTTCTCCTTATGGTTTGGTTCTCCACCATTTGGGTTCGAGCCATCATTTGTTGCTGCCCGTAACTAGCCAAAGTCTAATCCAGATTTACTTATCTATTTTGTAGCTCCTTTTGAATAAATTCATGTTTATCTTATCCAATGACTTTCGACATTCTCATCATAGCATTACTGCTTTTACTCATATCAGGTAATCTTCTCACATCCTACACCAAAACCGAACAAGTTCTCTAACATATACTAAGTTGTATATGCATGAGGAAATGAGTACAAGAGGATTTTTATTAATGTATTAGAAATTTTAAACAACAACAATGTTTGTTGAATTATAACTAATACATTCGAACATAAACTCGACATACTAGCATATTTTAAATCCTATATGAAGCCCTTATGAGCATTGGTTTATTCTTCCTTGATGGGAGGCAAAACAAATCCCTTTTGGTCATAGGTTTTCTTTCTAAGGAACATCAAGTTTCAGGTAATGGGGTATTAGTACAATCTTGTCGTATATTCCCTTTTTGTCCACATTTGAAATACTTGTAGTTGTGGCATAGAAGCCTGTGAGTTCCTCCACAGTTAAAACAAATGGGGTGTTTTCCGGACCAAGAATTCTTGTTGTAGTAGAACAAAACTCTTTAGCTTTCGATAATGGGGGCAATTCTTGCATTTTTTCCTCTTCCTTGGTTATGCTTCCAAACTCTTACCTAGTGTTGTTTCTATTCCTTCCCCAATAGCCCGATCAGCTACAATTTGTTCCCTTGATATGACTATCAATATGTCAGTGAGCCGGTGAATGATGCTCGGTAACTCCTTTATGATGGCATGATAAGTCTCGACTGAAATCCATTCACGTAGCCCTGCATCGTCTAAACCTGCTCTGGGAGACTGCTTCATGTGGGTCCCTATTTTGTTTTAATATCTTAGAGCAGTCAATATACATTTTGATAATCCTTCATTCCTAAAAGGTCCATAGTGATCTAAATATTTACCTCTGTGGGATAAACACTAGTATTGGAGACAATTTCTCTATTTCACTTATCCTCCTAGTACTACTAATCCGGTCCTTTATCCTATGATTATAAGAGATTGTGTATAATCATATCACCACAATTTATTGAATGGTTATATTCTAATGACCTTCAAAGGATTTGTAATGAAGTAAACTCTTGTCTCTACAAGTCAACACCTAACATTAGAAGGTGCCTACCTTCATGTTCTAACATGGTATAATTACTTCATTGTAGGTAGCATTTCTTAACGATGGCTGCAATACTTATGTCAATCGCGTTGATCATATTTTCCGTCAATCCTTTGAATAAATTCGGACACTACATTGAGCTTACTTCGCATATTTATCTTAGTCAGACTCAATTCTTTATGACCACTAAGGTCAAAATAACATAAATTTTATTAGTAATCATCGAAATGATGGTAGTGACTGATAAAAACAAAACAACTCAACTACGAGTGCCTTAGTAACCTTGTGACTTTTCTTGATCCAAGTGTGAGTCCTATACTTCCGGTTGTATAGGCCTCTACTACCTTTCACACCTACTCATACTTATCCCAAAAAAGTTCTTGTAGTTTCCAAGTCACTCCCTATACTACACCCGATGACCGCAAAACATATGTATGTATCCTAGAAGCATATACAATAGGTTTTTCTAGAATCCGCTAGGACTTTTCATCTTACCGATGCCCTACCTTATGAATATAGCCTTGTCAAGCATATATTAAACTTCCTAGATTCTCAATCTAAGATTCCTTTCTTCTCCACCCTAATATTAGCTGAGGATGAACTTCTACCAATATTAACTATTTACCAAATGAATATAATTGTGTGCCACTAAATCAAATAATCTGTCGACTGAAAGATCTAACTCTATGGTGGTTAGACTCAGACGAGAATTGTGCAATAGTGTCAGATAAAGCAATCTAAAACTATTTAATTCTGGGAGCATGCAACCTAATGTATTTTTCAAATAACTAATTAATATTAGTATAGGTTCTCTGCAACAAATAAAAAAAACAAATTTCTAGGCTACAATGCATTTTAAGTATGAGGCAGTTCTATCATGCAGTTCCTAAAAAAGATCTCAAGCCTACACACTAGCATGCATTTCTAACATTCCACATATCATTAGTCATAACAATATGGATATTTTGTGAACCACTTTCCTTTTTGAGCTTTGGCTGACTATACGCATCGTATTCTTTTCTTTTGAATAAAGTTATTTTTATTAAAAATATCTATTAAGATATTTAGATCCTCTGTTTGATTCGGGAATCACACAAATGTTCATTCCATTCTCTTAAACTAGAGATCTGATACCAACTTGTAATGTCCCGATTTTCAACCCAAATTTTTTTCTTTTTATTTATTAAAATAAATCAGAGGTTATTACATTGTGCGGAAACATGTTACGAATGTGCGTCTGTATAGTCGAACCTTGCCCTTCACATGAGTACCTGAAAAACATTCATCTGCAACTGGGTAAGCATGAAGTTTATTGAGTTCCCCAAAATACCATATACCACAATACATAATGGCTTTCAACATGAAGCTCATCCTCCCTTTGCTTTCAGCATGAAGCTAGTACGCCCTTTTTGCCTACAACATAGAGCTAGACTGCACTTCTACCTTTAGCATAATGCTAGTCTGGCCGAGTCTATTGGCGTTCAACAGGTGGGTGGGCCGCCCTCAACTCCCCAAATAATATATCAACACACACACACAAATATGTATATATATATACACACACACACACACACACACACACATATATATATATATATATATATATATATATATATATATATAACAAACAGCAATCTAATACTACAGACAACTTAACAGAACTAACCATATTGCATACTGCAAACCAAATATATCCTAACATACAATGGATATATAGTGGAGTACATAATATGGTGAAAAGACTCATCTGAGCAGCTATTCAAATGATTGAGAGTTATCTAGGCGATTCTACTAGTGATCCAATCTGTCTGGTAATGCGCCTAATGAGTGTTAAGCTATAATACTATAACTTATTAATTCTTGTGGAAATTTGGTAATGAAAGCTAGATTTTTCTCTAATCTTAAAGAATACTGAGAGTTCTATCAAATAAGGATCAGCCAGGCAGTACGATTGGGAGGCATGACCATTTCTGCATATAGTTTTTCTAAAATCCAACAACCAAGCGCCCCTGACCATTCTAGACACCTTTACCGTAAGTAGATCAATTAGTATTATAACTGGAATTACTAATAAATCTTCTCAATACAATCATAAAAACAACTATGAATATACATATAAGTTACACTTAAAGCATAGTAAGGTGTTGTTTGTTTTTTTTGAAGCAAAAAAATCATTAAGTCTACGAACCTCCTCTGCAACCCTCTATAGTAAAAGAGGTGCACTAAATGGTTGTAGACTGTAATAAGAAGCGAGCTTGTTTTTTAACATCTACATGCTGCTACAGATATTAAAAGGTTAAAATAAATTGATTTTATATACCAAAAATATTTTTTTAATACCGAAAATTTAATAATGTATGACATTTTAGCAAAATTTTATGATATTTCAGCAAAAAAAATAATGATATTTCAGCAAAAAAAAAAAAATAATGATATTTCAGCAAGAAATTGTCATTATTCAATATAAAAAAACGAAAAAAATAATTCAGCAAGATTAAACAAAAAAAGGTAAAACAAGAATTTAACAAGATTTCAGCAACATATAATCAATATTCATCAAGATTTCAGCAAGAAAATAAGAAGAAGAGGTTGGAAGTGGTTTGAAGAGGCAATACAAGTTCTGCCCCAAACAGAACACGCATAGAGGTTTTTTACTCAGAAGACTTCTAAAAAACAACAGATGCGAGATGAAAAGTGTTGTGCATGTGGTACTCTGCGCAGAAATAAGAGGTTTGAAGAGGTTTTTTACCAAAAACAAACAGCACCTAAGTGTAGCTTAAGTTACGAAGAGTTTCTAGCAAAAATCTGGAATTTTGAAGGCAGAACTTCGACTCGAGTGCTTCTAATTCCCGATCCCTCTGATGCTCCAGAGATTCACTAAAGTGAAACTTTCAAAACACCTAAAAATATCCCAAAATTCGGATGAGAATGAAGGTGTGAAGAATGAATGGGGTCTTAAGGGCTATTTATAAGCAATTTTTCGATAATATGTGCCATGCTCACCTCCCAGGTGTGTCGCGCACTTGGGTGGGCCTGGAGGGTGCCACATGTCACTTTCTTGGTGAGAGTCAGACGCGCGCCACAAGCCTTACATGTGCGTGCGATTTAGCAGATTTTCAAAAATTCATGACATCTACATACGACCTCCATTTTTTACGTTCTTTATAACCACATGTACCTGCCAACGAGATCTAAACTTTCGTTTAGGCTCTGTTAGTTAATTCTCACTTTATTTTTAAAGATGTATTTTAACATCCTTATAATGCTAAACTTCGTTTAAAATTAATATCTCTTTTATAAGACATCCGTTCTCAACTTTCTTTATATTGATGGAATTATATCTACAAGATCTTTAACTCTCGTATATACTTTTTTGGCTAACAATCGACCGATAGTGATTTCAGTTTTTGGGTTGCACACAGCTATACCGAAACTTCTAAAAATCATAACTTCCTCATACGGAGTCAGATACTTTCTCTTTATGCATGTTCTCGATTTTAAGACTAATACAACTTCCATTCATATTGGTTAGCCTAATAAGCAACCTATCTAAAATTCACTTTTTACGATACGCAGAGCCGTGTTGGTTTAATCCTGAAACTTCGAAGAAGCATAACGTCTTCATATGAAGTCGGATTCAAGAGTTCTATATATCTATGGAAATTATATTGATGTTTCCAACATGTTAATGATGACTACTTTTGATAAAAATTAATATATTTATACTTCAAATTTGATAAACGATGGTTTTTATTGAATTCTGCTGAAAATGCAAAAATGGGGTGTTACAGCCATGACCTACCCCCATGGTCTTTCATACAAATATCACGGGCTACCCCCTCACTTCCATCCATTTCATGGGTTCCAAAACTCGGATTTGATTATTCCCAATGTTTTCATGGATAAAGTTTCCAACTTTATCCCTTAATACATCCTTCTAAGTCAATATCTCAAATCCTAGGTCCTTAATGGCAACTTAATGCATGGAAACAAACAGTAAGCACTTAATTCTTAAAGTCTTCAATCCAAAATTTTAGGAAAGGCTTTAAGGAGCGCGCTTGTAACACCCCAAAAAGAAGACCATAAAATTTTTCATTTTTAGATTAATAAGACATCAAACAATATAATTATTATAAAACCAAGGTTATCAAAATGTATCGATATATCATCAATAACAGAGTAAATCAAAAAATGCATAATTGATCTCTTTCCTTTAAAACCAGAAGTACCTGAAATAAGAAGTTAAAACCGTAAGCACAAAGCTTAGTGAGTTCGCCAAAATACCATATACCATACGTACATAAATAAACACACAATGGGCCTCGCCCGACATCGGGCCCCTCCCGGCATCAAGCCCCGCTCGGTATACATATCGGGCCCCTCCTGACAAACATATAAATATACAACATATAAACACATACACATGCAATAATCACAACGATATATAGCGTACAAAATGGTCATCGAGCCCTGCCCGGTAAGCATAAGATTACATAACACATGCAAGAGTCACGTATACATCTAACATCCAATATGAAAAAAACCATGGGCCGAAATTGGTGCCTTCGACCTGCAAAACACAGTGAGGAAACTCACCTCGCACTGCCGAATCTCACAACAAGAATCTCTGGCTGTTGGCCCGCTAAAATCCCACGCTAACAATCACAAAATAATCATCCAATCAATGATCAGAACCCGACCCACACTAAGTGTCCAAACTAGGATAAAAGACTTTTTCACCCATTCCATAACTTGGCTCAATCTAATTGACCAAAGGACCAATTTCCATAATAATCACTCAAAGCTCAATATGGCCCAATTTTCCAAATTGGGCCCATATCTCTTTCATGGGCCTTTTCAAGCAAAACCCAAAACATGCATCAGCCCAAAATTTTGGATGCCCTAACAATGTCCTAAGCATCTAAGTCCAAAAATGGCCCAAAGCGAAGCCCAAGCATCCAAGGCCTAATCTAATGAGTACGCGGGGCCTACTAAGCACGTACGCGCGGCGTACTCACTTTAGGGCTTGTACTTTAAGCGTACCTACTTATACTCCCAGTGTACTCCCCCATATGTCCAACTTCTAATTTCCAGTTCTTAATCGATTAAGACCTCCATCCAAACATAGATCTGACTTCCTTAAGATGGATATAATGTAAAGTTGCCAACTTTATGTGCATGCATGGCTTAATGAGGCTCTTAAAGCTCAAAAGAGCTTAATAAATGATTTAAGTCATGCATGAGACCATAAACACCATAAATTTTACACCTTTAAGCATAACAAACCCTCCAAACATCCAGATCTACAAGATTTAGCTTCTAAAACGGCCTTAACCCATCAAGACCAACCAAAAAAGGACAAAGAAGCATAAAACCATAACATGAAGATATCTAAGCAAAGAGTAGACACGGTATGAACTTTATACCTCAAAAGTCACTAAAAGATGGAGCTAAATCGATATCTCTAGGATTTCTTCCAATGAATGAGTCTTCCAACTTCTTTTTCTAACACTTCAAGGAGTAAAAACCACCAAAATCAATACCAAGGCTCAAAAACACCCAAAGATGCTATTAAGGCTCAAGATTAGGCTTTTAGGACATGGAGGCTGATAAAGAGGCCAGCCCTAGGGAGTTAAGGAGCTTATATTGGGTGCAACACCGTAAAATTAGGGTTTCCTCAAACCCATGTATGCACCGCGTACATAGGCGTATGCCCCATGTATGAGGTCCGAATACGTGATCCACTTCCTCTTAGTATACTAAGTGTACCATGTGGTACGCCCTGTGTACAGGCTTCTCAGTTAGTACGCTAAGCATACCATATGGTACGCCCATCATACTAACCCCAAGAACCAAATTGCAAACAATACACCCCCATAGGGTCTAAACCGGAAAGCACAATGAACCAATCATTACACCACTGACCCCTAATAATGCAAACCTTATGGTTATGCATGCCCTATGTATGTCAATTCACAAATCCATTTCAAAACATGCAATATGACCTAAAATTCATGCAAATCCCCAAACCACAACCACATTCTAGATCTGTGAGATATAATGTTCTTGGGACTCAGAGAAATCACAAAGTTTCAAACTTTATCTCTTCTACTCATTCTATCTTAACAAATTGGCCAAATATGGCATAAAATCTAGATCCAAAAAGCATACAACAAAAAAAATGAGAATTTAAGGACTTACAAGAAGTCCAAAAGCTTCACACAATGATGATGAGGGATTTCTTTGAGGAGCTAAGTACCAAAACTTCATCTCATTCCTTTAAAACCACCAAAAGCTAGAAAAAGTGAGTACAAAAGCTTTAAGAGGGCTAAAGTTTGGCTAAAGGGTGTTTGGAGGTGATGGATGTTGAGGGTGAAGGAAACCCTAGCCCCTCACTTCCTTGAAATAGGCCCAAAGCAAAAAAAAAAGTTAAGGTTTTGCATAAAATGGTTGCCACATCGTGGCACTCATTTAAGATGCATGCAGCAAGAAAGCTTTGCCACATCGTGGCCAACCAAATCTTCCAAAATACTTTTAAAATTCATACCTTCGAATCCAAATGTTATAGTTTTGTTTTACGATTGACCGGGTTAAAGTTAAACTTCTTAAAAATTCATTTGATAAAATATATATGCATATACATGAAGTAAAGGAATTACCTATGTGATTATGAAGTGTAACCGCATTTCAAGAGGTTATGGATTTGCCCTTGATACCATCATGAGAGGATTAGGACACATGACGTAATAATCATGTCTAGTTGTATTTTGTTAGAAAGCTCAATAAACTAGTATGTATTTTGTCTTTAGGTATTCAGTTGGGTTGAAGAGTTCAATTCTTAGCACACCTTGATTCTCGAGTATTTGAATTGCTGGACACTAAGTTTGGAATTCAATCGTTTCAACACTTTCATTTATATAATGGTTTGGCTTGCTTGGATTAATTTTATGTTAGTTCATGGGTTACACTAAAATAGGGGAGGATTGTTGGTGATTTTAGCATCACCAGACATTTTGTGTAATTGGAACTAATATATAAACTAAGGTGTAATGGCCACATTTTTTGGTAGGCATCAACATACGCGATAATGTAAAATTTCTTAAGAATAAATGAATAACAATTCTTCAAACAAGAAATGTGTTTATATAAAGGGTATATATATATATATATATATATATATATATATATATATATACACACACACACACACTATATATATATATATATATATATCATATTATATTTGTATAAAAGTTTATTTTTAAAACATAAACAAATTGTGTTAAATAAACATTTAAAAAATAAATATTATTTAGAAGAAATAATCTTGATAAAAGTTGTAGTAGTCGTGATTATGAACCCATAAGTATAAAGAACGTCAAAATCTGACGTCGTATGAAGAAGTTATTATTTTTCGAAGTTTTACAATAGACATAGTACATCAATATGTGTCATAAAATACGAAGAGAAAATAAATTACTTGTTACCCAAAACAATGTAAAGGAGTTTTGATTTCCACATAAATGCAAATCCATAGACATAAATAATGTCGAGCATGGAGCTCATATGAAGGAGTTATGATTCTTTGAAGAGCTATGATTCATCGAAGAATGTGCTGCAAAACCAACGATCTCACTGTTGGATAGAAACGTAATATTGACCTTTCGTTTCAACAAACCCTACTGTAAATAGAAGGGGGAAGCCTCTCTTTACATCCATCTCTCGGTGGGATCCCATGGAAATGACAATTACGGAATTAAGAACCTGCATAATCGAAAAGACACAAATTAACGTTTATGCACAAGTTGTGTAGATAATGGAGTAGCACAAATTCTATAGAAGCATGTGCTTTCTTAACTATATTACTCTCTCTCTCTCTCTCTCTCTCTCTCTCTCTTAAACCACTTATCGATACAATGGGAGCTCAACCTACAAAGACAACTAAACTAGTATTTATAGGCTAGCTCAACCCATAAGGCCTTCCACATGAGAAGCCGTCCATATCGAATAGGGAAAAACCTTCTAAGTTACCATCCGATGAAGAGCTTTTCACCCCAAAATTCTCCCCCTCTAAACTTGGAATAGATGACCCGACTTCTAGTTCCAAAAGAGCAACTTTGAGAACAAGACATCAAGTGTGACAAAAATGTAGAAGTGAACATCAAATCTTCAATAGCCTTCTAATACTTGTACTAGGATGTGAGACATTACAATACACAGCAACAAGAATCTTGAGCATAAAAGTCCAAGAGGCCATTTGAGTCCTTGAGTATCCAAAATTCCAAGAATAATTACCCATCCTTGAGCGTAAAGAACATCCCAAAATCTTCAAGAAGTCCAAGCCCTTTATAAAAACAAACCACTTTAGAAAATCAAATCTTACTCACTTCATAATCAATATCAACTCCCCCTCAAAATCACATCGGTCTTCAACCATAAAAGATCATTCTCCATGAAAATGAATATCGAAAAACTTTCAAATACCTATATCAAAATCTCTCCCCGTTTTGATAATTGAAATATGATTATAAAACCTTCAAAATGAAAGAGAAAGTTCTAAATTTGGATTTTTTAATGCAATACTCCCCCTCGATAAGTGACTGAATGAGAATCTTCAAAACCGGAAAACATGAAAAATATGCCAACTCTTCAAAATCTTGATTTCCTGGACCGTTTTGACTTGAAAAATGAACAATATTGTTGATGTTGCTAGAATACTTTTTTGTAGAAATAACAATCTTTGAAAGCCTTAGAAATAATCTTCAAAATCGTCAAAGATTTTAGTTTATGGGTAAGAAATGTCATTTTGCTGAAAGTCTGGGGACCAAATGTGTAAATCAGTCATATTCTTCCCCAAATCTATCCAGATGCAAAAGGATTCGCATCATTCGTTACGATAGCAAGCTCCCTTCAACCATTCGATATCAACCCTTCATTATCAAATTCGATACACGACCACTCGCAATCTAACCACTCGCAAGTCAAGTCATTGATATCAATTTCCCATTCGACATCCAATGCCAATAACAAAATTTTAGAAAGCATCGTATCAATTGCTAGTACGATGCTTGTGAGAACCAATCAATTACCAAATTCAAATCGATTGCGAGCTCCAATCAAACAAGTCTTTGTTATGGTACATAAGACAATTGTGAGAATGATAACATTTGCGATACCATTGTCATCAACTTGGAAAGACAAATATACCAATTAAGAGATCAAAAACAAACTACTATGTCATCCATATGCGAGACATATACGAACCCAACTTTTGATTGTAAGTTAAACACACCAAAATAATAGACCTAATCAGAGAAATCAGTGAAATTGATTGTTAGTAAGTCTTCCCAATTGAAAGATCTAGTAATTGCGATTCCTTCAGGTACACTATATGCGTTTATTATTTGTACTTATGATACTTTTGTCGGATATAGTAGTATGACAAGATTATGTTGTTGAAATAATATTTTATCGTAAGTAAGTTTTATCGGGTTGTGTAGGGATGTTTAAGATAAAATAGTGGTGTGAGGTCATGACTAAAATTTCTACCATTGTATTATTGGGACTAATCATCTTGAAGAGTATAAATGCGACCACTGACTATTCTAGACAGTCTTGTGAAATGTTGGCAGACTCACAATTTGTAGGTTTTAATGAATTGTACGTTCATTCGGGAACTCTATCCCCTAACGGTTGTCGTTATTGATATATACCACTAAGGAAACCCCGAAGCAATATTGTATACTCATTTCTTGTAGAGATCCATCAGGATAGATGTAACAACGTAAATTTCCAAAATAATTTTTCATTTTTAAATCATACTTTTAACCATAAAATGATATCAAAACATAATGTATCCAATGTCATCATCACAAAACAATTCCCAGAATCTCAAAACATAAACTCTATGAGTATGTACGGACCATGCCGACGCCTTCCCGCGATCCTCGTTGGTACCTGAAACACATAACACAACAACTATAAGCATAAATGCTTAGTAAGTTCCCTAAAATACCACATACAACACATACGCCTTTCCAGGACATAACTATGTAGGACCTTCTAGTCCAAGTGTCTCAGGGGACTTCCGTCCCAAATCCCGGTAGACCTTCCGGTCCTAACCATATCGACCTTCCGGTCTGTAACCTCTTGACCTTTCGGTCCATATCATCTTAAACTTCCGGTCCTTATCATACATAACATACGTATCACATAACAGAATACAACACATACATCTCATAGCATATAAGACCTTCCGGTCACACATAGGTACCCTTCCAGGCACAGTATAGTGAGAAGACTCACCTCAAATGAAGTCGGATAAACTCTCGTGCTCAACGTCCCGACCTAGCCTCCTCCTATCATTCAAATAACATTCCCGGTCAATACTCTCTCATAGTCTCATCCCTAAGGATTGGGTAGAAGGTCATTCTACCCCTCCCTGAATTCTCTTGAATCAGTCTTGACCAAAACCCTAAGGTCAACGAAAGTCAACGATAAAACTTTGACCCGACTCGTCAAGTACACATGGGTGACTCGGCGCGTCCATGCGGGTCCTCTGAATCCTTCTAGCCTCGCTTGGCACGTCGAGTCATCCCCTTCACTCGACGACTTAAGCCTGTCACGAATTGCAGGGCAACCCTGACTCGACTCGTCGAGTCCACTTATGAACTCGGCGAGTTACTTCCATGATCATACTCAAATGACCTTCTGAGGTCAGATCTATTTCTCTAACCTATAGATCTGACCTTCCCAATCATGATAATCACGTAAAGGTTCAAACTTTAGGCCCATGCATCACACTATCATCTCTATATGCCAAAATAACCTTTAATATGATAGTCTAGGCCCTAAACTCATAAATGATTGCATAAAGCTGAAGAATAGGGACTCTCTGGACCTCTCAAGGTCCAGATCTGATAGTATTGACACAAAGGGACATCACATATACTAGATCTCTACCAAAAGAGAAGAGCAGAAACTCTAGAATCATGAATTTATTACTCAAACGAAGATGGACATGAATCCTTACCTCTCACAATAGCTCTGAACGAAATGATGGAAGATTTGAGTCCCACAAGGCAGCCTAGCTTGAAATCCTTCCTTCCCTTTGCTAAAACACACTCAAGAATGATGGATTAGACCTCCTCTTGCACTACAAGCTTCTCTCTGCTCCTTAGGGTTTCTCAGGGGAGTAGTGGCCGCAAATGAAGGCCATAAAGGCCTTTAAATAGGGCTCAGGCCCGCGGATTTAGGGTTTCTGCCGCCAGCACTGACTCGTCGAGTCGCCAAAATGACTCGTCGAGTCCAATCATTAATCGAGCCAACGAATCGCAATCCTACTCGACGAGTCTAGGCGTTAACTCGTCGAGTCCCTCTCTATAACTCAAAAATAAAAGGTTAAAATAAAATACCTGGGAATCCAGATGTTACAATAGATCCCCTTTGATCATTGTTTCAGGATCAGTGTGAGAATAACAGGAATCGGTAATCAAGTTAAATATCTAGTGTGAAATATATATTTAAGATATTTAATTATATTATTGTGGTATTAAAACCTTATGTAATCATCAGACTCCCAAGCCTGACCCACTCAATATGTTTATATCATAGGTAATGGTACAAAGTCATTGGGATAATGACTGTAATTCCTTAAGTGATATAGGTCGTTGTAAAAATTCATTGGGATAGTGATTGTAAGCCACTTAGCGATATAAGGAGATTAAGGATGATATTGTAGTTAACTTGTGCAAGGCCTATAATAACTCATTTATGCTTATGTAATGTGTATTGATTATAACATCCAAGTGTTTTTAATATTATTGAAAACAAAATGTTTCATCAGAAATGATTGAGTATTGATTTTATCTTAAAGAAAAATGGTTGGGGATAATCCCGCATTAAAGTATTCTTTTAATGAATACCTTGTTTTAAAAAAGCATAAAGAAAAAGTTTTAATTGGCCGCAAAAATTAGGGATGTCAGATAAGGGGCTTATAATTTGTACTATATGTTATATGTTTGGTGGGTATGAAGCTTCATACATATATAAGATCGAATAATAAGCCGATACAACAAAATGATAAGGGTCAAGGGGCTCGAGCCCCCTTATTGGGTCCTAGGGCAACGCCCCTAGCAGATCCAAGGGGCGGAGCCCCTAACGGTGACCCCATTTTTGGAAATTTTTATTACTATCATAGTGGGAAATCTGAATTGTAGTGGGTGATTATGGATTGATGATGTAAGTTTCGAGTTTCGGAAAACATTGATTATGTCATTAATTTCATGATTTACTTAACTAATTCAAAAGACTGAAACGCTACTTTTCATGTATAAATACAAATCTTCCATTGAGTAGTAACATAACTTTCTTCAGCTCTCTCTCTTCTAAATGACCTAAGAATTCTCTGGCAATTTGAATTACGTTTTTGTTCCTAGATTCGTGAGTGTCCTTTTGGATTACCCTACACTGTATATCTTGTAACTCGAATATAAGGTAGAAATATCAGTTCGGAAAGCAAGTTTATGCGATCCATCAAGAATCCAGATTTCCACAAAATGATCATCAATTGTGTAAACATGGACTCACGAAATAACCTCAACTTTGTAATGGAAAGTAATGTCAAGGAACTTCGTTATTAACTAATGAGATTCCAATTTTTGCCATTTTTTTTGTCTATATTATAAATTTAGGGCGATTATTCGTATACAATACTTTTTAGCCATATATAACAAATTATGATTTATACAGTTTTACAGTATAATCATCTAGAGCATAAATTGCTATGTATGCTAAAAAAAATATTGTTTACAAACACTTTCCAATACTGTTACTTCTCCAATTCAAAAATTTTGTTTCAAACAATGTCCGGTACAATGAGACCAAAAAAATAAAGAAATTGCAAACTCTCTTATAGGCCAAAATGGCCTTGCAAAATCAAGATTCCTTATATTTATGTTTATAATAACAAAGTGTCAATCTTAGATCCTGAAACTTGTCCTCTCAAAAAATGATTATGTCCCTCCCTATAAACAAATATCGTCAACAATTCATGACTGGATGAAAGATTCCATGAACCAATTTGAAGGATACACTCGAACGGACATCATAGAATGCATGAGAATTATTGTGAGTAAGGAAATTTCATAAAGGTAGTTAGATACAACTGGATACAGATAAACCAACAAAAATATCAATTAGAAAAAAATATATGATTCCAAAGTAGACCATTGACAACTTCTTTAAGAGTTCCACCATGTCAATCAGATCATATGAGAGAGAGAGAGAGAGATTATAAATATAAAACTTCTGAAACTACAAATTGTTATTGTAAATATATATGGAACCCAAGATTGTCTCTCAAAAGAATTATTGTGGAGAGAATGGAGACTCCAACATATATAGTTACTTATATCATCATGTGTGGCATTGCTGTGTAATACACTAACAATTATAACTTGATATGCTATATATTACTACAACATTGATTTAGAATCATAGTGTAGATACAAAACACGTGATAATATGTGAATTTCTCCATTTCACGGAAACTTTTGCAAAACCAGTATGTATTTTGCCAAACAGGTAAAATGTCAATAACTACTGATTATATTAAAACTAAAAATGTTTAACCTTGATACACTAATAAATTAATAGATTATTATATTGTAGCTAGAAAACACATCGCATCAACAAAACATATGTACACAAGCAAAAAATTAGCTACAACATTGAGTATTTATTTCATATGTTGTCATTTAGTAGCAAAAATCGATCACACGGAAAGCTTCACAATGGTGTGTTCTTGAGAAATTTTCTTAAAATGTATTAAATACAGTGTACGAAATGTACTAAAATTGACTCCCTTTTGCGAAGTTAGCAAAATATTTAGTTTTTGTTTTTGGTTATTTTAGTAATCAGCCCATTACAATATTGGCGGCCATGAATGATGATTAAAAAAGAAGGGATGGGATCACCTTAATGATTGCTAAAATAATGTAATCACAAGGCAAAATTTTGCTTCACCAATTGGCCAACTAACCTACAATGACATTAACATATTGCCATTTGGACAACACGGGGACCAATTTGTGGGACCATGCCCAACTACATTTCACAGAAAAAGATGAAAAGTTGAGAATAGAAAATGGAATGTACGCTATCAAAGAATCTCTTACAAAATGCTGTGCCTATATAAACACCAAACAAACTCCTCATTTTTTGGCTATCTAAAACACACACAAAAACACACACTCACACGTGTCAGTCGACATGGGTGGTTTTAGTTTCAGAAACTTGATATTTTCACTTGTTATTGCAATTTTAGTGTGGGGTTCAAGCATAGAAACTTGCAATGCTAGGAGGGGCAAGCATTGGAGGAATAGAAGTGGTACTTTTAGTTCTTTGTACAAAAAGAAAGGAAAGAATCATGGCCACGTTGAAAAGTCTAAGCCAAAACCAAAACCAAATAATCCACTTCCTATTCCAGAAGAACCGATAGCACCCGTACAAAAAGGCTTGAAATTTAATGTTCTTGACTATGGAGCTAAAGGAGATGGGAATTCGGATGATACAAAGGTGAGTTATTTGTAATGTGTTTCTTTTAATAATGTTCTTTGAAAGTTATGTGTTCATGTTTAGAGAAGATAATAACATGCATTTTGAAAGTTTGGGGTTCATTTGTTCAATATGTGATTATGTGGGTCCCATTTGCATGACACAGAGGATAAAAATGAAAATGAGAAGTGAAGAAGAATTGCAAAACAAATGGTGTTAAAGTGTCCATGCATTATTTGTGTCCTAGCTAGTTTCTTTTCGTACGTTTTATAAACTCTTATGATGTGTTTAATGCATGGCTGTCCGATATTCCATTATGTCGTGCATTCAATTCCATCATATTTCGTTTTACTTCATTTTTGGTGAATTTCTTACCGTATGGATGGAATAAATTCAATTACTTTCTGTCATTTTTTTATTAAAAATAGACAAGATACACTCATTATATATATACTCAAATAAATAAAAATAATTTTTTAGTAAGAAAGTGAAAATAAAAAAATTATTCAACTTTATCATTAAATTTCATTTCATTTTCATGCATGACTAGCTTTTACCATCCGCCACCTACTAACCATTTCTACTTCATTTTCATCATAGTAAAGCAAATATAAAAAAGTTCCAAAAAGCAACCGATCATTCTTCATAAAGTTTCAACCACATAATCCTCCCCCTCCCCCATTCCATAATAAATACAAAATATTCTTCTGGAAAAGATTCAATCAAAATTTATATATTCACTAGCAATCATTAAAAAATGTTGGTATCCGGATTTTTATATAACGTATTTCTTTATTTCATAGCTTTAAAAAACAGCAAATAAATAATTCTACAAAATCATCATTATATGTTTATATTTATACCACATAAGGACATCCTTTGTCACATGAACTAAATTTGGTTGAATTGTTTACTCTATATGTTGTTGCAACTGTGTCGTTTATAGAATAAGACGTGTGGTTGTCGTATGTTCTCTTTATTATAAGGGCATAATATCACAGAATAATTAAATAAATAAAAAGGAAGAAATTAGATCGTAGGATGAAGATAACAGCAACCGGGTAACAAAAGAGGACAAAATTAAGTGGGACCCCTCCTAATACTCTCATACGGCAGTTTGTATGGTTCAGATTCCCAACAATAATTGTATACTGTTAAAAGCAAACGACCAACTGTAAGACAAAAAAGTGTGCAAAAAAACAAAAAAAAAAAAAAAAAAAAAAAAAAAAAAAAAAAAAAAAAAAGATTACAAATTTTTTTAATATTAAATTAGGAAAATAATTATAATTATATGTTGCATAATGCAGGCATTTCAAGGTGCATGGGCAGATGCTTGTAAGGTGGAAGCATCATCGATGATCGTGCCATCGGGATATGAGTTCCTTGTGGGACCCATTTCATTTTCCGGTCCTTATTGTCAAAGAAACATTCTTTTTCAGGTACATCATGATACAATACAAAAGACATTGTATTTTGAAAAATCTACCATATTATATATAACACTATACTTTTGATTTTTTTTCTTATTATACAACAGGATACTTAACAAAATGTACCCTTTTTTACATTCAAAAGTATTTTGAATTTTCATGACACTGTAATAAGAAGAAATAGAAGTTGGATGCTAGAATAAACAAATCAATGAAAATATATCACTTTTTCTTGCAACTAACCCTAAACTACATTATAGCTTGATGGCACAATCATAGCTCCAACAAACTCAAAAGCATGGGGTAAAGGTCTCCTACAATGGCTAGAATTCACAAAACTTGTAGGACTCACAATCAAGGGAAAAGGCACCATTGATGGAAGAGGCTCAGTTTGGTGGACAAATTCCATATTCGATGATCCTATCGACAATGAACAACTACTACTTGTTCCATTACAAAATATCACAATGACAAAAAATCCACAAGTAATTTCTCTTTCCACCACTTTTATATTTTTATTTATTTCATTTTTAGTAAACTTTCTTATTATTTCTCGTGACAGATAAGCAACTCATTAGATGGGAAAATGCCTAGTGTAAAGCCAACTGTAAGAATCCCAACGAAAAACCGAATTAGTGAATTTATATTAATTTGCTTATGATTCTTGACTATAATATGACATTTACTTTTTTTTTATATAGGCTGTGAGGTTTTATGGGAGTTTTAATGTGACAGTCACAGGCATAACAATTCAAAATAGTCCACAGTGTCACCTCAAATTTGACAACTGTGATGGAGTTTTAGTGTACAGTCTTAGTGTATCGTCTCCTGGTAACAGCCCAAATACTGATGGAATTCACTTGCAGAACTCCAGGAACGTGTTAATCCATACCGCAGATCTTGCTTGTGGTAAATAATTTTTTTTACAAGTTTGATTATTAAATAATTCATATTTCCTTAAATGGCCTTGAAACATTTTAAAGATTAAAAAGAGTTACTAGTCTTTGTTATAAAAGTCGAAATTGTCGTTTTCACTAAATTACACTCATTAAGGACTTTTACTAGTCTTTGTTATAAAAGTCGAAATTGATTATTAAATAATTCATATTTCCTTAAATGGCCTTGAAACATTTTAAAGATTAAAAAGAGTTACTAGTCTTTGTTATAAAAGTCAAAATTGTCGTTTTCACTAAATTACACTCATTAAGGACTTTTACTAGTCTTTGTTATAAAAGTCGAAATTGATTATTAAATAATTCATATTTCCTTAAATGGCCTTGAAACATTTTAAAGATTAAAAAGAGTTACTAGTCTTTGTTATAAAAGTCGAAATTGTCGTTTTCACTAAATTACACTCATTAAGGACTTTTACTGTGTTTGGTATGCATTTGACTAATATCAACGGGACAAAAATTACAAATTTTTGTTCCACTCTAAAAGGTGGCTCACACTATACTAGGTTCTTCGTCAGCCACCTAATGGGTCACTGTGTATCTGATTTACATCTCATATGATGTTTTTGGGATATTCCAAATAGGACAAAAAGTTAACAAACACTGCAACTTTTTGTCCCATTCAAAAAGTGGCTCATAGTATACTGCCCTAGGAACATCATGTGATATGTAAATCACATACACATTGGTCTGCTGGCTGACACAACATGTGACATGTAAATCAGAATTGAAATTCTTGACACTGACACAGGAGCCCAATTCAAATTAGAATTGAAATTCTTAGGCTGCGACCGCTGAGACCGGAATCCCTTGACCAAAAACAATTTTTTAGGTCTTTTGGTAAAAACTAGACTTTATGTGTTCCAAATTTTAATAAATACTATTTGCAGGTGATGACTGTATATCTATACAAACGGGATGTACGAATGTATTTGTACATGATGTGAATTGTGGGCCCGGGCATGGAATAAGTATTGGGAGCCTAGGGAAAGATGGGACAACAGCATGTGTTTCCAACATCACGGTTCGCAATGTTAATATGCACAACACAATGACTGGTGTTAGGATCAAGACTTGGCAGGTATAAATAAAAAATACCAATTATTTTTCCAATAAATCGTATGATTAAATACCTTTCACAAAGCTAATACCCACTTAAAACCAATAAAAGGTATTTGTTTTCCCTAAAAGAAGACTAATTACCGATGTTATTACTTAAACGTTAATGTTTTGTATTTAAATGGTTTATAGTGGTCTAAAATCAATAATAACATTTTTTTTCATTTCATTAAAAAATGTTTTTTTTATTTATATAGGGAGGATCAGGGTCAGTGCAAGGAGTATTATTCTCAAACATTCAAGTGTCGGAAGTTCAATTCCCAATCATGATCGACCAATATTACTGTGACCATAGCAAATGCAACAACCACACATCCGCTGTAGCTGTCTCAAACATTGCATACGAAAACATAAAAGGAACCTACACAGTAAAACCAGTGCACATATCATGTAGTGACAACATGCCATGTATGGATGTAAAGTTAACTGATATTGAACTCAACCCGATTCCTAAAGGATACCATATGTATGACCCGTATTGTTGGCAAGCTTTTGGGGAACTTTATGCTCCAACTGTTCCAGAAATCGATTGTTTACAAGAGGGAAAACCATCAAGCAGTTGGGATCCTCTTGAGAGTGGGTGTGCATTGTAGGGTATGTGTATGAATTGATGGATTGATTAATGATTAGTGAGGTTGGTGTAATTGCTGACCCCTTTTATATCATATACTATACGATTGCTTGTGTTATATAGGGATTATTGATTATTGTCTTGTTACTGTGTTAGTTTATACTTTATATAAAAAAAAGTTGTGTTTTGGTTTTTTGTTTGATATGTGTTTTAATTTAGTTACTTGTTTGAAATACAAAGTAAAGGACATTTATTGTGGACGACATATTGGAATATTAATGAGATTTGAGCAACAGCCACCAAGGCAATGTACAAAAACCAAAAAAAAAAAAAAAGACCTGGGGCATACTGGATGAATTTGGAAAATGTTAGGGGCATAAACGTCCAAACTCAAAAATCATTAACTTTAGAACAATACACCACCTCGAGTAGATAAGCATTGAAAACTGAAAACGCACGCGAAGAGAAAGAGCCAAAACATTTAGATGGATGATGAGAGTAGCCCAAAAGTTGAGAAATCGAAGAAATGATAACAAAATTGATGTTAATTCATAAAACTTGTTGTAATATTGTAGGAATTAGAGCATACGAGCATCACATATATGATTAGATTGAAAATACCGGAAATTGGAAAATTACCGATATGGACCATACCTGTAGGATAATAATGACTGGCAAAAAATGCTGGCTATGGGGTTCGAACCCATGCGCACTTATGTGCAGAAGATCTTAAGTCTTCCCCCTTAACCTCTCCGGCAAACCAGCTATTTTCGACTTTATTCTATACAGATGATACTTAAATGCACTAATTAGTTGGGGCTTAGAGGACCAAACGTTGACAAGGCGGAAACCGCGTTATCTTACGTGGCAGATGCCGGTAACGGCGTCATAACAGGGAACACCATCCCAGCCCCACGTTATTATGCATTACGCCATCAGGCATTACCATGGTAACGAGTCTTAACGCCACAATTTTGACCGTTGTTTGCCTTTTTCCCGTTGAAAAACGGCAATATTATCGTCTTTTTAATAGAAAAAAAATCACTTATATATATATATATATATATATATATATATATATATATATATATATATATATATATATATATATATATATATATATATATATATATACTAGTGGGGTACCCGTACGATGTAGCGACCCGTGAATACGTTAATAGTTTCGTTTGGTTAATTAATTTTTTTCGGCAAGTTGAAAAGTTTTTTCGATGAGTAGTCTCATTGACCATTGCATCGATTAGTTTTACTCTGAAAACATATTATTTTATAAAAGAATCACGTAATACATTGGTCACATTGGTTAGGTATAAGCATTAGTTGTATTTTATTATTTGTAATTTGGATACCTTTAAAGAGAAAAAAAAAATGGCCGTCTTCCAGTCTTCATATGTAAAATTAGATTGAAATTATATTGGGAGTTTAATGTCTTTGGGTTAATGTAAAGCCCCAAATTTCAAATACCAAAATAAATTAACATAGTCCCAAAACTTCCAAAATTCAAGATTCAAATATTAACGTAATTAATAATAATAATAATAGCGGAAGCAAATAAAAATTTAATTAAACACTTGGTGCGCTACGTCTTCCTCAAAACTTGTTGCCTTCTTCAAATCTGAACTTTATCCTTTCCATTCCCACTGCCGCTTGCAACGTTATTTCCCGGGTTGCGTGCATTTAAAGATTCTAATGGGTAAGCCTAGGGCCTAGTGAGTTCGTGGTTTTCATGCATATTGACGTCAATAAAATAAAAATAATGCAACAATTTATCAATATAAATCTTTTCATTTATTTCCACCCTTGATGACACATTAGGGAACTACTGTCAATTCCAGGGAACGAGTCCCTCCGCCGGGCACAACAAATATGCTTACGGCTAGATAAACAGAGCGTAAGCTCTCCGCCGCGTACTAACACCCTGTACGACGACTAATAATAAGACCGTGTAAATACACATGTTCCCTATATGTCACCCACCATTTTCACCCTTTTATATGAAATAATTCACAAAATTTCACACAAATATTCATAGCAATAACAACAGTAACATATAATTGCAAATAATTTAGAATCAACTTTTCATGCAAGCAACCACAAAATTCACACGAAACTCACCTTGTTGGCGTTAGGTCTTAACCAAAGTTTGTCACGCTACACGCTCCCTACATTCCACCAACAAATATTTTCTAAGACTATAATCCTATCAAACATCCTATGCTTCCATTTTGGTTCAACCATCAACATCATTCGACCATCGTTAATTATGACAAGCGTAATAATTCTTTTAGAATATTATAATACTTCCCGTTAAAAATGCTCTAGAATAATAAATAATCAATAATTAAATAAGTGAGTGACGTTAAAATATTCGAAGGGATTATTTGTAATATCCGAAATTATTTTGAACTATATTATACCAAAGTGTAGGGCTAAAACCGAACTATGTTAAATCCTACAACTTCAAAAGAATTGGCAAGTTTATAAAACTCAGGGGTTCTATCTGAAAATTTCAGCTTCCTATATGATAGTGTAAAATAAATAGCTTTAAAAGTTGAGGGGCTAATATTGTATTTTTATATTTGAAAAGAAAATGACATATACATCGATTTGCAAATAGGTAAATAAAAAGAAATGTACAGTTTGTTTGGCTGTAATCACCACTTTTTTTCTAACCACATGTAAAAAAAAAAAGTAAACAAATTATCAATAATACTAAACTCTTTTTTATTTCTAAAAGGTACGGCACACGTTGACTCTCCATACCCGAACTAGCTTTCTTCCTCACCCGACACTCTTTTTTTTCTTCCTTTTCTGCCATTTTTATTAAACTGGAAAGCTTTGAAAAATCTTGTAAAATTTAATTGTAAAATCACCATTAAGCATCTCCACTTCTTGTTATCAATAAAATTTAACAAATAAACTCACAACCATACAAATTTCAGGGTTCATTATACCAAAAGTTTCATTCCCAAGATTTTTTATCAAATTGTAATTGGTTTGATCGAATTGAGACTGTAGGTTGAACCAAAATATGTTTACCATGCATATACATCAATCTAAGCTATTATATTAAGCTTAATTCGAATAATCATACCTTAATTTCTAAGAAAACTCTGAAATCCTTCACAACCTTCTATCTCCGATTTCTTCCTCGATTCTTCACCCTTTTTCGAAATTCCAGTGGGGTTTCCACTTGATTTTTCATGCTATATATAATGCCTAAGTCTATAACCGGCGAAACCCTTTCATTTGCTCATATTTAACTAGCCTAATCAAGGTGACGGTTTTAATCATTAAGCCTCATAATTTGTATATAATTAACATATTAATTGTGAACTAATCCTCTTTCTTTTAGATTGATATAATCAGATTATATATATTACATATATTTTTTTTTACACAAGTTATTACAAACTTCCCCCCTTAGAAAAATTCCGTCCTTGGAATTTTGAACTAATCAAATAAATGAGGGTATTTAGTCATCATATCTCGCTCGGTCTCCCATGTTGCATATGAACCTTTATGATACATCCACTGAACTTTCACTAGAGGTATCTCCACGTTCCTTAACTTTCTAACCTTTCGATCTATAATCGCAACGGGTTCTTCTGTATATCGTAGCTTCTCATCAACCTTAATTTCTTGAAGTGGCACTTCCATGGCGGCATCCGCTAGACACTTCTTTAGATTAGAGACATGGAACATGCTATGAATGCCCTGCATTTCCCTTGGTAGCTCCAATCGATAGGCTACCTCTCCAACTCGTTCCTTAATTATAAAGGGTCCAACGTAGCGAGGACTTAACTTCCCCCGCTTACCAAAACAAACAACGCCTTTCCATGGGGACACCTTTAACATAACTTTATCACCGACCTGAAACATTATTGGCAACCTTAATGTTATCCCTAATCACCTGGATTTTGTCGGTAGTTTGCTGAACAAGTTCAGGTCCAGCCAACTGTTTCTCCCCCATCTCATTCCAACATAATGGAGTTCTACATTTCCTGCCATATAGAGCCTCATATGGTGCGACTTTTATACTTGCATGATAGCTATTGTTGTAGGAAAACTCTATTAACGGCAAATGAGTTTCCCACGACCCTCCAAAATCAATAACACAAGACCTTAACATGTCTTCCAAGGTCTGTGTTGTCCATTCACTTTGCCCATCTGTTTGCGGGTGGTATGCCATGCTCAATTTTACTCGAGTACCCATTTCTCGTTGGAAGCTACCCCAAAATGTCGACGTAAAACGACTATCCCGATCCGAAATAATAGATAATGGAACTCCATGCAGTTTCACTATCTCGTCAACGTATAATTTAGCTAGCCTTTCTAACGGGTATGTCTCCTTAATCGGAAGGAAGTGCGCTGTCACACCCCAAAACCGGAACGGCGGAAACGTTCTGGGGTGGATGACGTCATGTCAAGTATCACAACACATGCATATAGTAATCAAAGTACAACAAAACATTGCATTAATAGAATAATTTTACATGGTTATATTACATAGTATCAAAGTAATACAAACATAATATTTAAAGTGCTGCAAGGTACTTAAGCTATCTTCTTCAGCAGTTCCAGGGGATGTACCTGTCTAATTGCTGACCTGAGATTACAAGTTATTTGAAAAGCGAGTATCAGCATTTTTACAAATGTTGGTGAGTTCATAAGCATTTAGTGACATTTCATTCAAATAACTTAATAAAGAAATAGTTTTAAGAGGTTTCAGTGTATTAGAGTCTTTTCCCAGAAAATCCCATATTTTCTCTAAATAAAGCAGCCTTCTACCAGGACTGGTCAGTGTGTTGAGGTAAGAGGTAGTTTTCCCTTATTTGCTATTATTATCAAAATACTGAATTTGATTATTAAAGAAAGCAAGTGACATCAGGGAATAACATAAGCCTCAGCAGTGAGGACTGCTGACTAAGGCAAGGAATCATAGACTCCGGGAGGGTATCGAATTAACGACACGCCTGGTTCAGTCTAACAAAGTGGAGACACAGACCCCAGAAGGTACTTGGTGAAAGGTATAGCTAGTAAGGTCTAAAACAGTGAATATAGACCGCAGGCGATACCAAAAGAAAAGTACATCTCACAAGGTCAAAACAAGGACTACAGACCTCAGGCAGTATCGATTGAAAGATACAGCTAGCAAGGTCAAAACAGAGACTATAGACCCCAGACAGTATCAAATGAAAGATACAGCTAGCAAGGTCAGAACAGAGACTATAGACCCCAGACAGTATGAAATGAAAGATACAACTAGCAAGGTCAAAACAGAGACAATAGACCCCAGACAGTATCAAATGAAAGATACAGCTAGCAAGGTCAGAACAGAGACTATAGACCCCAGACAGTATCAAATGAAGGATACAGCTAGCAAGGTCAGAACAGAGACTATATACCCCATACAGTATCAAATGAAAGATACAGCTAGCAAGGTCAAAACAGAGACAATAGACCCCAGACAGTATCAAACGAAAGATACAGCTAGCAAGGTCAGAACAAAGACTATAGACCCCAGACAGTATCAAATGAAAGATACAGCTAGCAAGGTCAAAACAGTGTGAATCTGAAAAGTGACATCAGCATACAGTGTAAATTGCTGACGAAATATCGTTACCTTAAAGCCATGAATTATAAGGCAACCCAGGATACTCGTAACCATACTGACTAGAGTTCCAGACGCCCTTCAAGCATCTATATAATATGACATTTGTCACCCCTTGGCTTGGTGGGCCGTGGACTGTAGCTAGCAGTCAGGGTGCGGGGTTGTCAATCCCGTATAGGCCTATACACACAATGTCCGCTCTCCCTACAGGAGACTCTGGTTACCAACTAGATGACGGAGAAGGCCGCGTCCCGAAGATGCATCCCAAATAGAGAATAGTGTGTTTCTTGAGGGGAGTGGGTTTCTAATACAAGTGATATACTAGAGGTAGAGACTTCCAAACAGTGGGTAGTGTGTTTCTAAAGTAAGTGTAGAATAGATGAAGAGACTCTTAATTGACTTGACTAGAGAATTCCCTATATGTCCATACCCATATACATAGTATTTAACTAATGGACCAAACGACCTTCGGACGGCTACCTGATCCCACCAGACCACATCTCAACGAAGAAAAGGAAATAGGGCCGATGAGCCTTCCTAAGTCTTTCAGTCATTACTTATATATACCTATATAAGTACGGACATACATCTAACTATGACTAAGTGGGTATCAAGTGAAAGTGATTCTCGTGAAGTAGGAGTGTCTAATAAGTGAAGTAAGAGCGGTCGCAAGTGAAGTATAAGTGTCAAATAAGTATAAGCGCATCGTGAAGTGGAGATGACAATAGGTGAAGTAAGAACGTATCAAGTATAAGGGAAGTAAAGTCGATCTCAAGTATAAGCGAAGTAGAATCGTATCACCAAGTAAGAGGGTAAATAAGTATAAGCGTTATCAGGTATAAGTGACTTCAGGTATAAGCGAAAGCATTACAGAGTAGGAGTATAAAATAGGTATAAGCGAAGCAGCGGTATCTAACAATTAAAAGTATTCATGAAAACCCTTGAAGACTTTATTACTCCGGAAAATCGCATTTGTATTCTTTGATAAAATAGGTGTGAAAACCTTTAGAAATCTTTGAGAATCTTTTATAAATCAGTTGAAAATGAATCTTTGATAAGCTATGAAAGTAAGAACTTGAACAATTTAAAAACCCTTTTTGAAAGCCATTTATAGTGCCCTACTCGGTAAAACAGTGTACAGCGGTAAAATCTTGTGCATGCGGGTTATCAATCACATGTGATTGATATGATAACTGGCATGTTTAACTTGTAATCCCCCCCTATGAAAACATTTAAAAGCATTAAAAAGGTTCATTCAGGGGTATGAACTCACCTGGTGTAAGTAGGTCCGACGGTAGTGTCGTTTAGGCATTCGGGGTCACGCAAGGACTTGAACACACACAAGGACCTATTTTAACATATGATAACATATGTTCACATACAATTAGCATATAATATACTAATTAAAAAATTATACACACTCAAAGGAGTGAAAAACACTTTTGGTTGAGTGTTTGGGGTCCCGGGTAGCGTTTAAGGGTGCTAAGGGTCTCCTATCAGCTGTGGGACTTTGCTATACTCAAGTATCAAGGGTGTAAAGGGGTTTAAAGCATCAATATGGACCAAACAAGGAGTTTACGGCCCAACCCAAGGGAGTTTACGGCCGTAAACTCCCAAGGTCATAATCCTTGGTGTTTGATGCTTCTAGCTTGTTCCTTGATTTATTCTAAGCACTTTTCTCAAAAGGCATGAGTGGATTTGAGGCCTCTAAGGGTATTTTATAGGAGTTTACGGCCTAAGAACTCTCCCAAGGGAGTTTACGGCCATAAACTCTCAATCTTTGAGTTTAGTGAAGTTTCAAGTCCCTCTTGCCTTCCTAGAACTTCCTTATGAAGTTTGATGCCATTTTGGGTGATTAAAACCAACATTTGAGGGGGTTTTGGGGAGTTTACGGCCTAGATAAATGCTTGGGCCGTAAACTCCAAGAAATGTCTCATTTTCTTGGGTTTAAGTCCTTAGATCCCCTCCTAGTAGTTTATGGTAAATGTCTAAGGCCATTAGGGGGGCAAAATCACACTTTTGGGCATGATTTTAGGGTGTTTACGGCCTTGACCAAGTCTGGGCCGTAAACTCCTTTCATTAAATCATTTTGGAGTGTTTCAAGGGTCTAAACTCAAGAGGATAAGTCCCTAAATTATGTAATAAGCCCTAGGATGAGTTTGGTGCACATTTGGGACCATAACTTGTGGAGTTTACGGCCTAAGCATGTGCTTGGGCCGTAAACTCTTCTTTGAGTCCTAAATCCATGCATTTTAGTGTTCAAACACCCCTAGGCTATATCCCCTAATAGTTTCTAAGCTTATGGTCAAGTTTAAAGGCATTTTTAGCACCTTTTTAGGGGTTTACGGCCCTAGAATGTTCCTGGGCCGTAAACTCCTTATCCTATGCCTTCTTGGATGATTTTTGGGCTTTAAACATAAATCAATACGCTTAGAATAAACTAGGGTAAGCGGACTTACAATTTGGAAGCGTTTGGTTGCGAATTCGAGGCGAAAACGGGTCTAGAGAGAGAGTATAGAGAGAGAGTGTAAAAAGTCTCCAATGGACTCCACTCACCCATATATAGGTTTCACATTCGGGGCTCAGTGGAATTTTACCCGATACTGCCGCTAAATGGGGCTTTTGGTCGCACCCGATTTAGTGGTCGTAATAATAAAATTTGACATTTTCTAAATGAATGAAAATGTGTGTCTTGTGTTTTTATTCCCTTTTATCACAACTTAACGGCATGTTAAAGGTAATCAATGGAAATGTTTATTAAATTGATGCCCTCTAATTAACGGAACTTTTATACAGTGGAATATTCCGTTAACGGTAACGGGGGAAATGTAACGGGACAACTTGGGTTGTCACATGCGCCGATTTGGTTAATCTATCCACAACTACCCAAATCGCGTCATAACCTTTTGGTGTCCTTGGTAACTTAGTCACAAAGTCCATTGTGATGTGCCCATTTCCACTAGGCTTAATGAATCATATTATCCTCTCTCTCTTTATTCGTAATGATGTCGATATGGTCCATCCAATATGGAAACATTTCCATATTTTCCAATACTATACTTCCAACTACTCACAAGCGACCAATCCTCGTCGAACTTTGGATTGTCCTTTTATAGTTGTTTAATTATTTTAGTCAAAACCAATTCTAGTCCCTTTTCCCTCTAAATGCGCTAGACATTTGGAAAATTTTTAGAATGGTCAAACATTAAAGCATTTGCAATCGATCCTTTACCCGAAGCGTATGGGACACGACGCATAATGTTTTATTTGCTATGTTCTCAAAATTCGAATTGTGAAAAGGGATGCCGTAATCATAATCGAAATTTTTAAGAACACACTATGTACCTTTGACTAAATTTATTAACATTTCTCAACCTAATCCTTTAGATTTGAAATGAAGCATAATATTCTCTCCCTTAATTATAGCAAAACAACCTTTCAACTCTTTGCAAAGTATGACTCTTGTTTTCTATAATTAATATTGTTAACCTTGCAATACTTTTCTTAATAATCATACAATCATAACTTTTATGCTCCCACTATCTTGATGATTATTATAAAACATAACACTTATGCTCCCACTAGCTTCGACATGTATTCATAAACATCTTAACTTTCAGAAAACAATGCTTATTGAATTTCTTAAGTTCATGTTTCTAATACTTAGTGCTTTGATAATCCTTTATCAATGCTTCTTGAACTTATACACCTTTGCCTTTGATAGTTCACATGTGTGTCTAAACAATTAAGACTAATTGCCAAACCTCACAATTCAAATTATGGAAAGGGATGCCGTAACCATAATTGAATTCGAGAATGCAATTTTACAATCACTATCTTCTTAAAATCTTTCTTAGTGAAAGCATTTTCTCACAATCATTTTCATGAAGGAGGAAATCTTATGACACTTAGATTTAAATAGTGTACATGTTCTTATCCATGTGAATTTGTCAAAACCAACGTTTACGACAAATTCAAACTCATATGGATCGAACTTTCTTAATCTTGATTTCTTGCCTTTATGGTAGCACAGCTGCCCACCATGTCTTCCAAGTAGTTAAGCAGCTCACCCTTTCCTATCAATGTACCTTTCATTGATTAGGGTGCTTTGCCTTTTATGCGTTCAAAATGAGAACTCATAGAACTAACATGCATAATTAACTCGATTGGATTGGCACAGAAACAAAATAATGTCAACACGATAGGTTGTAAACCTCAACTCGTGTGCTAGTGATGATCGATAAGGTTTATTTGATTTGTTCTTGAAACCTTTCAAGACCATTAAGACTCCCACTGACTCCTTGACATATAAGATTCTCTTGTCAAAAACCATTTCTTGACAAATAAATATTCAAGAGTTAGTGTAGCTTTTATCAAAACTCTTCATAAATTGGTCCTAGTTGGTCTTTGTCTTATCCAAGACATCACAATCTTACCACATTTAATGAAAGTTACAAACCTTCTTAATACTTATCACTCATTGTCACAATCTTAACTTTAAGATTTATCATTGGAACGAAGTATGATTGACTTCTTGATTTAACCATTTCTTCAATTCTTGATTCCTTTTCTTAGACATACAATTGTACTAAGACTCACTTAGAGGATCAATTGAGATATGGTTCTTAATCACTAAGACATATCATAAAGCATAAAAGCTACTCTCCCTTCTTCTTAGAATGGAGAAACTTTTATCTTTCTGCCTACTTGATTCTTCTTATTCGTTCTGCTATTGATCTAAACCCTTTAATCAATTCAGAATTACACTTAATCTTGTAAGTATAATCATATTTACTAAACCTTTAGTAAATCATGACGAATGTCTTTGTTACTCTTATGGTGGTCTTGATCAACACGCAACTTTGTGTACTCGATCTTCTAGTCCTTCACTTGACACTTTGTCAACGAATTGGTCTAATTTCCAAATATGAATTTCTCATTCATCATGCAACCAAGTTGCATGATTCCAAATTTCTGTCCGATTGAAACTTTGGGCGATGAGAAACTCTCCCTATTTGGTAAATTCTTGACATTTCCATAAATAACATAAACAAGAATCATATCCATTCGTTGTAGAAATATTCAAACATCGATTCTCATAATGATTTCATTGTAAGGAAATAAATAATTAAATAAATAAGTCAAACAAAATTTATTTTATTTATAAAAGCAGCGGAAAAATTTGTCCTTACAATGCAAAATCCATTGAAAACTATGTACAAAAGAAAATTTCTAACAACTCTATCATAACTTTCTAAGCTCAAAATCTAATCTTCAAGTCCATGCGATCGAGATCCATCTCTTGTGATTAGATTCATCTTGCTTTCTCTTATCAATCTTCCTTTCTTTTCACCGACCCTACAAAACATTCAGATGCAATCTTATTACATCATGTATTAAGAATCAATGAATAGGAACTTAATTGAGTTAGATAGTGGATTTTTACCTAAAGCGCAGTCATACCTTTGACTCTCCCATCTCTTAGATCTCTTAGGTAATTAGGGCAACTTCGTCTCCAATGCCCCTTCTCTTGGCAATAAGAGCAAATTGACTCTTTTGGAATAACACATGGAACTACTTCAGACATCGCCTTTCTCTTATGATCAAACTTTTCGATCATTGCATGTCTTTCACTGCCATTGTCTATATCCATAGAGTTCTTGAAGGCAGATTCACCAATCAACCTTGCTTTTCTATTGCGCCAAACCATTGTTGATTCGGCAGCAATAAGCATATAGGTGAGATCTATAAGGGTCACGTTGTGGTTCGTCATATAGTACTCTCTTACGAACTCACTATATGAGTTGGGAAGTGACTGAAGAACCCAATCAACAGCCATCTCTTCACTAACAACGGATCCCATGTCTATCAATGCGCGACTTCATCCCTAGGACGTGTGCACACACCGACTTTCCTTCTTTATGTTTACTTGCCAAAAGGGCTTGAGTGATATTGAACCTTTCAATTTTACAATCTTGTGGGTTAGGGAGAATAATTGGAGGAGGAGGAGGAAGTGAAGCATGATTTCTTGTTCCTCGATTAAATCGTGGAATACCATCTTCATGTGGAATGCTTGTTCCACGGGATTTGGGAATACCATAGTTGTCGAACTTTGACATCTACAAAACGGGAGAAAACGAATTCAAGTTAGTTGATTGATTGAGTCCTTGGTAAATCACCCAAATGAAATTCCAAGGCTAGGACCCAACACAATGTTCTACAACTCGGGAGAGGGATGCCGTAACCCAAATTGCAGAACATTTGAAGGTAAGTGAATGACGATTCACTAATTTCCACCACGAAAAACGAAAAAGAATTTAAGTTTTAAATCTATGAAAACTCCTAGATCCTTTGAGATACATTGAACTTTCAATGGCATGTTTATATCTCGATATGCCCCTCTTGTTTGTGACTGGGATGCCGAGGATCACAAAGCGGGTGTGAATAACCATGCAAACCACATGGTGCCCTCACATGTTACAGTCGCCTATTCGATGTGCCGGTAAACCACACACGCTCCACCGAACTATGACAAACATTGAGTCACCCTTTGCTACCTTTGCTTAGACCCATTTAGTGTGCCGGTTAACCACACACGCTCCACTAACGTCTTCGCAAGGGCACAAAGTGTAATTTCATGGAATTGCATCAATTCACTTTTGCCTAAGTAACTAAGATTGGGAATTTTATAAAACATTTAGTTACTTGATAATTCATTATACTTACAATGGAAGGTTTCGTCCTATCCTACCCGTTCGGCTAACGACCCTCCACTAGTCAAGAGTGCGGTGGGTAAGAGTGGATACCCATTCAATCGCCATTTTATAGGCAATTTCCTTAAACACCCCTTATAGACCAGCTTCGTGAATGAGGCCTACTAACGGTAAGACTGACTTTTAGTTATACATATATATAATGTTAGACTTTTAATGTTATATATAGTATAGGGTGTATTTTATAACTTTTAAAATACTATGTGGTTAACTTTAACAATTACACTTTTAATTCTATTAAATGGTTAACCTAAACTTTTATGGATTTATTAAACCTCTTTTAATTATACACCTTAATTAATTAATAAAACCATAAGGGTGTGATTTGAACCTTTTCAAAATTACTTAGATGTTTTAGAATTTAACATTCCTAATTAAACTTTTAATTAACTTTTAAATTCCAAAACTTGAGGGCAAGTTTTGAAACATTTCAAACCATAAGGGTTTAGAATTTAAATATGCATCAAAATTAAACTATTTAAATCAAAATTTAAATTCCAAAACTTGAGGGCAAGTTTTGAAACCTTTTTCAAAACATTAAGGTTTCAACTATTTAAATTTCAAAACAACAAAACTTTTGGGGTTCAAATTTAAACTATAAAACCTAAAGGGCCAAATATGAAACTTTTCACAACAACAAGGATCAAATAACAAATAATTCAAATTAACATTTAATCACATAATTATCCATATTTGCTGATTTCTTGCAAAATAATTTATCAATTTACTTAAAATAATTAATCAATTATCTTATAAGGAAACAATTATCCTATTAATTGATAAATATCTTCAATTAGATTAAAATTATAGTCAAATATATCATATAATCGGATTAATATTAATCTAACATGATAAGGTAATTATCCCAATGCAAAAACAGCAAGAAATCCCGAGATAAGCACTGTCTGACGCACCGACTCGCCGAGTCACCCTCTGGAACTCGCCGAGTAGGGCTGACTCGCCGAGTCCAAGAGTGACTCGCCGAGTCAGGTCGAACAGTGAGGCCAAAACACGATTTTCAGTTACATTAAGCATCAATACAATAGAAACCAATCATGGCTCTGATACCACTGATGGGTTTTGGTCATAAGACATCCTATGTGCTCATACAAACCCTAAAGCTCGGATCTAGGTTTCTCTATTGCACATACTTTGAATCCAAGACTTTGAACCCTAATTCTAGCATATGGAAATCAGAATTCACATGTAAATAGGTTTAAGAACATACCTTGATTGTTATGTAGCAATAACAATCCAATTCCTCCTTGAATTGACCTTGGAAAGCAGAGAGTCACAAGTGTCACTCCTCTAATGGCTTACAAACACCATAAGCAAGTGGAGAAGGTATAAGGAGAGAGGAGGGAGGTTAGAATTCGTATTTGGGACCTCTTGGGAAGGGATACACGAATTCATGACCTTGGGGTTGTTTATATAGGTGTAGAGATAGGGTTTCAGTCATTATCCTTATCTAGTTGATTATCCATTAAGCAACCAATAAGATAATCCTTGAATCCTTATCATACTCGAATTCTAAGGCTTTCCAACCTTAAATTCGTTCACCATACTTATAAGATAATTCTTACCTTATTTTGTAACTATCACATAATTACAATTCAGCCCCTCAAGTTTAATTAATTACATTTGATCACAAAACTAATTCTTAATTAATTATCGACCAATATTAATTAAACAAATATGATTTCTCCTTTAATATATTATTCTTATAACATATTAATAAATCATATTATCCTCTCTCTCTTTATTCATTTCTCCAATCAAGTTGCTTTGGTGAAGGCAACCCAAAAGGACCATGCACCATCGGGTCAAGTACATACCAAAATAGTTATGGACTTAGACACTAATCCAACAGTCTCCCACTTGGATAAGTCTAATAACTATTCTGCGTATGACTTCGGATCCCGATCTGCAATCGTAGCTTTCCAAAGCCGCTGTCAACTCTGATCATATCAAATACGCGTGTCCTTAGATAAGGGATCATATATTCCTCCATTCTAGATATCATATGAGATATGATTTCAAATCATTCTCTTTGTACTACTTCTCGATTTCTGATTTATGACGACTGACTAATTGAACAAATCAAATTAGCCCTAGCCCGGCCGAGCATTTACGTTTGTCATCACTAAACCATCGAGGGGCCCAAAGATATCGCTTTTATCCTACTTTGGATAAAAGGAACGGATAAACTTTGATACAATGCTTGCTTGTACTCACGCACCGAATCACACACAACAATATGTTTTATAACACCAAGTTACTAGTGCGTTTACATATTATCAATGTGCAACCGATTTGCAAGATACAACTCACACATCTCGGTTTCAAGAATATAAGATGTTATCGTCTCACCAATCACTCGTGATACAATCCATGGAGTGATCCAAGTGAGCGTGGGTTTAATCCAATGCTCAAATCATATTCGTAAGCACTCATGAACGTTGCAGCAAACATTTGCTTATGTCTAATACTCTTTTAGACAATCCACACACCAATTCACGACAGTCTTCATTCATACCTACTTCCAATATATGAACGATTGTGGCCCGTTTGAATAATTCGATTATTCTTAATAAACTCAATTATTCTGGAAGTCAAAACATGCAAATGTGAAACACAAGAATAATACTAATCCCATATGGCCTCAAACCTTTGAGTATAAATAAAACACCTTTTATTTATCACCATATTGATTACTCATTATTTGTCGTTTCGGGTAATCAACTTCTTACTTGAATTCCAACACTTGTCTCATGCTCCTAGCATGCACACAATGTTTACCTATGGTTCTTACTTTGTGAAATAGATCACATTGAACACATTTCCAATCCTTCTCATTTCACAACTCCAAATCCGTTTTTCATAAGTTAAAGAATATCAAATTCTTGCTACTTATAGAATATGCTAGATTCTAACATTCTATGCAACTATCCTCTCGTAATGTCACTGCACCAAAGTCACAAAGACTATTGCCAATGATATTACAAAGTCTTCTATCGGAGATTGTTACAAGACAATTCCATAGATGTGATGTCTCTCACTTAAGGTACTTTCTTTGAACATCCTTTTGCATAGAAGTTTCTAATCTAGTCATAGATTTCTCAATATTCAATTCCCAATATGGACACACTTCCATATGTTCCATATGACAACTCATTCTTAATAGAATCTTATCTACTCGTAATGATGTCGATATGGTCCATCCAATATGGAAACATTTCCATATTTTCAATACTATACTTCCAGCTACTCACAAGCGACCAATCCTTGTCGAACTTGGATTGTCCTTTGATAGTTGTTTAATTATTTTAGTCAAAACCAATTCTAGTCCCTTTTCCCTCTAAATGCGCTCGACATTTGGAAAAATTTAGAATGGTCAAACATTAAAGCATTTGCAATCGATCCTATACCCGAAGCGTATGGGACACGACGCATAATGTTTTATTTGCTATGTTCTCAAAATTCGAATTGTGAAGAGGGATGCCGTAATCATAATCGAAATTTTAAGAACACACTTTGTACCTTTGACTAAATTTTATTAATATTTCTCAACCTAAACCTTTAGATTTGAAATGAAGCATAATATTCTCTCCCTTAATTATAGCAAAACAACTCTTCAACTATTGCGACTTTGCAAAGTGTGACTCTTGTTTTCTATAATTAATATTGCTAACCTTGCAATACTTTCCTTAATAATCATACAATCATAACTTTTATGCTCCCACTATCTTGATGATTATTATAAAACATAACACTTATGCTCCCACTAGCTTCGACATGTATTCATAAACATCTTAACTTTCAGAAAACAATACTTATTGAATTTCTTAAGTTCATGTTTCTAATACTTAGTGCTTTGATAATCTTTTATCAAGGATTCTTTATACACCTTTGCCTTCGATAGTTCATATGTGTGTCTAAACAATTAAGACTAATTGCCAAACCTCACAATTCAAATTATGGAAAGGGATGCCGTAACCATAATTGAATTCGAGAATGCAATTTTACAATCACTATCTTCTTAAAATCTGTATTAGTGAAAGCATTTCCTCACAATCATTTTCATGAAGGAGGAAATCTTATGACACTTAGATTTTAAATAGTGTATAAACGTTCCTATCCATGTGAATTTGTCAAAACCAACGTTTACGACAAATTCAAACTCATATGGATCGAACTTTCTTAATCTTGATTTCTTGCCTCATGGTAGCACAGCTGCCCACCACGTCTTCCAAGTAATTAAGCATCTCACTCTTTCTTATCAATGTACCTTTCATTGATTAAGGTGCTTTGCCTTTTATGAGAACTCATAGAACTCACATGCATAATTAGCTCGATTGGAACAGCACATAATCAAAATAATGTCAATACGATAGGTTGTCAACCTCAACTCGTGTGCTAGTGATGATCGATTAGGTTTATTTGATTTGTTCTTGAAACTATTCAAGACCATTAAGACTCCCACTGACTCCTTGACATATACGATTCTTTTGTCAATAACCATTTCTTGACAAACAAATATTCAAGAGTTAGTGTAGCTTTTATCAAAACACTTCATAAATTGGTACTAGTTGGCCTTTGTCTTATTCAAGACATCACAACTTCCTACATTTGATGAATGTTATAAACCTTTAATACTTTTCACTCATTGTCACAATCTTAACTTTAAGACTTGTTATTGGAACGAAGTATGATAGACTTCTTGATTTAACCATTTCTTTAATTCTTGATTCCTCTTCTTAGACATACAATTGTACTAAGACTCACTTAGAGGATCAATTGAGATATGGTTCTTAATCATTAAGACCTATCATTAAGCATAAAGGTACTCTCCCACCTTCTTGGAATGGAGAAACTTTTATCTTTCTGCCTACTTGATTCTTCTTATTCGTTCTGCTATTGATTTAAACCCTTTAATCAATTCAGAATTACACTTAATCTTGTAAGTATAATCATATTTACTAAACCTTTAGTAAATCATGACGAATATCATTGTTACTCTTATGGTGGACTTTGATCAACACACAACTTTGTGTACTCGATCTCTTAGTCCTTCACTTGACACTTTGTCAATGAATTGGTCTATTTTCCAAATATGAATTTCTCATTCATCATGCAACCAAGTTGCATGATTCCAAATTTCTGTCCGATTGAAACTTTGGGCGATGAGAAACTCTCCCTATTTGGTAAATTCTTGACATTTCCATAGATAACATAAACAAGAATCATATCCATTCGTTGTAGAAATATTCAAACATCGATTTTCATAATGACTTCATTGTAAGGAAATAAACAAATAAATAAATAAGTCAAACAAAATTTATTTTATTTATAAAAGCAGCGGAAAAAATTTGTCCTTACAATGCAAAATCCATTGAAAACTATGTACAAAAGAAAATTTCTAACAACTCTATCATAACTTTCTAAGCTCAAAATCTAATCTTCAAGTCCATGCGATCGAGATCCATCTCTTGTGATTAGATTCATCTTGCTCTCTTATCAAGCTTCCTCTCTTTTCACCGACCCTACAAAGCACTCAAATGTAATCTTATTACATCATGTATTAAGAATCAATGAATAGGAACTTAATGGAGTTAGATAGTGGATTTTTACCTAAAGCGCAATCATACCTTTGACTCTCCCATCTCTTAGATCTCTTAGGTAATTAGGGCAACTTCGTCTCCAATGCCCCTTCTCTTGGCAATAAAATCAAATTGACTCTTTTGGAATAACACATGGAACTACTTCAGACATCGCCTTTCTCTTATGATCAAACTTTTCGATCATTTCATGTCTTTCATTGCCATTGTCTATATCCATAGAGGTCTTGAAGGCAGATTCACCAATCAACTTTGCTTTTCTATTGCGCCAAACCATTGCTAATTCGGCAGCAATAAGCATATAGGTGAGATCTATAAGGGTCACGTTGTGGTTCGTCATATAGTACTCTCTTACGAACTCACTATATGAGTTGGGAAATGACTTAAGAACCCAATCAACGGATCCCATCATTCTTAGTCTATCAATGCGCGACTTCATCCCTAGGACGTGTGCATACACCGACTTTCCTTCTTTATGTTTACTTGCCAAAAGGGCTTGAGTGATATTGAACTTTTCAATTTTACAATCTTGTGGGTTAGGGAGAATAATTGGAGGAGGAGGAGGAAGTGAAGCATGATTTCTTGTTCCTCGATTAAATCGTGGAATACCATCTTCATGTGGAATGCTTGTTCCACGGGATTTGGGAATACCATAGTTGTCGAACTTTGACATCTACAAAACGGGAGAAAACGAATTCAAGTTAGTTGATTGATTGAGTCCTTGGTAAATCACCCAAATGAAATTCCAAGGCTAGGACCCAACACAATGTTCTACAACTCGGGAGAGGGATGCCGTAACCCAAATTGCAGAACATTTGAAGGTAAGTGAATGACGATTCACTAATTTCCACCATGAAAAAAGAAACGAAAAAGAAATTTAAGTTTTAAATCTATGAAAACTCCTAGATCCTTTGAGATACATTGAACTTTCAATGGCATGTTTATATCTCGATATGCCCCTCTTGTTTGTGACTGGGATGCCGAGGATCACAAAGCGGGTGTGAATAACCATGCAAACTTACATGGTGCCCTCACATGTTACAGTCACCTATTCGATGTGCCGGTAAACCACACACGCTCCACCGAACTATGACAAACATTGAGTCACCCTTTGCTACCTTTGCTTAGACCCATTTAGTGTGCCGGTTAACCACACACGCTCCACTAACGTCTTCGCAAGGGCACAAAGTGTAATTTCATGGAATTGCATCAATTCACTTTTGCCTAAGTAACTAAGATTGGGAATTTTATAAAACATTTAGTTACTTGATAATTCATTATACTTATAATGGAAGGTTTCGTCCTATCCTACCCGTTCGGCTAACGACCCTCCACTAGTCAAGAGTGCGGTGGGTAAGAGTGGATACCCATTCAATCGCCATTTTATAGGCAATTTCCTTAAACACCCCTTATAGACCAGCTTCGTGAATGAGGCCTACTAACGGTAAGACTGACTTTTACTCATACATATATATAATGTTAGACTTTTAATGTTATATATAGTATAGGGTGTATTTTACACTTTTAAAATATTAGGTGGTTCAATTTAACAATTATACTTTTAATTTACTTAAATTGTAAACCTAAACTTTTATGGATTTATTAAACCTCTTTAATTAAACACCTTAATTAGTTAATAAAACCATAAGGGTGTGATTTGAACATTTTCAAAACTATACTTGAGTTTTAGAATTTAACATTTCTAATTAAACTTTTAATCAACCTTTAAATTCCAAAACTTGAGGGCAAGTTTTGAAACATTTCAAACCATAAGGGCTTAGAATTTAAATATGCATCAAAATTAAACTATTTAAATCAAAATTTAAATTCCAAAACTTGAGGACAAGTTTTGAAACCTTTTTCAAAACATTAGGGTTTCAACTATTTAAATTTCAAAACAACAAAACTTTTGGGGTTCAAATTTAAACTATAAAGCCTAAAGGGCCAAATATGAAACTTTTCACAACAACAAGGATCAAATAACAAATAATTCAGATTAACATTTAATCACATAATTATCCATATTTGATGATTTCTTGCAAAATAATTTATCAATTTACTTAAAATAATTAATCAATTATCTTATAAGGAAACAATTATCCTATTAATTGATAAATATCTTCAATTAGATTAAAATTATAGTCAAATATATCATATAATCGGATTAATATTAATCTAACATGATAAGGTAATTATCCATAAGCAAAAACAGCAAGAAATCCCGAAGTACCCTCCTTCTGACGAGCTGACTCGTCGAGTCAGCCTTGGACTCGTCGAGTCACCTTGGACTCGGCGAGTCCAGCCTCCAGAATGCAAAAAATCGTATTTTTCAGTTACAACAAGCATCAATACAATAGAAACCAATCAAGGCTCTGATACCACTGATGGGTTTTGTCATAAGACATCCTATGTGCTCATACAAACCCTAAAGCTCGGATCTAGGTTTCTCTATTGCACATACTTTGAATCCAAGACTTTGAACCCTAATTCTAGCATATGGAAATCAGAATTCACATGTAAATAGGTTTAAGAACATACCTTGATTGTTATGTAGCAATAACAATCCAATTCCTCCTTGAATTGACCTTGGAAAGCAGAGAGTCACAAGTGTCACTCCTCTAATGGCTTACAAACACCATAAGCAAGTGGAGAAGGTATAAGGAGAGAGGAGGGAGGTTAGAATTCGTATTTGGGACCTCTTGGGAAGGGATACACGAATTCATGACCTTGGGGTTGTTTATATAGGTGTAGAGATAGGGTTTCAGTCATTATCCTTATCTAGTTGATTATCCATTAAGCAACCAATAAGATAATCCTTGAATCCTTATCATACTCGAATTCTAAGGCTTTCCAACCTTAAATTCGTTCACCATACTTATAAGATAATTCTTACCTTATTTTGTAACTATCACATAATTACAATTCAGCCCCTCAAGTTTAATTAATTACATTTGATCACAAAACTAATTCTTAATTAATTATCGACCAATATTAATTAAACAAATATGATTTCTCCTTTAATATATTATTCTTATAACATATTAATAAATCATATTATCCTCTCTCTCTTTATTCATTTCTCCAATCAAGTTGCTTTGGTGAAGGCAACCCAAAAGGACCATGCACCATCGGGTCAAGTACATACCAAAATAGTTATGGACTTAGACACTAATCCAACAGTCTCCCACTTGGATAAGTCTAATAACTATTCTGCGTATGACTTCGGATCCCGATCTGCAATCGTAGCTTTCCAAAGCCGCTGTCAACTCTGATCATATCAAATACGCGTGTCCTTAGATAAGGGATCATATATTCCTCCATTCTAGATATCATATGAGATATGATTTCAAATCATTCTCTTTGTACTACTTCTCGATTTCTGATTTATGACGACTGACTAATTGAACAAATCAAATTAGCCCTAGCCCGGCCGAGCATTTACGTTTGTCATCACTAAACCATCGAGGGGCCCAAAGATATCGCTTTTATCCTACTTTGGATAAAAGGAACGGATAAACTTTGATACAATGCTTGCTTGTACTCACGCACCGAATCACACACAACAATATGTTTTATAACACCAAGTTACTAGTGCGTTTACATATTATCAATGTGCAACCGATTTGCAAGATACAACTCACACATCTCGGTTTCAAGAATATAAGATGTTATCGTCTCACCAATCACTCGTGATACAATCCATGGAGTGATCCAAGTGAGCGTGGGTTTAATCCAATGCTCAAATCATATTCGTAAGCACTCATGAACGTTGCAGCAAACATTTGCTTATGTCTAATACTCTTTTAGACAATCCACACACCAATTCACGACAGTCTTCATTCATACCTACTTCCAATATATGAACGACTGTGGCCCGTTTGAATAATTCGATTATTCTTAATAAACTCAATTATTCTGGAAGTCAAAACATGCAAATGTGAAACACAAGAATAATACTAATCCCATATGGCCTCAAACCTTTGAGTATAAATAAAACACCTTTTATTTATCACCATATTGATTACTCATTATTTGTCGTTTCGGGTAATCAACTTCTTACTTGAATTCCAACACTTGTCTCATGCTCCTAGCATGCACACAATGTTTACCTATGGTTCTTACTTTGTGAAATAGATCACATTGAACACATTTCCAATCCTTCTCATTTCACAACTCCAAATCCGTTTTTCATAAGTTAAAGAATATCAAATTCTTGCTACTTATAGAATATGCTAGATTCTAACATTCTATGCAACTATCCTCTCGTAATGTCACTGCACCAAAGTCACAAAGACTATTGCCAATGATATTACAAAGTCTTCTATCGGAGATTGTTACAAGACAATTCCATAGATGTGATGTCTCTCACTTAAGGTACTTTCTTTGAACATCCTTTTGCATAGAAGTTTCTAATCTAGTCATAGATTTCTCAATATTCAATTCCCAATATGGACACACTTCCATATGTTCCATATGACAACTCATTCTTAATAGAATCTTATCTACTCGTAATGATGTCGATATGGTCCATCCAATATGGAAACATTTCCATATTTTCAATACTATACTTCCAGCTACTCACAAGCGACCAATCCTTGTCGAACTTGGATTGTCCTTTGATAGTTGTTTAATTATTTTAGTCAAAACCAATTCTAGTCCCTTTTCCCTCTAAATGCGCTCGACATTTGGAAAAATTTAGAATGGTCAAACATTAAAGCATTTGCAATCGATCCTATACCCGAAGCGTATGGGACACGACGCATAATGTTTTATTTGCTATGTTCTCAAAATTCGAATTGTGAAGAGGGATGCCGTAATCATAATCGAAATTTTAAGAACACACTTTGTACCTTTGACTAAATTTTATTAATATTTCTCAACCTAAACCTTTAGATTTGAAATGAAGCATAATATTCTCTCCCTTAATTATAGCAAAACAACTCTTCAACTATTGCGACTTTGCAAAGTGTGACTCTTGTTTTCTATAATTAATATTGCTAACCTTGCAATACTTTCCTTAATAATCATACAATCATAACTTTTATGCTCCCACTATCTTGATGATTATTATAAAACATAACACTTATGCTCCCACTAGCTTCGACATGTATTCATAAACATCTTAACTTTCAGAAAACAATACTTATTGAATTTCTTAAGTTCATGTTTCTAATACTTAGTGCTTTGATAATCTTTTATCAAGGATTCTTTATACACCTTTGCCTTCGATAGTTCATATGTGTGTCTAAACAATTAAGACTAATTGCCAAACCTCACAATTCAAATTATGGAAAGGGATGCCGTAACCATAATTGAATTCGAGAATGCAATTTTACAATCACTATCTTCTTAAAATCTGTATTAGTGAAAGCATTTCCTCACAATCATTTTCATGAAGGAGGAAATCTTATGACACTTAGATTTTAAATAGTGTATAAACGTTCCTATCCATGTGAATTTGTCAAAACCAACGTTTACGACAAATTCAAACTCATATGGATCGAACTTTCTTAATCTTGATTTCTTGCCTCATGGTAGCACAGCTGCCCACCACGTCTTCCAAGTAATTAAGCATCTCACTCTTTCTTATCAATGTACCTTTCATTGATTAAGGTGCTTTGCCTTTTATGAGAACTCATAGAACTCACATGCATAATTAGCTCGATTGGAACAGCACATAATCAAAATAATGTCAATACGATAGGTTGTCAACCTCAACTCGTGTGCTAGTGATGATCGATTAGGTTTATTTGATTTGTTCTTGAAACTATTCAAGACCATTAAGACTCCCACTGACTCCTTGACATATACGATTCTTTTGTCAATAACCATTTCTTGACAAACAAATATTCAAGAGTTAGTGTAGCTTTTATCAAAACACTTCATAAATTGGTACTAGTTGGCCTTTGTCTTATTCAAGACATCACAACTTCCTACATTTGATGAATGTTATAAACCTTTAATACTTTTCACTCATTGTCACAATCTTAACTTTAAGACTTGTTATTGGAACGAAGTATGATAGACTTCTTGATTTAACCATTTCTTCAATTCTTGATTCCTCTTCTTAGACATACAATTGTACTAAGACTCACTTAGAGGATCAATTGAGATATGGTTCTTAATCATTAAGACCTATCATTAAGCATAAAGGTACTCTCCCACCTTCTTGGAATGGAGAAACTTTTATCTTTCTGCCTACTTGATTCTTCTTATTCGTTCTGCTATTGATTTAAACCCTTTAATCAATTCAGAATTACACTTAATCTTGTAAGTATAATCATATTTACTAAACCTTTAGTAAATCATGACGAATATCATTGTTACTCTTATGGTGGACTTTGATCAACACACAACTTTGTGTACTCGATCTCTTAGTCCTTCACTTGACACTTTGTCAATGAATTGGTCTATTTTCCAAATATGAATTTCTCATTCATCATGCAACCAAGTTGCATGATTCCAAATTTCTGTCCGATTGAAACTTTGGGCGATGAGAAACTCTCCCTATTTGGTAAATTCTTGACATTTCCATAGATAACATAAACAAGAATCATATCCATTCGTTGTAGAAATATTCAAACATCGATTTTCATAATGACTTCATTGTAAGGAAATAAACAAATAAATAAATAAGTCAAACAAAATTTATTTTATTTATAAAAGCAGCGGAAAAAATTTGTCCTTACAATGCAAAATCCATTGAAAACTATGTACAAAAGAAAATTTCTAACAACTCTATCATAACTTTCTAAGCTCAAAATCTAATCTTCAAGTCCATGCGATCGAGATCCATCTCTTGTGATTAGATTCATCTTGCTCTCTTATCAAGCTTCCTCTCTTTTCACCGACCCTACAAAGCACTCAAATGTAATCTTATTACATCATGTATTAAGAATCAATGAATAGGAACTTAATGGAGTTAGATAGTGGATTTTTACCTAAAGCGCAATCATACCTTTGACTCTCCCATCTCTTAGATCTCTTAGGTAATTAGGGCAACTTCGTCTCCAATGCCCCTTCTCTTGGCAATAAAATCAAATTGACTCTTTTGGAATAACACATGGAACTACTTCAGACATCGCCTTTCTCTTATGATCAAACTTTTCGATCATTTCATGTCTTTCATTGCCATTGTCTATATCCATAGAGGTCTTGAAGGCAGATTCACCAATCAACTTTGCTTTTCTATTGCGCCAAACCATTGCTAATTCGGCAGCAATAAGCATATAGGTGAGATCTATAAGGGTCACGTTGTGGTTCGTCATATAGTACTCTCTTACGAACTCACTATATGAGTTGGGAAATGACTTAAGAACCCAATCAACGGATCCCATCATTCTTAGTCTATCAATGCGCGACTTCATCCCTAGGACGTGTGCATACACCGACTTTCCTTCTTTATGTTTACTTGCCAAAAGGGCTTGAGTGATATTGAACTTTTCAATTTTACAATCTTGTGGGTTAGGGAGAATAATTGGAGGAGGAGGAGGAAGTGAAGCATGATTTCTTGTTCCTCGATTAAATCGTGGAATACCATCTTCATGTGGAATGCTTGTTCCACGGGATTTGGGAATACCATAGTTGTCGAACTTTGACATCTACAAAACGGGAGAAAACGAATTCAAGTTAGTTGATTGATTGAGTCCTTGGTAAATCACCCAAATGAAATTCCAAGGCTAGGACCCAACACAATGTTCTACAACTCGGGAGAGGGATGCCGTAACCCAAATTGCAGAACATTTGAAGGTAAGTGAATGACGATTCACTAATTTCCACCATGAAAAAAGAAACGAAAAAGAAATTTAAGTTTTAAATCTATGAAAACTCCTAGATCCTTTGAGATACATTGAACTTTCAATGGCATGTTTATATCTCGATATGCCCCTCTTGTTTGTGACTGGGATGCCGAGGATCACAAAGCGGGTGTGAATAACCATGCAAACTTACATGGTGCCCTCACATGTTACAGTCACCTATTCGATGTGCCGGTAAACCACACACGCTCCACCGAACTATGACAAACATTGAGTCACCCTTTGCTACCTTTGCTTAGACCCATTTAGTGTGCCGGTTAACCACACACGCTCCACTAACGTCTTCGCAAGGGCACAAAGTGTAATTTCATGGAATTGCATCAATTCACTTTTGCCTAAGTAACTAAGATTGGGAATTTTATAAAACATTTAGTTACTTGATAATTCATTATACTTATAATGGAAGGTTTCGTCCTATCCTACCCGTTCGGCTAACGACCCTCCACTAGTCAAGAGTGCGGTGGGTAAGAGTGGATACCCATTCAATCGCCATTTTATAGGCAATTTCCTTAAACACCCCTTATAGACCAGCTTCGTGAATGAGGCCTACTAACGGTAAGACTGACTTTTACTCATACATATATATAATGTTAGACTTTTAATGTTATATATAGTATAGGGTGTATTTTACACTTTTAAAATATTAGGTGGTTCAATTTAACAATTATACTTTTAATTTACTTAAATTGTAAACCTAAACTTTTATGGATTTATTAAACCTCTTTAATTAAACACCTTAATTAGTTAATAAAACCATAAGGGTGTGATTTGAACATTTTCAAAACTATACTTGAGTTTTAGAATTTAACATTTCTAATTAAACTTTTAATCAACCTTTAAATTCCAAAACTTGAGGGCAAGTTTTGAAACATTTCAAACCATAAGGGCTTAGAATTTAAATATGCATCAAAATTAAACTATTTAAATCAAAATTTAAATTCCAAAACTTGAGGACAAGTTTTGAAACCTTTTTCAAAACATTAGGGTTTCAACTATTTAAATTTCAAAACAACAAAACTTTTGGGGTTCAAATTTAAACTATAAAGCCTAAAGGGCCAAATATGAAACTTTTCACAACAACAAGGATCAAATAACAAATAATTCAGATTAACATTTAATCACATAATTATCCATATTTGATGATTTCTTGCAAAATAATTTATCAATTTACTTAAAATAATTAATCAATTATCTTATAAGGAAACAATTATCCTATTAATTGATAAATATCTTCAATTAGATTAAAATTATAGTCAAATATATCATATAATCGGATTAATATTAATCTAACATGATAAGGTAATTATCCATAAGCAAAAACAGCAAGAAATCCCGAAGTACCCTCCTTCTGACGAGCTGACTCGTCGAGTCAGCCTTGGACTCGTCGAGTCACCTTGGACTCGGCGAGTTCAGCCATGGACTCGGCGAGTCCAGCCTCCAGAATGCAAAAAATCGTATTTTTCAGTTACAACAAGCATCAATACAATAGAAACCAATCAAGGCTCTGATACCACTGATGGGTTTTGTCATAAGACATCCTATGTGCTCATACAAACCCTAAAGCTCGGATCTAGGTTTCTCTATTGCACATACTTTGAATCCAAGACTTTGAACCCTAATTCTAGCATATGGAAATCAGAATTCACATGTAAATAGGTTTAAGAACATACCTTGATTGTTATGTAGCAATAACAATCCAATTCCTCCTTGAATTGACCTTGGAAAGCAGAGAGTCACAAGTGTCACTCCTCTAATGGCTTACAAACACCATAAGCAAGTGGAGAAGGTATAAGGAGAGAGGAGGGAGGTTAGAATTCGTATTTGGGACCTCTTGGGAAGGGATACACGAATTCATGACCTTGGGGTTGTTTATATAGGTGTAGAGATAGGGTTTCAGTCATTATCCTTATCTAGTTGATTATCCATTAAGCAACCAATAAGATAATCCTTGAATCCTTATCATACTCGAATTCTAAGGCTTTCCAACCTTAAATTCGTTCACCATACTTATAAGATAATTCTTACCTTATTTTGTAACTATCACATAATTACAATTCAGCCCCTCAAGTTTAATTAATTACATTTGATCACAAAACTAATTCTTAATTAATTATCGACCAATATTAATTAAACAAATATGATTTCTCCTTTAATATATTATTCTTATAACATATTAATAAATCATATTATCCTCTCTCTCTTTATTCATTTCTCCAATCAAGTTGCTTTGGTGAAGGCAACCCAAAAGGACCATGCACCATCGGGTCAAGTACATACCAAAATAGTTATGGACTTAGACACTAATCCAACAGTCTCCCACTTGGATAAGTCTAATAACTATTCTGCGTATGACTTCGGATCCCGATCTGCAATCGTAGCTTTCCAAAGCCGCTGTCAACTCTGATCATATCAAATACGCGTGTCCTTAGATAAGGGATCATATATTCCTCCATTCTAGATATCATATGAGATATGATTTCAAATCATTCTCTTTGTACTACTTCTCGATTTCTGATTTATGACGACTGACTAATTGAACAAATCAAATTAGCCCTAGCCCGGCCGAGCATTTACGTTTGTCATCACTAAACCATCGAGGGGCCCAAAGATATCGCTTTTATCCTACTTTGGATAAAAGGAACGGATAAACTTTGATACAATGCTTGCTTGTACTCACGCACCGAATCACACACAACAATATGTTTTATAACACCAAGTTACTAGTGCGTTTACATATTATCAATGTGCAACCGATTTGCAAGATACAACTCACACATCTCGGTTTCAAGAATATAAGATGTTATCGTCTCACCAATCACTCGTGATACAATCCATGGAGTGATCCAAGTGAGCGTGGGTTTAATCCAATGCTCAAATCATATTCGTAAGCACTCATGAACGTTGCAGCAAACATTTGCTTATGTCTAATACTCTTTTAGACAATCCACACACCAATTCACGACAGTCTTCATTCATACCTACTTCCAATATATGAACGACTGTGGCCCGTTTGAATAATTCGATTATTCTTAATAAACTCAATTATTCTGGAAGTCAAAACATGCAAATGTGAAACACAAGAATAATACTAATCCCATATGGCCTCAAACCTTTGAGTATAAATAAAACACCTTTTATTTATCACCATATTGATTACTCATTATTTGTCGTTTCGGGTAATCAACTTCTTACTTGAATTCCAACACTTGTCTCATGCTCCTAGCATGCACACAATGTTTACCTATGGTTCTTACTTTGTGAAATAGATCACATTGAACACATTTCCAATCCTTCTCATTTCACAACTCCAAATCCGTTTTTCATAAGTTAAAGAATATCAAATTCTTGCTACTTATAGAATATGCTAGATTCTAACATTCTATGCAACTATCCTCTCGTAATGTCACTGCACCAAAGTCACAAAGACTATTGCCAATGATATTACAAAGTCTTCTATCGGAGATTGTTACAAGACAATTCCATAGATGTGATGTCTCTCACTTAAGGTACTTTCTTTGAACATCCTTTTGCATAGAAGTTTCTAATCTAGTCATAGATTTCTCAATATTCAATTCCCAATATGGACACACTTCCATATGTTCCATATGACAACTCATTCTTAATAGAATCTTATCTACTCGTAATGATGTCGATATGGTCCATCCAATATGGAAACATTTCCATATTTTCAATACTATACTTCCAGCTACTCACAAGCGACCAATCCTTGTCGAACTTGGATTGTCCTTTGATAGTTGTTTAATTATTTTAGTCAAAACCAATTCTAGTCCCTTTTCCCTCTAAATGCGCTCGACATTTGGAAAAATTTAGAATGGTCAAACATTAAAGCATTTGCAATCGATCCTATACCCGAAGCGTATGGGACACGACGCATAATGTTTTATTTGCTATGTTCTCAAAATTCGAATTGTGAAGAGGGATGCCGTAATCATAATCGAAATTTTAAGAACACACTTTGTACCTTTGACTAAATTTTATTAACATTTCTCAACCTAAACCTTTAGATTTGAAATGAAGCATAATATTCTCTCCCTTAATTATAGCAAAACAACTCTTCAACTATTGCGACTTTGCAAAGTGTGACTCTTGTTTTCTATAATTAATATTGCTAACCTTGCAATACTTTCCTTAATAATCATACAATCATAACTTTTATGCTCCCACTATCTTGATGATTATTATAAAACATAACACTTATGCTCCCACTAGCTTCGACATGTATTCATAAACATCTTAACTTTCAGAAAACAATACTTATTGAATTTCTTAAGTTCATGTTTCTAATACTTAGTGCTTTGATAATCTTTTATCAAGGATTCTTTATACACCTTTGCCTTCGATAGTTCATATGTGTGTCTAAACAATTAAGACTAATTGCCAAACCTCACAATTCAAATTATGGAAAGGGATGCCGTAACCATAATTGAATTCGAGAATGCAATTTTACAATCACTATCTTCTTAAAATTTGTCTTAGTGAAAGCATTTCCTCACAATCATTTTCATGAAGGAGGAAATCTTATGACACTTAGATTTTAAATAGTGTATAAACGTTCCTATCCATGTGAATTTGTCAAAACCAACGTTTACGACAAATTCAAACTCATATGGATCGAACTTTCTTAATCTTGATTTCTTGCCTCATGGTAGCACAGCTGCCCACCACGTCTTCCAAGTAATTAAGCATCTCACCCTTTCTTATCAATGTACCTTTCATTGATTAAGGTGCTTTGCCTTTTATGAGAACTCATAGAACTCACATGCATAATTAGCTCGATTAGAACAGCACATAATCAAAATAATGTCAATACGATAGGTTGTCAACCTCAACTCGTGTGCTAGTGATGATCGATTAGGTTTATTTGATTTGTTCTTGAAACTATTCAAGACCATTAAGACTCCCACTGACTCCTTGACATATACGATTCTTTTGTCAATAACCATTTCTTGACAAACAAATATTCAAGAGTTAGTGTAGCTTTTATCAAAACACTTCATAAATTGGTACTAGTTGGCCTTTGTCTTATTCAAGACATCACAACTTCCTACATTTGATGAATGTTATAAACCTTTAATACTTTTCACTCATTGTCACAATCTTAACTTTAAGACTTGTTATTGGAACGAAGTATGATAGACTTCTTGATTTAACCATTTCTTCAATTCTTGATTCCTCTTCTTAGACATACAATTGTACTAAGACTCACTTAGAGGATCAATTGAGATATGGTTCTTAATCATTAAGACCTATCATTAAGCATAAAGGTACTCTCCCACCTTCTTGGAATGGAGAAACTTTTATCTTTCTGCCTACTTGATTCTTCTTATTCGTTCTGCTATTGATTTAAACCCTTTAATCAATTCAGAATTACACTTAATCTTGTAAGTATAATCATATTTACTAAACCTTTAGTAAATCATGACGAATATCATTGTTACTCTTATGGTGGACTTTGATCAACACACAACTTTGTGTACTCGATCTCTTAGTCCTTCACTTGACACTTTGTCAATGAATTGGTCTATTTTCCAAATATGAATTTCTCATTCATCATGCAACCAAGTTGCATGATTCCAAATTTCTGTCCGATTGAAACTTTGGGCGATGAGAAACTCTCCCTATTTGGTAAATTCTTGACATTTCCATAGATAACATAAACAAGAATCATATCCATTCGTTGTAGAAATATTCAAACATCGATTTTCATAATGACTTCATTGTAAGGAAATAAACAAATAAATAAATAAGTCAAACAAAATTTATTTTATTTATAAAAGCAGCGGAAAAAATTTGTCCTTACAATGCAAAATCCATTGAAAACTATGTACAAAAGAAAATTTCTAACAACTCTATCATAACTTTCTAAGCTCAAAATCTAATCTTCAAGTCCATGCGATCGAGATCCATCTCTTGTGATTAGATTCATCTTGCTCTCTTATCAAGCTTCCTCTCTTTTCACCGACCCTACAAAGCACTCAAATGTAATCTTATTACATCATGTATTAAGAATCAATGAATAGGAACTTAATGGAGTTAGATAGTGGATTTTTACCTAAAGCGCAATCATACCTTTGACTCTCCCATCTCTTAGATCTCTTAGGTAATTAGGGCAACTTCGTCTCCAATGCCCCTTCTCTTGGCAATAAAATCAAATTGACTCTTTTGGAATAACACATGGAACTACTTCAGACATCGCCTTTCTCTTATGATCAAACTTTTCGATCATTTCATGTCTTTCATTGCCATTGTCTATATCCATAGAGGTCTTGAAGGCAGATTCACCAATCAACTTTGCTTTTCTATTGCGCCAAACCATTGCTAATTCGGCAGCAATAAGCATATAGGTGAGATCTATAAGGGTCACGTTGTGGTTCGTCATATAGTACTCTCTTACGAACTCACTATATGAGTTGGGAAATGACTTAAGAACCCAATCAACGGATCCCATCATTCTTAGTCTATCAATGCGCGACTTCATCCCTAGGACGTGTGCATACACCGACTTTCCTTCTTTATGTTTACTTGCCAAAAGGGCTTGAGTGATATTGAACTTTTCAATTTTACAATCTTGTGGGTTAGGGAGAATAATTGGAGGAGGAGGAGGAAGTGAAGCATGATTTCTTGTTCCTCGATTAAATCGTGGAATACCATCTTCATGTGGAATGCTTGTTCCACGGGATTTGGGAATACCATAGTTGTCGAACTTTGACATCTACAAAACGGGAGAAAACGAATTCAAGTTAGTTGATTGATTGAGTCCTTGGTAAATCACCCAAATGAAATTCCAAGGCTAGGACCCAACACAATGTTCTACAACTCGGGAGAGGGATGCCGTAACCCAAATTGCAGAACATTTGAAGGTAAGTGAATGACGATTCACTAATTTCCACCATGAAAAAAGAAACGAAAAAGAAATTTAAGTTTTAAATCTATGAAAACTCCTAGATCCTTTGAGATACATTGAACTTTCAATGGCATGTTTATATCTCGATATGCCCCTCTTGTTTGTGACTGGGATGCCGAGGATCACAAAGCGGGTGTGAATAACCATGCAAACTTACATGGTGCCCTCACATGTTACAGTCACCTATTCGATGTGCCGGTAAACCACACACGCTCCACCGAACTATGACAAACATTGAGTCACCCTTTGCTACCTTTGCTTAGACCCATTTAGTGTGCCGGTTAACCACACACGCTCCACTAACGTCTTCGCAAGGGCACAAAGTGTAATTTCATGGAATTGCATCAATTCACTTTTGCCTAAGTAACTAAGATTGGGAATTTTATAAAACATTTAGTTACTTGATAATTCATTATACTTATAATGGAAGGTTTCGTCCTATCCTACCCGTTCGGCTAACGACCCTCCACTAGTCAAGAGTGCGGTGGGTAAGAGTGGATACCCATTCAATCGCCATTTTATAGGCAATTTCCTTAAACACCCCTTATAGACCAGCTTCGTGAATGAGGCCTACTAACGGTAAGACTGACTTTTACTCATACATATATATAATGTTAGACTTTTAATGTTATATATAGTATAGGGTGTATTTTACACTTTTAAAATATTAGGTGGTTCAATTTAACAATTATACTTTTAATTTACTTAAATTGTAAACCTAAACTTTTATGGATTTATTAAACCTCTTTAATTAAACACCTTAATTAGTTAATAAAACCATAAGGGTGTGATTTGAACATTTTCAAAACTATACTTGAGTTTTAGAATTTAACATTTCTAATTAAACTTTTAATCAACCTTTAAATTCCAAAACTTGAGGGCAAGTTTTGAAACATTTCAAACCATAAGGGCTTAGAATTTAAATATGCATCAAAATTAAACTATTTAAATCAAAATTTAAATTCCAAAACTTGAGGACAAGTTTTGAAACCTTTTTCAAAACATTAGGGTTTCAACTATTTAAATTTCAAAACAACAAAACTTTTGGGGTTCAAATTTAAACTATAAAGCCTAAAGGGCCAAATATGAAACTTTTCACAACAACAAGGATCAAATAACAAATAATTCAGATTAACATTTAATCACATAATTATCCATATTTGATGATTTCTTGCAAAATAATTTATCAATTTACTTAAAATAATTAATCAATTATCTTATAAGGAAACAATTATCCTATTAATTGATAAATATCTTCAATTAGATTAAAATTATAGTCAAATATATCATATAATCGGATTAATATTAATCTAACATGATAAGGTAATTATCCATAAGCAAAAACAGCAAGAAATCCCGAAGTACCCTCCTTCTGACGAGCTGACTCGTCGAGTCAGCCTTGGACTCGTCGAGTCACCTTGGACTCGGCGAGTTCAGCCATGGACTCGGCGAGTCCAGCCTCCAGAATGCAAAAAATCGTATTTTTCAGTTACAACAAGCATCAATACAATAGAAACCAATCAAGGCTCTGATACCACTGATGGGTTTTGTCATAAGACATCCTATGTGCTCATACAAACCCTAAAGCTCGGATCTAGGTTTCTCTATTGCACATACTTTGAATCCAAGACTTTGAACCCTAATTCTAGCATATGGAAATCAGAATTCACATGTAAATAGGTTTAAGAACATACCTTGATTGTTATGTAGCAATAACAATCCAATTCCTCCTTGAATTGACCTTGGAAAGCAGAGAGTCACAAGTGTCACTCCTCTAATGGCTTACAAACACCATAAGCAAGTGGAGAAGGTATAAGGAGAGAGGAGGGAGGTTAGAATTCGTATTTGGGACCTCTTGGGAAGGGATACACGAATTCATGACCTTGGGGTTGTTTATATAGGTGTAGAGATAGGGTTTCAGTCATTATCCTTATCTAGTTGATTATCCATTAAGCAACCAATAAGATAATCCTTGAATCCTTATCATACTCGAATTCTAAGGCTTTCCAACCTTAAATTCGTTCACCATACTTATAAGATAATTCTTACCTTATTTTGTAACTATCACATAATTACAATTCAGCCCCTCAAGTTTAATTAATTACATTTGATCACAAAACTAATTCTTAATTAATTATCGACCAATATTAATTAAACAAATATGATTTCTCCTTTAATATATTATTCTTATAACATATTAATAAATCATATTATCCTCTCTCTCTTTATTCATTTCTCCAATCAAGTTGCTTTGGTGAAGGCAACCCAAAAGGACCATGCACCATCGGGTCAAGTACATACCAAAATAGTTATGGACTTAGACACTAATCCAACAGTCTCCCACTTGGATAAGTCTAATAACTATTCTGCGTATGACTTCGGATCCCGATCTGCAATCGTAGCTTTCCAAAGCCGCTGTCAACTCTGATCATATCAAATACGCGTGTCCTTAGATAAGGGATCATATATTCCTCCATTCTAGATATCATATGAGATATGATTTCAAATCATTCTCTTTGTACTACTTCTCGATTTCTGATTTATGACGACTGACTAATTGAACAAATCAAATTAGCCCTAGCCCGGCCGAGCATTTACGTTTGTCATCACTAAACCATCGAGGGGCCCAAAGATATCGCTTTTATCCTACTTTGGATAAAAGGAACGGATAAACTTTGATACAATGCTTGCTTGTACTCACGCACCGAATCACACACAACAATATGTTTTATAACACCAAGTTACTAGTGCGTTTACATATTATCAATGTGCAACCGATTTGCAAGATACAACTCACACATCTCGGTTTCAAGAATATAAGATGTTATCGTCTCACCAATCACTCGTGATACAATCCATGGAGTGATCCAAGTGAGCGTGGGTTTAATCCAATGCTCAAATCATATTCGTAAGCACTCATGAACGTTGCAGCAAACATTTGCTTATGTCTAATACTCTTTTAGACAATCCACACACCAATTCACGACAGTCTTCATTCATACCTACTTCCAATATATGAACGACTGTGGCCCGTTTGAATAATTCGATTATTCTTAATAAACTCAATTATTCTGGAAGTCAAAACATGCAAATGTGAAACACAAGAATAATACTAATCCCATATGGCCTCAAACCTTTGAGTATAAATAAAACACCTTTTATTTATCACCATATTGATTACTCATTATTTGTCGTTTCGGGTAATCAACTTCTTACTTGAATTCCAACACTTGTCTCATGCTCCTAGCATGCACACAATGTTTACCTATGGTTCTTACTTTGTGAAATAGATCACATTGAACACATTTCCAATCCTTCTCATTTCACAACTCCAAATCCGTTTTTCATAAGTTAAAGAATATCAAATTCTTGCTACTTATAGAATATGCTAGATTCTAACATTCTATGCAACTATCCTCTCGTAATGTCACTGCACCAAAGTCACAAAGACTATTGCCAATGATATTACAAAGTCTTCTATCGGAGATTGTTACAAGACAATTCCATAGATGTGATGTCTCTCACTTAAGGTACTTTCTTTGAACATCCTTTTGCATAGAAGTTTCTAATCTAGTCATAGATTTCTCAATATTCAATTCCCAATATGGACACACTTCCATATGTTCCATATGACAACTCATTCTTAATAGAATCTTATCTACTCGTAATGATGTCGATATGGTCCATCCAATATGGAAACATTTCCATATTTTCAATACTATACTTCCAGCTACTCACAAGCGACCAATCCTTGTCGAACTTGGATTGTCCTTTGATAGTTGTTTAATTATTTTAGTCAAAACCAATTCTAGTCCCTTTTCCCTCTAAATGCGCTCGACATTTGGAAAAATTTAGAATGGTCAAACATTAAAGCATTTGCAATCGATCCTATACCCGAAGCGTATGGGACACGACGCATAATGTTTTATTTGCTATGTTCTCAAAATTCGAATTGTGAAGAGGGATGCCGTAATCATAATCGAAATTTTAAGAACACACTTTGTACCTTTGACTAAATTTTATTAATATTTCTCAACCTAAACCTTTAGATTTGAAATGAAGCATAATATTCTCTCCCTTAATTATAGCAAAACAACTCTTCAACTATTGCGACTTTGCAAAGTGTGACTCTTGTTTTCTATAATTAATATTGCTAACCTTGCAATACTTTCCTTAATAATCATACAATCATAACTTTTATGCTCCCACTATCTTGATGATTATTATAAAACATAACACTTATGCTCCCACTAGCTTCGACATGTATTCATAAACATCTTAACTTTCAGAAAACAATACTTATTGAATTTCTTAAGTTCATGTTTCTAATACTTAGTGCTTTGATAATCTTTTATCAAGGATTCTTTATACACCTTTGCCTTCGATAGTTCATATGTGTGTCTAAACAATTAAGACTAATTGCCAAACCTCACAATTCAAATTATGGAAAGGGATGCCGTAACCATAATTGAATTCGAGAATGCAATTTTACAATCACTATCTTCTTAAAATTTGTCTTAGTGAAAGCATTTCCTCACAATCATTTTCATGAAGGAGGAAATCTTATGACACTTAGATTTTAAATAGTGTATAAACGTTCCTATCCATGTGAATTTGTCAAAACCAACGTTTACGACAAATTCAAACTCATATGGATCGAACTTTCTTAATCTTGATTTCTTGCCTCATGGTAGCACAGCTGCCCACCACGTCTTCCAAGTAATTAAGCATCTCACTCTTTCTTATCAATGTACCTTTCATTGATTAAGGTGCTTTGCCTTTTATGAGAACTCATAGAACTCACATGCATAATTAGCTCGATTGGAACAGCACATAATCAAAATAATGTCAATACGATAGGTTGTCAACCTCAACTCGTGTGCTAGTGATGATCGATTAGGTTTATTTGATTTGTTCTTGAAACTATTCAAGACCATTAAGACTCCCACTGACTCCTTGACATATACGATTCTTTTGTCAATAACCATTTCTTGACAAACAAATATTCAAGAGTTAGTGTAGCTTTTATCAAAACACTTCATAAATTGGTACTAGTTGGCCTTTGTCTTATTCAAGACATCACAACTTCCTACATTTGATGAATGTTATAAACCTTTAATACTTTTCACTCATTGTCACAATCTTAACTTTAAGACTTGTTATTGGAACGAAGTATGATAGACTTCTTGATTTAACCATTTCTTCAATTCTTGATTCCTCTTCTTAGACATACAATTGTACTAAGACTCACTTAGAGGATCAATTGAGATATGGTTCTTAATCATTAAGACCTATCATTAAGCATAAAGGTACTCTCCCACCTTCTTGGAATGGAGAAACTTTTATCTTTCTGCCTACTTGATTCTTCTTATTCGTTCTGCTATTGATTTAAACCCTTTAATCAATTCAGAATTACACTTAATCTTGTAAGTATAATCATATTTACTAAACCTTTAGTAAATCATGACGAATATCATTGTTACTCTTATGGTGGACTTTGATCAACACACAACTTTGTGTACTCGATCTCTTAGTCCTTCACTTGACACTTTGTCAATGAATTGGTCTATTTTCCAAATATGAATTTCTCATTCATCATGCAACCAAGTTGCATGATTCCAAATTTCTGTCCGATTGAAACTTTGGGCGATGAGAAACTCTCCCTATTTGGTAAATTCTTGACATTTCCATAGATAACATAAACAAGAATCATATCCATTCGTTGTAGAAATATTCAAACATCGATTTTCATAATGACTTCATTGTAAGGAAATAAACAAATAAATAAATAAGTCAAACAAAATTTATTTTATTTATAAAAGCAGCGGAAAAAATTTGTCCTTACAATGCAAAATCCATTGAAAACTATGTACAAAAGAAAATTTCTAACAACTCTATCATAACTTTCTAAGCTCAAAATCTAATCTTCAAGTCCATGCGATCGAGATCCATCTCTTGTGATTAGATTCATCTTGCTCTCTTATCAAGCTTCCTCTCTTTTCACCGACCCTACAAAGCACTCAAATGTAATCTTATTACATCATGTATTAAGAATCAATGAATAGGAACTTAATGGAGTTAGATAGTGGATTTTTACCTAAAGCGCAATCATACCTTTGACTCTCCCATCTCTTAGATCTCTTAGGTAATTAGGGCAACTTCGTCTCCAATGCCCCTTCTCTTGGCAATAAAATCAAATTGACTCTTTTGGAATAACACATGGAACTACTTCAGACATCGCCTTTCTCTTATGATCAAACTTTTCGATCATTTCATGTCTTTCATTGCCATTGTCTATATCCATAGAGGTCTTGAAGGCAGATTCACCAATCAACTTTGCTTTTCTATTGCGCCAAACCATTGCTAATTCGGCAGCAATAAGCATATAGGTGAGATCTATAAGGGTCACGTTGTGGTTCGTCATATAGTACTCTCTTACGAACTCACTATATGAGTTGGGAAATGACTTAAGAACCCAATCAACGGATCCCATCATTCTTAGTCTATCAATGCGCGACTTCATCCCTAGGACGTGTGCATACACCGACTTTCCTTCTTTATGTTTACTTGCCAAAAGGGCTTGAGTGATATTGAACTTTTCAATTTTACAATCTTGTGGGTTAGGGAGAATAATTGGAGGAGGAGGAGGAAGTGAAGCATGATTTCTTGTTCCTCGATTAAATCGTGGAATACCATCTTCATGTGGAATGCTTGTTCCACGGGATTTGGGAATACCATAGTTGTCGAACTTTGACATCTACAAAACGGGAGAAAACGAATTCAAGTTAGTTGATTGATTGAGTCCTTGGTAAATCACCCAAATGAAATTCCAAGGCTAGGACCCAACACAATGTTCTACAACTCGGGAGAGGGATGCCGTAACCCAAATTGCAGAACATTTGAAGGTAAGTGAATGACGATTCACTAATTTCCACCATGAAAAAAGAAACGAAAAAGAAATTTAAGTTTTAAATCTATGAAAACTCCTAGATCCTTTGAGATACATTGAACTTTCAATGGCATGTTTATATCTCGATATGCCCCTCTTGTTTGTGACTGGGATGCCGAGGATCACAAAGCGGGTGTGAATAACCATGCAAACTTACATGGTGCCCTCACATGTTACAGTCACCTATTCGATGTGCCGGTAAACCACACACGCTCCACCGAACTATGACAAACATTGAGTCACCCTTTGCTACCTTTGCTTAGACCCATTTAGTGTGCCGGTTAACCACACACGCTCCACTAACGTCTTCGCAAGGGCACAAAGTGTAATTTCATGGAATTGCATCAATTCACTTTTGCCTAAGTAACTAAGATTGGGAATTTTATAAAACATTTAGTTACTTGATAATTCATTATACTTATAATGGAAGGTTTCGTCCTATCCTACCCGTTCGGCTAACGACCCTCCACTAGTCAAGAGTGCGGTGGGTAAGAGTGGATACCCATTCAATCGCCATTTTATAGGCAATTTCCTTAAACACCCCTTATAGACCAGCTTCGTGAATGAGGCCTACTAACGGTAAGACTGACTTTTACTCATACATATATATAATGTTAGACTTTTAATGTTATATATAGTATAGGGTGTATTTTACACTTTTAAAATATTAGGTGGTTCAATTTAACAATTATACTTTTAATTTACTTAAATTGTAAACCTAAACTTTTATGGATTTATTAAACCTCTTTAATTAAACACCTTAATTAGTTAATAAAACCATAAGGGTGTGATTTGAACATTTTCAAAACTATACTTGAGTTTTAGAATTTAACATTTCTAATTAAACTTTTAATCAACCTTTAAATTCCAAAACTTGAGGGCAATTTTTGAAACATTTCAAACCATAAGGGCTTAGAATTTAAATATGCATCAAAATTAAACTATTTAAATCAAAATTTAAATTCCAAAACTTGAGGACAAGTTTTGAAACCTTTTTCAAAACATTAGGGTTTCAACTATTTAAATTTCAAAACAACAAAACTTTTGGGGTTCAAATTTAAACTATAAAGCCTAAAGGGCCAAATATGAAACTTTTCACAACAACAAGGATCAAATAACAAATAATTCAGATTAACATTTAATCACATAATTATCCATATTTGATGATTTCTTGCAAAATAATTTATCAATTTACTTAAAATAATTAATCAATTATCTTATAAGGAAACAATTATCCTATTAATTGATAAATATCTTCAATTAGATTAAAATTATAGTCAAATATATCATATAATCGGATTAATATTAATCTAACATGATAAGGTAATTATCCATAAGCAAAAACAGCAAGAAATCCCGAAGTACCCTCCTTCTGACGAGCTGACTCGTCGAGTCAGCCTTGGACTCGTCGAGTCACCTTGGACTCGGCGAGTTCAGCCATGGACTCGGTGAGTCCAGCCTCCAGAATGCAAAAAATCGTATTTTTCAGTTACAACAAGCATCAATACAATAGAAACCAATCAAGGCTCTGATACCACTGATGGGTTTTGTCATAAGACATCCTATGTGCTCATACAAACCCTAAAGCTCGGATCTAGGTTTCTCTATTGCACATACTTTGAATCCAAGACTTTGAACCCTAATTCTAGCATATGGAAATCAGAATTCACATGTAAATAGGTTTAAGAACATACCTTGATTGTTATGTAGCAATAACAATCCAATTCCTCCTTGAATTGACCTTGGAAAGCAGAGAGTCACAAGTGTCACTCCTCTAATGGCTTACAAACACCATAAGCAAGTGGAGAAGGTATAAGGAGAGAGGAGGGAGGTTAGAATTCGTATTTGGGACCTCTTGGGAAGGGATACACGAATTCATGACCTTGGGGTTGTTTATATAGGTGTAGAGATAGGGTTTCAGTCATTATCCTTATCTAGTTGATTATCCATTAAGCAACCAATAAGATAATCCTTGAATCCTTATCATACTCGAATTCTAAGGCTTTCCAACCTTAAATTCGTTCACCATACTTATAAGATAATTCTTACCTTATTTTGTAACTATCACATAATTACAATTCAGCCCCTCAAGTTTAATTAATTACATTTGATCACAAAACTAATTCTTAATTAATTATCGACCAATATTAATTAAACAAATATGATTTCTCCTTTAATATATTATTCTTATAACATATTAATAAATCATATTATCCTCTCTCTCTTTATTCATTTCTCCAATCAAGTTGCTTTGGTGAAGGCAACCCAAAAGGACCATGCACCATCGGGTCAAGTACATACCAAAATAGTTATGGACTTAGACACTAATCCAACAGTCTCCCACTTGGATAAGTCTAATAACTATTCTGCGTATGACTTCGGATCCCGATCTGCAATCGTAGCTTTCCAAAGTCGCTGTCAACTCTGATCATATCAAATACGCGTGTCCTTAGATAAGGGATCATATATTCCTCCATTCTAGATATCATATGAGATATGATTTCAAATCATTCTCTTTGTACTACTTCTCGATTTCTGATTTATGACGACTGACTAATTGAACAAATCAAATTAGCCCTAGCCCGGCCGAGCATTTACGTTTGTCATCACTAAACCATCGAGGGGCCCAAAGATATCGCTTTTATCCTACTTTGGATAAAAGGAACGGATAAACTTTGATACAATGCTTGCTTGTACTCACGCACCGAATCACACACAACAATATGTTTTATAACACCAAGTTACTAGTGCGTTTACATATTATCAATGTGCAACCGATTTGCAAGATACAACTCACACATCTCGGTTTCAAGAATATAAGATGTTATCGTCTCACCAATCACTCGTGATACAATCCATGGAGTGATCCAAGTGAGCGTGGGTTTAATCCAATGCTCAAATCATATTCGTAAGCACTCATGAACGTTGCAGCAAACATTTGCTTATGTCTAATACTCTTTTAGACAATCCACACACCAATTCACGACAGTCTTCATTCATACCTACTTCCAATATATGAACGACTGTGGCCCGTTTGAATAATTCGATTATTCTTAATAAACTCAATTATTCTGGAAGTCAAAACATGCAAATGTGAAACACAAGAATAATACTAATCCCATATGGCCTCAAACCTTTGAGTATAAATAAAACACCTTTTATTTATCACCATATTGATTACTCATTATTTGTCGTTTCGGGTAATCAACTTCTTACTTGAATTCCAACACTTGTCTCATGCTCCTAGCATGCACACAATGTTTACCTATGGTTCTTACTTTGTGAAATAGATCACATTGAACACATTTCCAATCCTTCTCATTTCACAACTCCAAATCCGTTTTTCATAAGTTAAAGAATATCAAATTCTTGCTACTTATAGAATATGCTAGATTCTAACATTCTATGCAACTATCCTCTCGTAATGTCACTGCACCAAAGTCACAAAGACTATTGCCAATGATATTACAAAGTCTTCTATCGGAGATTGTTACAAGACAATTCCATAGATGTGATGTCTCTCACTTAAGGTACTTTCTTTGAACATCCTTTTGCATAGAAGTTTCTAATCTAGTCATAGATTTCTCAATATTCAATTCCCAATATGGACACACTTCCATATGTTCCATATGACAACTCATTCTTAATAGAATCTTATCTACTCGTAATGATGTCGATATGGTCCATCCAATATGGAAACATTTCCATATTTTCAATACTATACTTCCAGCTACTCACAAGCGACCAATCCTTGTCGAACTTGGATTGTCCTTTGATAGTTGTTTAATTATTTTAGTCAAAACCAATTCTAGTCCCTTTTCCCTCTAAATGCGCTCGACATTTGGAAAAATTTAGAATGGTCAAACATTAAAGCATTTGCAATCGATCCTATACCCGAAGCGTATGGGACACGACGCATAATGTTTTATTTGCTATGTTCTCAAAATTCGAATTGTGAAGAGGGATGCCGTAATCATAATCGAAATTTTAAGAACACACTTTGTACCTTTGACTAAATTTTATTAATATTTCTCAACCTAAACCTTTAGATTTGAAATGAAGCATAATATTCTCTCCCTTAATTATAGCAAAACAACTCTTCAACTATTGCGACTTTGCAAAGTGTGACTCTTGTTTTCTATAATTAATATTGCTAACCTTGCAATACTTTCCTTAATAATCATACAATCATAACTTTTATGCTCCCACTATCTTGATGATTATTATAAAACATAACACTTATGCTCCCACTAGCTTCGACATGTATTCATAAACATCTTAACTTTCAGAAAACAATACTTATTGAATTTCTTAAGTTCATGTTTCTAATACTTAGTGCTTTGATAATCTTTTATCAAGGATTCTTTATACACCTTTGCCTTCGATAGTTCATATGTGTGTCTAAACAATTAAGACTAATTGCCAAACCTCACAATTCAAATTATGGAAAGGGATGCCGTAACCATAATTGAATTCGAGAATGCAATTTTACAATCACTATCTTCTTAAAATTTGTCTTAGTGAAAGCATTTCCTCACAATCATTTTCATGAAGGAGGAAATCTTATGACACTTAGATTTTAAATAGTGTATAAACGTTCCTATCCATGTGAATTTGTCAAAACCAACGTTTACGACAAATTCAAACTCATATGGATCGAACTTTCTTAATCTTGATTTCTTGCCTCATGGTAGCACAGCTGCCCACCACGTCTTCCAAGTAATTAAGCATCTCACTCTTTCTTATCAATGTACCTTTCATTGATTAAGGTGCTTTGCCTTTTATGAGAACTCATAGAACTCACATGCATAATTAGCTCGATTGGAACAGCACATAATCAAAATAATGTCAATACGATAGGTTGTCAACCTCAACTCGTGTGCTAGTGATGATCGATTAGGTTTATTTGATTTGTTCTTGAAACTATTCAAGACCATTAAGACTCCCACTGACTCCTTGACATATACGATTCTTTTGTCAATAACCATTTCTTGACAAACAAATATTCAAGAGTTAGTGTAGCTTTTATCAAAACACTTCATAAATTGGTACTAGTTGGCCTTTGTCTTATTCAAGACATCACAACTTCCTACATTTGATGAATGTTATAAACCTTTAATACTTTTCACTCATTGTCACAATCTTAACTTTAAGACTTGTTATTGGAACGAAGTATGATAGACTTCTTGATTTAACCATTTCTTCAATTCTTGATTCCTCTTCTTAGACATACAATTGTACTAAGACTCACTTAGAGGATCAATTGAGATATGGTTCTTAATCATTAAGACCTATCATTAAGCATAAAGGTACTCTCCCACCTTCTTGGAATGGAGAAACTTTTATCTTTCTGCCTACTTGATTCTTCTTATTCGTTCTGCTATTGATTTAAACCCTTTAATCAATTCAGAATTACACTTAATCTTGTAAGTATAATCATATTTACTAAACCTTTAGTAAATCATGACGAATATCATTGTTACTCTTATGGTGGACTTTGATCAACACACAACTTTGTGTACTCGATCTCTTAGTCCTTCACTTGACACTTTGTCAATGAATTGGTCTATTTTCCAAATATGAATTTCTCATTCATCATGCAACCAAGTTGCATGATTCCAAATTTCTGTCCGATTGAAACTTTGGGCGATGAGAAACTCTCCCTATTTGGTAAATTCTTGACATTTCCATAGATAACATAAACAAGAATCATATCCATTCGTTGTAGAAATATTCAAACATCGATTTTCATAATGACTTCATTGTAAGGAAATAAACAAATAAATAAATAAGTCAAACAAAATTTATTTTATTTATAAAAGCAGCGGAAAAAATTTGTCCTTACAATGCAAAATCCATTGAAAACTATGTACAAAAGAAAATTTCTAACAACTCTATCATAACTTTCTAAGCTCAAAATCTAATCTTCAAGTCCATGCGATCGAGATCCATCTCTTGTGATTAGATTCATCTTGCTCTCTTATCAAGCTTCCTCTCTTTTCACCGACCCTACAAAGCACTCAAATGTAATCTTATTACATCATGTATTAAGAATCAATGAATAGGAACTTAATGGAGTTAGATAGTGGATTTTTACCTAAAGCGCAATCATACCTTTGACTCTCCCATCTCTTAGATCTCTTAGGTAATTAGGGCAACTTCGTCTCCAATGCCCCTTCTCTTGGCAATAAAATCAAATTGACTCTTTTGGAATAACACATGGAACTACTTCAGACATCGCCTTTCTCTTATGATCAAACTTTTCGATCATTTCATGTCTTTCATTGCCATTGTCTATATCCATAGAGGTCTTGAAGGCAGATTCACCAATCAACTTTGCTTTTCTATTGCGCCAAACCATTGCTAATTCGGCAGCAATAAGCATATAGGTGAGATCTATAAGGGTCACGTTGTGGTTCGTCATATAGTACTCTCTTACGAACTCACTATATGAGTTGGGAAATGACTTAAGAACCCAATCAACGGATCCCATCATTCTTAGTCTATCAATGCGCGACTTCATCCCTAGGACGTGTGCATACACCGACTTTCCTTCTTTATGTTTACTTGCCAAAAGGGCTTGAGTGATATTGAACTTTTCAATTTTACAATCTTGTGGGTTAGGGAGAATAATTGGAGGAGGAGGAGGAAGTGAAGCATGATTTCTTGTTCCTCGATTAAATTGTGGAATACCATCTTCATGTGGAATGCTTGTTCCACGGGATTTGGGAATACCATAGTTGTCGAACTTTGACATCTACAAAACGGGAGAAAACGAATTCAAGTTAGTTGATTGATTGAGTCCTTGGTAAATCACCCAAATGAAATTCCAAGGCTAGGACCCAACACAATGTTCTACAACTCGGGAGAGGGATGCCGTAACCCAAATTGCAGAACATTTGAAGGTAAGTGAATGACGATTCACTAATTTCCACCATGAAAAAAGAAACGAAAAAGAAATTTAAGTTTTAAATCTATGAAAACTCCTAGATCCTTTGAGATACATTGAACTTTCAATGGCATGTTTATATCTCGATATGCCCCTCTTGTTTGTGACTGGGATGCCGAGGATCACAAAGCGGGTGTGAATAACCATGCAAACTTACATGGTGCCCTCACATGTTACAGTCACCTATTCGATGTGCCGGTAAACCACACACGCTCCACCGAACTATGACAAACATTGAGTCACCCTTTGCTACCTTTGCTTAGACCCATTTAGTGTGCCGGTTAACCACACACGCTCCACTAACGTCTTCGCAAGGGCACAAAGTGTAATTTCATGGAATTGCATCAATTCACTTTTGCCTAAGTAACTAAGATTGGGAATTTTATAAAACATTTAGTTACTTGATAATTCATTATACTTATAATGGAAGGTTTCGTCCTATCCTACCCGTTCGGCTAACGACCCTCCACTAGTCAAGAGTGCGGTGGGTAAGAGTGGATACCCATTCAATCGCCATTTTATAGGCAATTTCCTTAAACACCCCTTATAGACCAGCTTCGTGAATGAGGCCTACTAACGGTAAGACTGACTTTTACTCATACATATATATAATGTTAGACTTTTAATGTTATATATAGTATAGGGTGTATTTTACACTTTTAAAATATTAGGTGGTTCAATTTAACAATTATACTTTTAATTTACTTAAATTGTAAACCTAAACTTTTATGGATTTATTAAACCTCTTTAATTAAACACCTTAATTAGTTAATAAAACCATAAGGGTGTGATTTGAACATTTTCAAAACTATACTTGAGTTTTAGAATTTAACATTTCTAATTAAACTTTTAATCAACCTTTAAATTCCAAAACTTGAGGGCAAGTTTTGAAACATTTCAAACCATAAGGGCTTAGAATTTAAATATGCATCAAAATTAAACTATTTAAATCAAAATTTAAATTCCAAAACTTGAGGACAAGTTTTGAAACCTTTTTCAAAACATTAGGGTTTCAACTATTTAAATTTCAAAACAACAAAACTTTTGGGGTTCAAATTTAAACTATAAAGCCTAAAGGGCCAAATATGAAACTTTTCACAACAACAAGGATCAAATAACAAATAATTCAGATTAACATTTAATCACATAATTATCCATATTTGATGATTTCTTGCAAAATAATTTATCAATTTACTTAAAATAATTAATCAATTATCTTATAAGGAAACAATTATCCTATTAATTGATAAATATCTTCAATTAGATTAAAATTATAGTCAAATATATCATATAATCGGATTAATATTAATCTAACATGATAAGGTAATTATCCATAAGCAAAAACAGCAAGAAATCCCGAAGTACCCTCCTTCTGACGAGCTGACTCGTCGAGTCAGCCTTGGACTCGTCGAGTCACCTTGGACTCGGCGAGTTCAGCCATGGACTCGGCGAGTCCAGCCTCCAGAATGCAAAAAATCGTATTTTTCAGTTACAACAAGCATCAATACAATAGAAACCAATCAAGGCTCTGATACCACTGATGGGTTTTGTCATAAGACATCCTATGTGCTCATACAAACCCTAAAGCTCGGATCTAGGTTTCTCTATTGCACATACTTTGAATCCAAGACTTTGAACCCTAATTCTAGCATATGGAAATCAGAATTCACATGTAAATAGGTTTAAGAACATACCTTGATTGTTATGTAGCAATAACAATCCAATTCCTCCTTGAATTGACCTTGGAAAGCAGAGAGTCACAAGTGTCACTCCTCTAATGGCTTACAAACACCATAAGCAAGTGGAGAAGGTATAAGGAGAGAGGAGGGAGGTTAGAATTCGTATTTGGGACCTCTTGGGAAGGGATACACGAATTCATGACCTTGGGGTTGTTTATATAGGTGTAGAGATAGGGTTTCAGTCATTATCCTTATCTAGTTGATTATCCATTAAGCAACCAATAAGATAATCCTTGAATCCTTATCATACTCGAATTCTAAGGCTTTCCAACCTTAAATTCGTTCACCATACTTATAAGATAATTCTTACCTTATTTTGTAACTATCACATAATTACAATTCAGCCCCTCAAGTTTAATTAATTACATTTGATCACAAAACTAATTCTTAATTAATTATCGACCAATATTAATTAAACAAATATGATTTCTCCTTTAATATATTATTCTTATAACATATTAATAAATCATATTATCCTCTCTCTCTTTATTCATTTCTCCAATCAAGTTGCTTTGGTGAAGGCAACCCAAAAGGACCATGCACCATCGGGTCAAGTACATACCAAAATAGTTATGGACTTAGACACTAATCCAACAGTCTCCCACTTGGATAAGTCTAATAACTATTCTGCGTATGACTTCGGATCCCGATCTGCAATCGTAGCTTTCCAAAGCCGCTGTCAACTCTGATCATATCAAATACGCGTGTCCTTAGATAAGGGATCATATATTCCTCCATTCTAGATATCATATGAGATATGATTTCAAATCATTCTCTTTGTACTACTTCTCGATTTCTGATTTATGACGACTGACTAATTGAACAAATCAAATTAGCCCTAGCCCGGCCGAGCATTTACGTTTGTCATCACTAAACCATCGAGGGGCCCAAAGATATCGCTTTTATCCTACTTTGGATAAAAGGAACGGATAAACTTTGATACAATGCTTGCTTGTACTCACGTACCGAATCACACACAACAATATGTTTTATAACACCAAGTTACTAGTGCGTTTACATATTATCAATGTGCAACCGATTTGCAAGATACAACTCACACATCTCGGTTTCAAGAATATAAGATGTTATCGTCTCACCAATCACTCGTGATACAATCCATGGAGTGATCCAAGTGAGCGTGGGTTTAATCCAATGCTCAAATCATATTCGTAAGCACTCATGAACGTTGCAGCAAACATTTGCTTATGTCTAATACTCTTTTAGACAATCCACACACCAATTCACGACAGTCTTCATTCATACCTACTTCCAATATATGAACGACTGTGGCCCGTTTGAATAATTCGATTATTCTTAATAAACTCAATTATTCTGGAAGTCAAAACATGCAAATGTGAAACACAAGAATAATACTAATCCCATATGGCCTCAAACCTTTGAGTATAAATAAAACACCTTTTATTTATCACCATATTGATTACTCATTATTTGTCGTTTCGGGTAATCAACTTCTTACTTGAATTCCAACACTTGTCTCATGCTCCTAGCATGCACACAATGTTTACCTATGGTTCTTACTTTGTGAAATAGATCACATTGAACACATTTCCAATCCTTCTCATTTCACAACTCCAAATCCGTTTTTCATAAGTTAAAGAATATCAAATTCTTGCTACTTATAGAATATGCTAGATTCTAACATTCTATGCAACTATCCTCTCGTAATGTCACTGCACCAAAGTCACAAAGACTATTGCCAATGATATTACAAAGTCTTCTATCGGAGATTGTTACAAGACAATTCCATAGATGTGATGTCTCTCACTTAAGGTACTTTCTTTGAACATCCTTTTGCATAGAAGTTTCTAATCTAGTCATAGATTTCTCAATATTCAATTCCCAATATGGACACACTTCCATATGTTCCATATGACAACTCATTCTTAATAGAATCTTATCTACTCGTAATGATGTCGATATGGTCCATCCAATATGGAAACATTTCCATATTTTCAATACTATACTTCCAGCTACTCACAAGCGACCAATCCTTGTCGAACTTGGATTGTCCTTTGATAGTTGTTTAATTATTTTAGTCAAAACCAATTCTAGTCCCTTTTCCCTCTAAATGCGCTCGACATTTGGAAAAATTTAGAATGGTCAAACATTAAAGCATTTGCAATCGATCCTATACCCGAAGCGTATGGGACACGACGCATAATGTTTTATTTGCTATGTTCTCAAAATTCGAATTGTGAAGAGGGATGCCGTAATCATAATCGAAATTTTAAGAACACACTTTGTACCTTTGACTAAATTTTATTAACATTTCTCAACCTAAACCTTTAGATTTGAAATGAAGCATAATATTCTCTCCCTTAATTATAGCAAAACAACTCTTCAACTATTGCGACTTTGCAAAGTGTGACTCTTGTTTTCTATAATTAATATTGCTAACCTTGCAATACTTTCCTTAATAATCATACAATCATAACTTTTATGCTCCCACTATCTTGATGATTATTATAAAACATAACACTTATGCTCCCACTAGCTTCGACATGTATTCATAAACATCTTAACTTTCAGAAAACAATACTTATTGAATTTCTTAAGTTCATGTTTCTAATACTTAGTGCTTTGATAATCTTTTATCAAGGATTCTTTATACACCTTTGCCTTCGATAGTTCATATGTGTGTCTAAACAATTAAGACTAATTGCCAAACCTCACAATTCAAATTATGGAAAGGGATGCCGTAACCATAATTGAATTCGAGAATGCAATTTTACAATCACTATCTTCTTAAAATTTGTCTTAGTGAAAGCATTTCCTCACAATCATTTTCATGAAGGAGGAAATCTTATGACACTTAGATTTTAAATAGTGTATAAACGTTCCTATCCATGTGAATTTGTCAAAACCAACGTTTACGACAAATTCAAACTCATATGGATCGAACTTTCTTAATCTTGATTTCTTGCCTCATGGTAGCACAGCTGCCCACCACGTCTTCCAAGTAATTAAGCATCTCACCCTTTCTTATCAATGTACCTTTCATTGATTAAGGTGCTTTGCCTTTTATGAGAACTCATAGAACTCACATGCATAATTAGCTCGATTGGAACAGCACATAATCAAAATAATGTCAATACGATAGGTTGTCAACCTCAACTCGTGTGCTAGTGATGATCGATTAGGTTTATTTGATTTGTTCTTGAAACTATTCAAGACCATTAAGACTCCCACTGACTCCTTGACATATACGATTCTTTTGTCAATAACCATTTCTTGACAAACAAATATTCAAGAGTTAGTGTAGCTTTTATCAAAACACTTCATAAATTGGTACTAGTTGGCCTTTGTCTTATTCAAGACATCACAACTTCCTACATTTGATGAATGTTATAAACCTTTAATACTTTTCACTCATTGTCACAATCTTAACTTTAAGACTTGTTATTGGAACGAAGTATGATAGACTTCTTGATTTAACCATTTCTTCAATTCTTGATTCCTCTTCTTAGACATACAATTGTACTAAGACTCACTTAGAGGATCAATTGAGATATGGTTCTTAATCATTAAGACCTATCATTAAGCATAAAGGTACTCTCCCACCTTCTTGGAATGGAGAAACTTTTATCTTTCTGCCTACTTGATTCTTCTTATTCGTTCTGCTATTGATTTAAACCCTTTAATCAATTCAGAATTACACTTAATCTTGTAAGTATAATCATATTTACTAAACCTTTAGTAAATCATGACGAATATCATTGTTACTCTTATGGTGGACTTTGATCAACACACAACTTTGTGTACTCGATCTCTTAGTCCTTCACTTGACACTTTGTCAATGAATTGGTCTATTTTCCAAATATGAATTTCTCATTCATCATGCAACCAAGTTGCATGATTCCAAATTTCTGTCCGATTGAAACTTTGGGCGATGAGAAACTCTCCCTATTTGGTAAATTCTTGACATTTCCATAGATAACATAAACAAGAATCATATCCATTCGTTGTAGAAATATTCAAACATCGATTTTCATAATGACTTCATTGTAAGGAAATAAACAAATAAATAAATAAGTCAAACAAAATTTATTTTATTTATAAAAGCAGCGGAAAAAATTTGTCCTTACAATGCAAAATCCATTGAAAACTATGTACAAAAGAAAATTTCTAACAACTCTATCATAACTTTCTAAGCTCAAAATCTAATCTTCAAGTCCATGCGATCGAGATCCATCTCTTGTGATTAGATTCATCTTGCTCTCTTATCAAGCTTCCTCTCTTTTCACCGACCCTACAAAGCACTCAAATGTAATCTTATTACATCATGTATTAAGAATCAATGAATAGGAACTTAATGGAGTTAGATAGTGGATTTTTACCTAAAGCGCAATCATACCTTTGACTCTCCCATCTCTTAGATCTCTTAGGTAATTAGGGCAACTTCGTCTCCAATGCCCCTTCTCTTGGCAATAAAATCAAATTGACTCTTTTGGAATAACACATGGAACTACTTCAGACATCGCCTTTCTCTTATGATCAAACTTTTCGATCATTTCATGTCTTTCATTGCCATTGTCTATATCCATAGAGGTCTTGAAGGCAGATTCACCAATCAACTTTGCTTTTCTATTGCGCCAAACCATTGCTAATTCGGCAGCAATAAGCATATAGGTGAGATCTATAAGGGTCACGTTGTGGTCCGTCATATAGTACTCTCTTACGAACTCACTATATGAGTTGGGAAATGACTTAAGAACCCAATCAACGGATCCCATCATTCTTAGTCTATCAATGCGTGACTTCATCCCTAGGACGTGTGCATACACCGACTTTCCTTCTTTATGTTTACTTGCCAAAAGGGCTTGAGTGATATTGAACTTTTCAATTTTACAATCTTGTGGGTTAGGGAGAATAATTGGAGGAGGAGGAGGAAGTGAAGCATGATTTCTTGTTCCTCGATTAAATCGTGGAATACCATCTTCATGTGGAATGCTTGTTCCACGGGATTTGGGAATACCATAGTTGTCGAACTTTGACATCTACAAAACGGGAGAAAACGAATTCAAGTTAGTTGATTGATTGAGTCCTTGGTAAATCACCCAAATGAAATTCCAAGGCTAGGACCCAACACAATGTTCTACAACTCGGGAGAGGGATGCCGTAACCCAAATTGCAGAACATTTGAAGGTAAGTGAATGACGATTCACTAATTTCCACCATGAAAAAAGAAACGAAAAAGAAATTTAAGTTTTAAATCTATGAAAACTCCTAGATCCTTTGAGATACATTGAACTTTCAATGGCATGTTTATATCTCGATATGCCCCTCTTGTTTGTGACTGGGATGCCGAGGATCACAAAGCGGGTGTGAATAACCATGCAAACTTACATGGTGCCCTCACATGTTACAGTCACCTATTCGATGTGCCGGTAAACCACACACGCTCCACCGAACTATGACAAACATTGAGTCACCCTTTGCTACCTTTGCTTAGACCCATTTAGTGTGCCGGTTAACCACACACGCTCCACTAACGTCTTCGCAAGGGCACAAAGTGTAATTTCATGGAATTGCATCAATTCACTTTTGCCTAAGTAACTAAGATTGGGAATTTTATAAAACATTTAGTTACTTGATAATTCATTATACTTATAATGGAAGGTTTCGTCCTATCCTACCCGTTCGGCTAACGACCCTCCACTAGTCAAGAGTGCGGTGGGTAAGAGTGGATACCCATTCAATCGCCATTTTATAGGCAATTTCCTTAAACACCCCTTATAGACCAGCTTCGTGAATGAGGCCTACTAACGGTAAGACTGACTTTTACTCATACATATATATAATGTTAGACTTTTAATGTTATATATAGTATAGGGTGTATTTTACACTTTTAAAATATTAGGTGGTTCAATTTAACAATTATACTTTTAATTTACTTAAATTGTAAACCTAAACTTTTATGGATTTATTAAACCTCTTTAATTAAACACCTTAATTAGTTAATAAAACCATAAGGGTGTGATTTGAACATTTTCAAAACTATACTTGAGTTTTAGAATTTAACATTTCTAATTAAACTTTTAATCAACCTTTAAATTCCAAAACTTGAGGGCAATTTTTGAAACATTTCAAACCATAAGGGCTTAGAATTTAAATATGCATCAAAATTAAACTATTTAAATCAAAATTTAAATTCCAAAACTTGAGGACAAGTTTTGAAACCTTTTTCAAAACATTAGGGTTTCAACTATTTAAATTTCAAAACAACAAAACTTTTGGGGTTCAAATTTAAACTATAAAGCCTAAAGGGCCAAATATGAAACTTTTCACAACAACAAGGATCAAATAACAAATAATTCAGATTAACATTTAATCACATAATTATCCATATTTGATGATTTCTTGCAAAATAATTTATCAATTTACTTAAAATAATTAATCAATTATCTTATAAGGAAACAATTATCCTATTAATTGATAAATATCTTCAATTAGATTAAAATTATAGTCAAATATATCATATAATCGGATTAATATTAATCTAACATGATAAGGTAATTATCCATAAGCAAAAACAGCAAGAAATCCCGAAGTACCCTCCTTCTGACGAGCTGACTCGTCGAGTCAGCCTTGGACTCGTCGAGTCACCTTGGACTCGGCGAGTTCAGCCATGGACTCGGCGAGTCCAGCCTCCAGAATGCAAAAAATCGTATTTTTCAGTTACAACAAGCATCAATACAATAGAAACCAATCAAGGCTCTGATACCACTGATGGGTTTTGTCATAAGACATCCTATGTGCTCATACAAACCCTAAAGCTCGGATCTAGGTTTCTCTATTGCACATACTTTGAATCCAAGACTTTGAACCCTAATTCTAGCATATGGAAATCAGAATTCACATGTAAATAGGTTTAAGAACATACCTTGATTGTTATGTAGCAATAACAATCCAATTCCTCCTTGAATTGACCTTGGAAAGCAGAGAGTCACAAGTGTCACTCCTCTAATGGCTTACAAACACCATAAGCAAGTGGAGAAGGTATAAGGAGAGAGGAGGGAGGTTAGAATTCGTATTTGGGACCTCTTGGGAAGGGATACACGAATTCATGACCTTGGGGTTGTTTATATAGGTGTAGAGATAGGGTTTCAGTCATTATCCTTATCTAGTTGATTATCCATTAAGCAACCAATAAGATAATCCTTGAATCCTTATCATACTCGAATTCTAAGGCTTTCCAACCTTAAATTCGTTCACCATACTTATAAGATAATTCTTACCTTATTTTGTAACTATCACATAATTACAATTCAGCCCCTCAAGTTTAATTAATTACATTTGATCACAAAACTAATTCTTAATTAATTATCGACCAATATTAATTAAACAAATATGATTTCTCCTTTAATATATTATTCTTATAACATATTAATAAATCATATTATCCTCTCTCTCTTTATTCATTTCTCCAATCAAGTTGCTTTGGTGAAGGCAACCCAAAAGGACCATGCACCATCGGGTCAAGTACATACCAAAATAGTTATGGACTTAGACACTAATCCAACATGGGTATCAAGTGAAAGTGATTCTCGTGAAGTAGGAGTGTCTAATAAGTGAAGTAAGAGCGGTCGCAAGTGAAGTATAAGTGTCAAATAAGTATAAGCGCATCGTGAAGTGGAGATGACAATAGGTGAAGTAAGAACGTATCAAGTATAAGGGAAGTAAAGTCGATCTCAAGTATAAGCGAAGTAGAATCGTATCACCAAGTAAGAGGGTAAATAAGTATAAGCGTTATCAGGTATAAGTGACTTCAGGTATAAGCGAAAGCATTACAGAGTAGGAGTATAAAATAGGTATAAGCGAAGCAGCGGTATCTAACAATTAAAAGTATTCATGAAAACCCTTGAAGACTTTATTACTCCGGAAAATCGCATTTGTATTCTTTGATAAAATAGGTGTGAAAACCTTTAGAAATCTTTGAGAATCTTTTATAAATCAGTTGAAAATGAATCTTTGATAAGCTATGAAAGTAAGAACTTGAACAATTTAAAAACCCTTTTTGAAAGCCATTTATAGTGCCCTACTCGGTAAAACAGTGTACAGCGGTAAAATCTTGTGCATGCGGGTTATCAATCACATGTGATTGATATGATAACTGGCATGTTTAACTTGTAATCCCCCCCTATGAAAACATTTAAAAGCATTAAAAAGGTTCATTCAGGGGTATGAACTCACCTGGTGTAAGTAGGTCCGACGGTAGTGTCGTTTAGGCATTCGGGGTCACGCAAGGACTTGAACACACACAAGGACCTATTTTAACATATGATAACATATGTTCACATACAATTAGCATATAATATACTAATTAAAAAATTATACACACTCAAAGGAGTGAAAAACACTTTTGGTTGAGTGTTTGGGGTCCCGGGTAGCGTTTAAGGGTGCTAAGGGTCTCCTATCAGCTGTGGGACTTTGCTATACTCAAGTATCAAGGGTGTAAAGGGGTTTAAAGCATCAATATGGACCAAACAAGGAGTTTACGGCCCAACCCAAGGGAGTTTACGGCCGTAAACTCCCAAGGTCATAATCCTTGGTGTTTGATGCTTCTAGCTTGTTCCTTGATTTATTCTAAGCACTTTTCTCAAAAGGCATGAGTGGATTTGAGGCCTCTAAGGGTATTTTATAGGAGTTTACGGCCTAAGAACTCTCCCAAGGGAGTTTACGGCCATAAACTCTCAATCTTTGAGTTTAGTGAAGTTTCAAGTCCCTCTTGCCTTCCTAGAATTTCCTTATGAAGTTTGATGCCATTTTGGGTGATTAAAACCAACATTTGAGGGGGTTTTGGGGAGTTTACGGCCTAGATAAATGCTTGGGCCGTAAACTCCAAGAAATGTCTCATTTTCTTGGGTTTAAGTCCTTAGATCCCCTCCTAGTAGTTTATGGTAAATGTCTAAGGCCATTAGGGGGGGCAAAATCACACTTTTGGGCATGATTTTAGGGTGTTTACGGCCTTGACCAAGTCTGGGCCGTAAACTCCTTTCATTAAATCATTTTGGAGTGTTTCAAGGGTCTAAACTCAAGAGGATAAGTCCCTAAATTATGTAATAAGCCCTAGGATGAGTTTGGTGCACATTTGGGACCATAACTTGTGGAGTTTACGGCCTAAGCATGTGCTTGGGCCGTAAACTCTTCTTTGAGTCCTAAATCCATGCATTTTAGTGTTCAAACACCCCTAGGCTATATCCCCTAATAGTTTCTAAGCTTATGGTCAAGTTTAAAGGCATTTTTAGCACCTTTTTAGGGGTTTACGGCCCTAGAATGTTCCTGGGCCGTAAACTCCTTATCCTATGCCTTCTTGGATGATTTTTGGGCTTTAAACATAAATCAATACGCTTAGAATAAACTAGGGTAAGCGGACTTACAATTTGGAAGCGTTTGGTTGCGAATTCGAGGCGAAAACGGGTCTAGAGAGAGAGTATAGAGAGAGAGTGTAAAAAGTCTCCAATGGACTCCACTCACCCATATATAGGTTTCACATTCGGGGCTCAGTGGAATTTTACCCGATACTGCCGCTAAATGGGGCTTTTGGTCGCACCCGATTTAGTGGTCGTAATAATAAAATTTGACATTTTCTAAATGAATGAAAATGTGTGTCTTGTGTTTTTATTCCCTTTTATCACAACTTAACGGCATGTTAAAGGTAATCAATGGAAATGTTTATTAAATTGATGCCCTCTAATTAACGGAACTTTTATACAGTGGAATATTCCGTTAACGGTAACGGGGGAAATGTAACGGGACAACTTGGGTTGTCACATGCGCCGATTTGGTTAATCTATCCACAACTACCCAAATCGCGTCATAACCTTTTGGTGTCCTTGGTAACTTAGTCACAAAGTCCATTGTGATGTGCCCATTTCCACACTGGAATCTCCATTGACTGTAACTGACCGTATGGCCTTTGGTGTTCAGCCTTCACCTTCAAGCACGTCAAACACCTTTCAACAAAATAGGCTATATCCTTTTTCATACCAGGCCACCAGTAAGATTTTCGTAAGTCTTGATACATCTTGTTTGTTCCCGGATGGATTGAGTACTTTGACATGTGCGCTTCCTTGAGAAGTAAGTTACGCACTTCACCCACTCGTGGTACCCAAACCCTTCCTTGGAAACACTTCAAGCCATGACTATCCTTTTCCAATGATTGTATTACTCCCGCCACCCTTTCACTTTTCCATTTCTCTTCCTTCGAGGCCTCCTCTTGATTCTTTCTCAAATCATCTAGTAAGTTGGTGGTTATGCTAATCTTCATCATTCGAATCTTAGGTGGTTCTCTTCTTTCCTTACGACTTAGTGCATCAGCTACCACATTTGCCTTCCCCGGATGATATAATATCTCACAGTCGTAATCTTTTAATAGTTCCATCCACCGTTGTTGTCTCATGTTCAGATCTTTCTGATCAAACAAGTATTTCAAACTCTTGTGATCAGTGAAGATCTGACACCTTGTCACATACAAATAGTGTCTCCAAATCTTTAAAGCGAACACTACTGCAGCCAACTCCATATCATGCGTTGGGTATTTACGCTCGTGAACCTTTAACTGTCGTGAGGCATAAGCAATCACCTTACCGTTTTGCATCAAAACACACCCCAAACCTAACTTGGATGCATCACTATAAACAACAAAGCCATCATTGCCTTCTGGTAAAGATAATACTGGTGCACTGCTAAGCTTTTCCTTTAAGACGTTAAAGGCATTATCTTGCTCTGGTTCCATTCAAACTTCACATTTTTCCTTGTCAGGGTAGTTAGCGGTGCAGCTATGCGCGAGAAGTCTTGTATAAACTGTCTATAGTATCCTGCCAACCCAAGAAAACTTCGAACTTCTAATGGGGTCCTTGGTGGTTCCCACTTTTCAATCGCCTCAATCTTTGCTGGGTCCACCTTGATACCTTGTTTTTTTACAACATGTCCCAAAAACTGGACTTCCCGAAGCCAAAACTCGCACTTCGAAAATTTGGCAAATAATTTTTCTTTCCTCAATAAACTAAGTGTTAGCCGCAGATGTTGCTCATGGTCTGCCTTACTTTTAGAGTATATCAATATGTCATCGATAAAGACGATTACAAACTTGTCTAGGTATGGCTTGCACACCTGGTTCATCAGATCCATGAATGCAGCTGGTGCATTGGTCAAACCAAATGGCATTACTAAAAACTCGTAATGACCATACCTAGTTCGAAAGGCTGTCTTCGACACATCTTCTTCTCTGACTTTCAGCTGGTGATACCCCGACCGTAAATCGATCTTTGAGAAGTAACTTTCCCCCTAGAGTTGATCGAATAGGTCATCAATTCTCGGTAATGGATATCGGTTCTTTATAGTCACCTTGTTTAACTCCCTGTAGTCAATGCACATTCGCATTGTCCCATCCTTCTTCTTGACGAATAGTACTGGTGCACCCCACGGTGAGGTACTGGGCCGAATAAAACCCTTGTCGAGCAAATCTTGCAACTGAGCCATCAACTCCTTCATTTCGGTTGGTGCTAACCGATAGGGCGCACAAGCTATCGGTGCTACTCCTGGGGTAAGATCGATTCGAAACTCCACTTGCCTATCCGGTGGCAAGCTAGTTAGGTCATCAGGGAACACATCTTGGAACTCGCGTACAACTGGTATATGTGTTATTTCAGGCTTGTCCTGCTTGGCATCGAGAGCATATGCCCAATAACTTTGACACCCTTTCTTTAGATAACGAGTTGCCTTAGTCACTGATATCAAAATAGAGTCCTTAATTCGTCGATCACCGTAAATCTTTACCATTCCTTTTTCGGGCACCCAAACTTGAACAATCCTATTTTCACAATCTATAATCGCTTGGTTTTTCGACAACCAATCCATCCCTATAACAATATCAAAATCACCTAGGGCTATAGGTAATAATTTTAACGGTAGCACACTACCTTCTATTTCGATAGAGCAATCATCATATTCCTCTCTTACTACTACCCAATGATCGTCAGCAGTTTCAATTTCTAAGGCATGTTCTAGAGTCTTTGCATTTCTACCCAGGTTTTTGCAAAAAGTAGAAGACACAAAAGATCTATTTGCACCAGAATCAAATAACACCCTAGCATGAATTGAGTTTACTAGGAAAGTACCTGTCACCACATCCGGGGTCTCCTGAGCCTCCTGAGCCGTCATGCGAAAAGCTCTAGCTTTTCGTCTACCAGTGTCAGCCTTTTTATCCGTCGACCAATTGTCTGTTATCCTGCCTTGATTGTTGTTACCTTTACCGTGGGGACATTCCGACTTAATGTGGTTAGGGGAACCACACCCGTAACACACCCTTCCTGTCTTACATTCTATGGCTATGTGCCCTGGCTTACCACACTTGTAGCAAACTTTCTGATTCATGTTACACTCCCCCTTATGATAACGGTTACATTTCGGACATTGCTTTACTCTAGAGCTTTGATCAACCTTACGTTCTTGCCCTGAAGTCTTGCCTTTCTTCGAATCATTATTTGTACCCTCCCATTTTCTTTTCCCTAAAGCCCTGTCTTCACCTTGACGATTCTTCTCACGTTCGCGACCTTCTGCAGCATCAACAGCAGACTGGAAAGTACCCGGTTTCTGAATTTGCACAAATTCACGGATAGTTGTTCTCAATCCCCAAATATAGCGTTCCACCCTTCTTTCTTCCGTAGATATGTATAATTCGGCAAACCTAGCCTTCTCCGTGAACTTTGTGGTGTACTCCCTCACAGTCATATTCCCCTGCTCCAACCTTAAAAATTCTTCCTCCAACTGTTTAACCATTGTACGAGGGTAAAACTTTTCTTTAAAAATTCTTAGGAACTCATCCCATGACATATTCTTGGCCGCCTCACGCCCCCTAACCTCCTTCACCATTCCCCACCAATGTATTGCCTCCCCTTTTAGCATTGTCGCAGCATAAATCACCTTGTCCTCATCCGCACACTTGCTAGTATCGAATGTTCCCTCAATCTCCATGATCCATGTTGATGACAAAACGGGATCAATTTCTCCGTTAAAAATGGGTGGCTTGCAGTTCATGAACGTCTTGTAACTACAACCCCGTCGATCGTAGTTGCCATGATGCCTTGTGGGTTGTGAAATACTTGGTTCACGACTCATATTTGGTGTACTGTATTCGTAGTCCTCTTCACCTCCACCCAAGTTACCTTCATACTCACCCATTATTGCTTCTCGTGCCTGAGCAACTACATCTGGTAAGGTGTCTCGTATTGCTCGAGCAATCTCATCAGCCAACTCCTCTCTAGTGATCGTGTTTGCCGCACGACCCCTTCCACGACCTCGACCTCGACCGCGGTGGGATCTAAAGCTACCATGGGCCGATTGTATAGGTATCGGTGCTGTAATAGCACCTCGGCCTCTTCCTCTACCCCTACCTCTTCCTTGGCCCCATCCACGACTAGCGTTTGGGTTCAGTGGGGTTTCTGGAACATCTCCTGGTGCTCTAACATAAGCTCCAATTGGGATGTGCTCTTCCGGAGTGACCCTAGTGAACCTCCCAGACCTTCGTGAAGACATATCAACTACATATTTATGTTTATAACACAATAAGTATAACAAACATAAATTTTATTCCAAATTATTAAAACTTCAAAAATAGGCATACGTCTTGTTCACATCAAGTCACTCAAGCCAACAACCAAGAGAAATAATAAAAAAAAAAAGACAAATCATTGCACTCCTACTTTCTAATTTTTAAAAACGATGTCATCATATTTCAATATTCTCTTTCCCTCCTTCAAGTACTTCCTTATCTTTTTAGCTTTTTGATCTCCGGGACCACTTTGAATGACCAACACCTCGGCTTGAGGTGGTTCTCTTCCAACCACCTTATCTAGGAATCCGTAAGTCGTGGCCTTGGCTTGTTTTGCCCAATCCAAAAACCCTTCCCACAACTTAGTGATAGTCGGTTTCCTTAGCTCTAACACCTCCTGTTCCAACCTTCGTATCTTGCGTTTACTTTTCTCAGCAGCATCAACCCTTATTTGGTTCTCCTGTACGAGCCTTGACCTATGTTCATCTATCTCTTCAATCTTTCTTTTCAAACTGTGAATCTCGAGCTGTGCATGTGGCATTTCATCTTTATAAAGTCGCTCCCAATAGGTACCAGGACTAGTTGGCGTGTACTCCACATAAGGCATATGGAACGTTTCGTATCTTTGCTCCGCATGGTACTCCACGTGATTTCCCTCGGGTTCCTCCTCGGGGTCTTCTTCGGGCTCCTCCTCAGGATCTTCTTTGGGCTCCACCTCGGATTCCACATCCTCGTCTTCTTCATCCCGTTCAGAGAGGCTGAGTGGGGTCGTTGGTTCCAGATTGCCTTCCGAGTCAGAGAGCTCTAACTCGGCCTTCAACTTCTCGTGGGGAAGTAACCCACTAGTACCCTCAACTGACACCCCACCATCGACGATTGCCTTTCCATGATCCATAGTACCTACAAACGAGACGCATTCCAGATTAGGCGATGTACCGCTCCTCCCGTTTAAGCTTAAGCGTTTAAACAACGACTAATCTGCTTAAACCACGCTCTGATACCAACTTGTAAAGCCCTAAATTTCAAATACCAAAATAACTTAACATAGTCCCAAAACTTCCAAAATTCAAGATTCAAATACTAACGTAATTATTAATAATAATAATAATAGCGGAAGCAAATAGAAATTTAATTAAACACTTGGTGCGCTACGTCTTCCTCAAAACTTGTCGCATTCTTCAAGTCTGAACTTTATCCTTTCCATTCCCGCTGCCGCTTGCAACGTTATTTCCCGGGTTGCGTGCATTTAAAGATTCTAATGGGTAAGCCTAGGGCCTAGTGAGTTCGTGGTTTTCATGCATATTGACGTCAATAAAATAAAAATAATTCAACAATTTATCAATATAAATCTTTTCATTTATTTCCACCCTTGATGACACATTAGGGATCTACTGTCAATTCCAAGGAACGAGTCCCTCCGCCGGGCACAACAAATACGCTTACGGCTAGATAAACAGAGCGTAAGCTCTCCGCCGCGTACTAACACCCTGTACGACGACTAATAATAAGACCGTGTAAATACACCTGTTCCCTATATGTCACCCACCATTTTCACCCTTTTATATGAAATAATTCACAAAATTTCACACAAATATTCATAGCAATAACAACAGTAACATATAATTGCAAATAATTTAGAATCAACTTTTCATGCAAGCAACCACAAAATTCACACGAAACTCACCTTGTTGGCGTTAGGTCTTAACCAAAGTTTGTCACGCTACACGCTCCCTACATTCCACCAACAAATATTTTCTAAGACTATAATCCAATCAAACATCCCATGCTTCCATTTTGGTTCAACCATCAACATCATTCGACCATCGTTAATTATGACACGCGTAATAACTCTTTTAGAATATTATAATACTTCCCGTTAAAAATGCTCTAGAATAATAAATAATCAATAATTAAATAAGTGAGTGACGTTAAAATATTCGAAGGGATTATTTGTAATATCCGAAATTATTTTGAACTATATTATACCAAAGTGTAGGGCTAAAACCGAACTATGTTAAATCCTACAACTTCAAAAGAATTGGCAAGTTTATAAAACTCAGGGGTTCTATCTGAAAATTTCAGCTTCCTATATGATAGTGTAAAATAAATAGCTTTAAAAGTTGAGGGGCTAATATTGTATTTTCATATTTGAAAAGAAAATGGCATATACATCGATTTGCAAATAGGTAAATAAAAAGAAATGTACAGTTTGTTTGGCTGTAATCACCACTTTTTTTCTAACCACATGCAAAAAAAAAGTAAACAAATTATCAATAATACTAAACTCTTTTTTATTTCTAAAAGGTACGGCACACGTTGACTCTCCATACCCGAACTAGCTTTCTTCCTCACCCGACACTCTTTTTTTTTCTTCCTTTTCTGCCATTTTTATTAAACTGGAAAGCTTTGAAAAATCTTGTAAAATTTAATTGTAAAATCACCATTAAGCATCTCCACTTCTTGTTATCAATAAAATTTAACAAATAAACTCACAATCATACAAATTTCAGGGTTCATTATACCAAAAGTTTCATTCCCAAGATTTTTTATCAAATTGTTATTGGTTTGATCGAATTGAGACTGTAGGTTGAACCAAAATACGTTTACCATGCATATACATCAATCTAAGCTATTATATTAAGCTTAATTCGAATAATCATACCTTAATTTCTAAGAAAACTCTGAAATCCTTCACAACCTTCAACCTCCGATTTCTTCCTCGATTCTTCACCCTTTTTCGAAATTCCAGTGGGGTTTCCACTTGATTTTTCATGCTATATATAATGCCTAAGTCTATAACCGGCGAAACCCTTTCATTTGCTCGTATTTAACTAGCCTAATCAAGGTTACGGTTTTAATCATTAAGCCTCATAATTTGTATATAATTAACCTATTAATTGTAAACTAATCCTCTTTCTTTTAGATTGATATAATCAGATTATATATATTACATATATTTTTTTACACAAGTTATTACAGTTAATAACCTTAAACATATTAGCGTTATATGTAGACATGTGAAAGACATATTTTTTTGTTAATCAATCCACTGAGTGTTAGGGGCTGTTTGGCAGGATATTAATTTTTAAGATCTGAACTTTTAAGAGGTCTGAATTTCTAAGAGGGTCTGAACTTTTAAGATCTGAATTTTTAACATGCTGTTTGGTTGGAACATCTGAATAATTATCTGAATGATAAAAATGACTATTTTACCCTTATATAGTTTTGTTTTGTGCTATAACCAAATTAAACATAATTTCTTCCAAATTCATTTCTTTCAATTACAATATAGCCAAATTAAACATAAATTTTTACAAATTCATTTCTTTCAATCCATGGAAAAAAAACACCACCACCAATCTCATGTGTCTTTAACCCAAATGTCCGAATTTCTGAACCAAAGATTTATTTCCTATACATCAAAATTATCGATGGGCATTTATGATTTGATTAAAAAGCCATTATGCAAAAGTGTGTCCTTTGAAGGTGTACAATCTCAAAGTTAACTGATGTTGTCATCTTTTTATTCTTCACCAAATGGTCTATTCCATATGTGTGCCAATGATAATGCTTGTGATTTATGGACTTGGTTTTTTGTTGTAAGACCATTGGAGGTCAAAGATGAGGGCATTTTCTGTCTGGGATTTTCACAGAACATACATTGATGAACCTCACAGGACTTTTCACAAACAGTTGGTGTGCATAAGAGCTTCAATGAGTGAACTCATGTACCTTCATCTTTTCAATGTATACATGTAAACATAAACCTGCATTAATGACTAGAAAAAAGAGAAAGAAAACAAACGAAGCTCTGTGCTATGTGCTCGATTTTCAGAAAAAAAAATCTTTATAAACTCGATTTTCAAATAGCATCTGGATTTAACAAAAAGAAAACAAATAAAACTTTGTGCTCGATTTTCAGGGGAAGCAACTATCATACTCGATTTTCAAGCATTAAACTCGAATTAAAGAGAAACCATTACCTGCAGAAGATACCGGAGGTGGAGCTGTCGAAGCCCAAAGCAAAGGCGACACAGGGAAAGCGGCGATGGCAGACGAGATCGAAGATGGAGGAGGAGGGGTAGAAGAAAGAAGTGGCGCCGATGTCTGATGAGAACAAAAGGAATTGGAGGCGCTTACGATAAAGAAAGGAAAAGAGGCGTGGTTTTTTCTTGGGCACAAGCGTCTTTTTTTAATTCAGATGTGGGTTTGATTTTTTAAGAGGTAATTATTCAATTCAGAGGTATTTTATAAGATGTTACCAAACACCTCATATCTGATATTTTAAGAGGATGCCTCTTAAATTTTCAATTAAGAAGTAAACAAACAGCCCCTTAATGTCATTAGATTGTAAATCTTCCATAGATTTATTTATTTTTTTTTTTTAAATTGTCAGATTGTTAAATCTTCCTATTTCTAAAGAAATCATTTGGAAATCATTTAATATAAAATATCAAACAAATAAATTAGTTAATATAAGAACAAATAAAGTACAAAAAAAATAAATAAATAAATAAATAACGCATCACAAAAAATAACATTCCTGCATATATGGTTGCATGATCGAACATCTATATGGTTGCATGATCGATGTCCTAAAAAAGAGTTTTTAAATTATTATTTATATTTACCGATTGATTGCTCTAAAAATTAATTATTTGAAGACAATAAATAGATTATAGATTAATTTTTGGTGGAGCTTTTTTTAAATAAATTTTAGTTTTATTATTGGGTCACACGTGTCTCCATCGTTATAATTTCCACAATGAAAATAAAAAGGAATTCAAATTGCAGGTTATCAACGACCAACATTACACATTCAGCCCATACTCGCAATCACATAATTCAAAGAACAATTACAAGGGTTATGTTATTAATAGAAAAAGGAACTATATTATTAGGATTATTGGTTCTATTATCGATTATTATAAAAGATCAGACCATTATCTACCCTAATAAATAAGAATGATTTTGTCATATGTCATTCTTTCATTCAATTTGTCACATGTCCTTTTGTCATAATTTAAAGATATATTTATTTTCCATTTGTCATTTATTTCATTTTCCATTTCTAATATATTATTAATTAGTTTCCATAAATTAAACCTACCATAATGATATTAATTTTAAATTTTAAATTTCAATTTCAATTTCAAATAAATTTACAATTTAAACCTTTATGTTTAACATTTTGTTATAATTAACCTGTTTAGTATACGGCTCAGATAACTAAACAAAAATTTTAATTTATTTATTTTTTGCATGTTTTTTTTCTCATAATTTTTATTTATTTCAAATTTAGAATTCAAATAAATTTGTCATTTAATCGTTTCTATTTAATATTTTGTTTTAATCAACCCGTATAATATACGAGTTTCACAACTAATGTATTTTAAACTCAGATAATATTTTTATTTTCTTTTATATTAAATGTATTTTAAATTATGTTAAGTGTTTGCTTCAAGGTTGTCAAGATCGGGATCCTACCTAGGATCGTTTTTGGGTTTGCAAGATCGGGATCGAGATCCTAAGATCCCACAAAATAAAATAGAATTTTAATTTATAATTTTTAATCATAAAAAATATTTCAAACAATCAATTTTTTGTTCAAAAGTTATAAAAACTTTAAAATATTAGTCATAAGTCAGAATACAAATGATAAATGATAAATTGATAAAGGGTAAAAGACATAAAGTGGTAAAAAAATTTCATTTGCAAAAAATAAAAAATAAAAAATAAAGGAAGGTAGGATCGGATCGGATCTCGATCCTATGATCCTACCTACGATCTTACGATCCTACCTGCGATCCTACCCCAAATACGATCCTTTTACGGTCCGGATCGTTTTTCATACCTAGGATCGTAGGATCGTACGATCCTACGATCAGGATCGCGATTTTGACAACCATGGTTTGCTTCATCTTTTGTTTGTAAATAAAATTATTAGCTATTAATTCGGCTTTTCAAAGCGTAGTTTTATTCATTTAAAGATTAACATTAATTATGTTTGTAAAAAAACTTATCTTGGAAAACGTATCATTTTCTGACCTTTGCTTTTTCCCTAACAATTTTTTTTTCACTTATTTTTCTATTGATAATACCAAAGTATAGCTATAATTATGTTAATCGATGACCTTTACCTTACCCTAACTTTTTTTTTTTTTTTTTTTTTTTCATTTTTCGGTAATACAAAAGGACAACTATAATATATTTATTCAGAAATTTCTTTATTTTTAATTTTCGATAGACACAAAATAGAGGATTATTTCCAATTTAAGATTTTGATTTTGTTGTTCTCCTTACTGCACATGAATAAATCATCTTTGATTTGAAATTAATTTAGATTATACTTGAAACAACATTTGCGATTTGAAAATATTATAAATGAAAATTCTAAAAACAAATATTAATATAATAGAAACTCAATTTAAACGGTAAGTTAAAATACAACCATTTTCGAAACATATGTTATTGAATAACATTTTATGTCAATATTAAATCTACCTTAATAAATGAAAATGACTTTGCCACATGTCATTTTCTCATAAAATTAGCCACATGTCATTTTGTTATAATTTGAGATATATTTATTTTTCACTTGTCATTACTTTAATTTTCATTTTCAATATATCATTAATTTAGTTTCCATAAATTAAACCTACCATAATGACTATTAATTTCAAATTTCAAATTTAAACTTTAAATTTTAAATTTCAAATTTAATTTCAAATAAATTTACAGTTTAAACCTTTATGTTTAACATTTTATTATAATTAACCCGTTTAGTACACACTAAACACATAATTTTAATTTATTTATTTTTTGCATGTTTTTTTTTTCTCATAATTTTCATTTATTTCAATTTCAAATTCAAATAAAATTTCTATTTAATCGTTCGTAATTAACATTTTGTTTTAATCAACCCGTATAATATACGGGTTTCACAACTAGTACAAAATATAAAGGGAGAAACCAATATTCTTAAAGTCGAAAATACGACATAAATCTCATTTACAATGATCTATAAAATAAAAACTCCTCAATATTCACTAACTTATGAGAGCCAAAACCCGAAAACGTAACAATAAAAAGCATTTTGCCCTTGCACAATTTCGTTCCAATATTTAATACATGAATTTATAAAACTCAGTTGATAAAGAATATACACAATGATAAGACAAACACACAAATACATTCGATAACGAAAAAGAAAAACAGATATCGATATAAAGTTGTCTATTTAGAACCTTGTTACTCCCTGACACCATTTTTCTACAAAGAGGAAAAACGTCTTCATACAAAAAAGATTTACAACGTATGCATATATGAACGATAAATAGATCCAAAAACTATAAGACCGTTAGAAAAAGTAAAGAGCAAATATGCGATTCTACGTACAAAAGCAAAATGAAATACACAGGACCCCTAGATCTAGACAGTAGTTAAGGTTTTTCTAAAAGACCAATAATATGATGAAGATGAAAAATCGTCATGAGGCTAGATCTTTGGCTTTCTGCAGTCGTAACGGTTGTTAAGGGTGGTTGTTAAGGAAAAAGGACCGCCGGCAGATTTGAATCTAAGGTTATGCAGGAAAAATACATAAAGGAGACATGCGCCTTTGAAGTAGAACATAAACGTGGTTGAACTAAGTCCCAACGGAGATGGGTGGTGAGCAATGAGGAAGGAGTCGCCGATTGTTGTGGCAGCAGTGGTAAGGAAGGTATATTACAGATTGAGTAATTGAGTTGGTTTCTCAGAGTGGTTTTATAGCTTAAAAATTAAGGTTTCAAAATAAAAGAGGGAATGATCTATTTATCTTTTCATAGAGAGTGTATGGTTTTTTAAGTATGGTATTTGTTTTTTACTTGGTTTAAATTTGTTCATATGGATTCACAATTTTTTAATCAAGACCATTCAAATTACATCAATGGCTGAAAATGCTTTTCCTTGTTTTTAAGATAAATGTCTTAAAAATGGTTAGGTCCACAAATATGTATGTATTATAAAGTAGTAAGATATATATATATATATATATATATATATATATATATATATATATATATATATATATATATATATATATATATATATTCACTTCTATTCCTCTATTCTATATCTATCTCTATTTCTCTATATCTATCTCTATGTCATTCAAAACAAAATAACCCTTATGGATCAAAACCCGAATACCCCTCCTCCGAAGACAAACACATCCACTCCATTAGGTTTTGCGGGATATGAGGGATACATTAACCTTCTAAACTCCCAAAACTCACCACAAATTCCATATTCGGGCAATTTTTACAATCCCGCCTCACCCCCAATATAATTCCCTACCTCACCATTTATGAAACAAAATGCAAACATTCAACAAAACCTTTTTAACACATTTGGTCCCATGCGCCAAACAGTCACACAACCCACACCCACGCAAGAACCCATTGCCGAGACGCAAACCAGGGGTAGTCAGAGAGCATCGGGGAAAAAAAAGGGAGACCAAAAAAGAAAGGGAAAGAGGTTGTTGTCGGGAAAGATGAAACGGAAGCACCTCCAACATGGTGGACACCGGAGGAAGAGCATGCGTTGGCGGAGGCTTGGTGCGGTATCGCAATAATGATATGCTTAGTGGCAAATTGACTCAAATTAGTCGGAAGTGCACCAAATTCAACTCCATATACAACAAACTTTCTTCGCAACGTCAAAGTGGTGCCAATGATTTCGATGTGTTTAGAGTCGCGAGGGAGGAATATTACGTACAAATGGGAAGGAGAACTAAGCATTCCTTATAAGGGGTGTGGATACCTTCCCTATCACAACGCGTTTTAAAGCCGTGAGGGCAGCAGATCCCATAAGAACTCTGCAGTTAAGTGTGCTCGGGCGGGAGTAGTACCAGGATGGGTGACCCCCTGGGAAGTCCTCGTGTCGAGTGGCCCAAAGCGGACAATATTGTGATACGTGCCAGAGGGGATGTTATAAATGGTATCAGAGCTAGGGCACGGGTCGATGTGTTCGACGAGGACGTCGAACCCTATAATGGGGGGTGAAAGTGGGTTAGATCTGATCCCACATCGGCTGGGGCGGAGAACTAAGCATTCCTTATAAGGGGTGTGGATACCTTCCCTAACACAACGCGTTTTAAAGCCGTGAGGGCAGTAGATCCCATAAGAACTCTGCAGTTAAGCGTGCTCGGGTGGGAGTAGTACCGGGATGGGTGACCCCCTTGGAAGTCCTCGTGCCGAGTGGCCCAAAGCGGACAATATTGTTATACGTGCCAGAGGGAAAAGCCGTGAGGGCAGTAGATCCCATAAGAACTCTGCAGTTAAGCGTGCTCGGGTGGGAGTAGTACCGGGATGGGTGACCCCCTTGGAAGTCCTCGTGCCGAGTGGCCCAAAGCGGACAATATTGTGATACGTGCCAGAGGGGGATGTTACAGTTATATAGATGGTACCATCCCATGTCCTCCACCGAAGACTACTGCAACTACTGACACAACCTCCACTGATAACCCTAGCTATCTTCATTGGATTACCAATGATGCACATGTGCGGATGCTTCTTGCCTCTACTATTTCAGAAGCCTCCTATCAACATGTTCAAGCTACAACTTCCCGGGATCTATGGATCTCCTTTGAAAGAGCCTATGCCCCCAACAACTCTTCTCATGAATACACATTGAAGACTCAACTTTTGAAGATCGAGATGAAGGGTGATGAAACATCATCTGCCTATCTCACCCGAGCTCAGGAATATGCAACTGCTTTATCCAATATTGGAGAACCCGTAAAAGACAAAGACCTAACCATGCTAGCTATCTCTGGGCTACGTGATGAATATAATGGCCTAAAGTCAAATTTGTTGGCTCGTTTCCCTCCAATAACCTTCCATGAACTGCATGGGTTATTAAGTGATCATGATTTTATGATAAATTGATCACTTCTAGCAGTCCCCCAAGCCTTCATGGCTACTGTCCCACCTATTTCACGCCTCCCAGCTGCCCCACCAGCAAAATTGACTAGTTTACAGCAGCTGGCAACACAACTTGGCTACCAAATCAGCCCCATTATGGCTACAAACAATTAGCCCCAATCCTTCTATACCAACTGAACTTCCAACAATTACCGGGGCAAGCGTCGTGGTAACTCCCGTGGCAATTACAACCGAAATCGTGATGATTCACGCGTTTCTGGTTCCGGTGGTAACACTCGTCCACCTCAATTTTCTTGGGCTTCAACTCAGAATATGGTGTATGGCCACTGTAACCGGTGTGGCATAGGTCATCTTCCAGCCCAATGCCCAAATCAACCCTTTTTAACTTTAGCTCATGATGTGTCACAAGCCAATTATGCAACATTATCAAAAAAATGGCTTGGCTGCTGGTTCAACATGGTTTCCCGACACTGGGTCAAACAGTCACGTTACACCCGACTTCACAACTTTAGACAATGTTGATGCTTACAATGGCAACAATTCTCTTCATGTTGGTGACGGTAATCCTCTCCCGATTGGTTCATCTAAACTATACTCTCCCACCAAAACCTTTAATCTATCTAATGTTCTTCATGTCCCTGAAATCAAAAAGAACCTTTTATCTGTTCAACAATTCTGCTTAGATAATAACGTGTTTTTTGAATTTCATTCGTCCTTTTTTGTTGTGAAGGACGAGTCTACACGTTCCATCCTACTCATGGGACTAAGTAATCAAGGGCTATATTCGTTGTGTCTCCCAAAATTGAAGTCTCTTCCTCATATGTCTTTCACCGCCATCAAAGCATCATCAACCACTTGGCATCATCGTCTTGGGCACCCTCATGCTCGTGTTTTTCAATCAATTATTTCTCGTAGTCATTTACCTATTTCTTCACATGTAATTTCTTCTTTATGTTCTAGTTGTCAAATGGGGAAATCGTCAAAATTATCATTGCCACTTTCAAATTATCGTAGTAATCATGTTTTGGATTTAGTTTATTGTGATGTTTGGGGCCCCGCCCCATCTACTTCTTTTAGTGGTCACCGATATTTTTTATTATGCGTTGATCATCATTCCCGATACATGTGGTTTTACCCATTAGCTCAAAAATCGGATGTTTATATCACTTTTAAAACCTTTGTTCTCATGGTTGAAAGACAATTTACAACAAAACTTAAACAAGTTCAAACCGATTGGGGGGGGGGGGGGTTGACTTTCGCACTCTTGCATCTTTCTTCACCTCTCTTGGTATAATCCATCGCCGCTCCTGCCCTCACACAAGTGCCCAAAATGGCCTTGTTGAGCGGCGTCACTGACATGTGGTGGAAACGGGCCTTGCTCTCCTTGCTCACTCACATGCTCCTCCACGTTTTCGGGACTTTGCTTTCGAGACAGTGGTTTACTTAATCAACCGTTTGCCTTCTCGTAATTACTCCAACAAATCTCCTTTTGAGCATCTTTTCAATCAAACCCCAGATTATTCTTTCCTTAGAATTTTCGGGTGTCCATTTGCTAAAAACACAAATGTCATTGATTCAAAGTGGGTTTACAGGATCAAAAAGGATGCAAATGGGAATGTTACTCGCTACAAATCCCGCCTTGTGGCGAAAGGCTTCAACCAACAACCGGGTGTTGACTACCAAGAGACATTCAGTCCCGTTGTCAAAGCAACAACAATCTGTGTTATTCTATCTCTTGCTGTGACAAATCAATGGTCTCTTAGACAACTTGATGTTAAAAACGCCTTTCTCCATGGTGATCTCAAGGAAACGGTTTATCTACGTCAACCACCGGGCTTTGTTGATAAATCAAGACCTGATCATGTTTGCTTACTCCATAAATCCTTGTATGGATTGAAACAGGCACCGAGAGCATGGTTTGAACGACTCTCTACAACCTTACAGTCTCTCGGTTTTGTTGGTTCTAAAACCGATCCCTCATTGTTCATCCTCAAGAATAGGGCTACATTAATCTATGTTCTTGTTTACGTAGATGATATTATTGTTACCGGGAATGATCCTCAAGCAATCACAGGTGTTATCTCTAAATTAGGATCAACGTTTGTTGTCCAAGATCTAGGGAACTTACACTGTTTCTTGGGCCTTGAGATTGTTTCTGTAACATACACGTTTTGAAATCATGTTTTAAGTAAATAATATTATGAAATATTAAGTGAATTTGAATGTTGAGTTCTAACAGATAGTTTTTACTAGAAATGAAGTAAAACTATGTTTAGAATCACTCATAAAATATTGGAAGTCTTATGAGATTCCAATTAAAAACCAAATAGTAAAATATAGCGAAAATATAAAATTTGGAATAAATAAAATTTTATTATTGAAAGTTGTAGATAATCTCGTTAGAAACATTTAGGCGAAAACCTCATCGAAATCCGAGTTATAACGAAGAAGTTATGACGAAACGAAGATCCGTGATAAATTCGGAAAATACCTTGTCGCGTAAAAATTTAGTTTTCGATAAACTAATTTTTAGCCCTAGTGATGTAAATGAAAGTTGTAAAACTCGTGAAAATAATCAACTTTCATATAAAGACCGTTTGAATCTGACTTCGTATGAGGAAGTTATGATTTTTCGAAGTTTCAGCTTAGCAGTAGACAGCTAAAAAATCGAATATTAGATCGAGTGATTTTTAGCCGACGCAACCTAAACGAGAATTGAAGGTCTCGTCATTTGAGATACAACGGTAAAAAGTCTGATGAAAACGGACGTCGGATGAAGAAGTTATAAATTTTTAACGGATTTTCCTGTCCCAGTCTGTTAAAAATAATAATATTAAAATTAAATTCAAAATTAGCCGACGAAGTCTAAACGAAAGTTGTAGAGCATAATTTTAGCTTCGCGTGCATATAAAGAACGTAAAAAACGAAGCTCGTATGCAAAAGTTATGGATTTTACAAGATTTGGCACATTTTTCATTTAATTTTCGTATGAATAGTGTCAGCCACGTCACCCTCGCTCTAAGCTGGCCACGTGTACGAAGCTGCTGCGTGGAGCATCCGAGAAGCGCCGCATGTCGCACAGGAGTCCGAAGTCGTCACGTGATTCTCGCATGCCTGCCTCGTGCCCTACTCGCGTGTCGCATGCTGATTCGACCGAGGGTGCGGTCCAATGGCTATCCGACGCGCCTCGCATCGGCCTCCACCCCGCGTCCGAGCCGAAGACCCAGCCGATGACGCACCTGAAGCTGATGACTACTCGCATCCGAGCCTCGCCGAAGCTGCCACCTGGTCCGAACCTCGCAGACGCGTGCCTCCTTCCCTTCGCTTCGGATCCGAAGCTCGACCCTATATAAGGGGTGCGAGCCCTCTCGGCTAGTTTTAGAAAATTCCCACTTTCACCCCCTTTTTCAATATTTTTACTATCCCGACATCCCCCGAAGCCCCGATACTGATTCTAAAGCCCGAAACACGCCCTGAGACTCCCGAGAAGCCCGAAAAATTTATCTTTTCGGTTTCGAAGCTCTACCTTCGCAGAGCCCGGTTTTCAAGAAAACTCCCGGTTTTCAACGACGAAAGTCATATTTAGAGCCGAAGTACTGCCCAAATTAATATTTTAGCCCCCGGTTATTTACGGTGAGTTTAATATATAGAAATAATTGTATGTTATGTGTTATATGTGCTACGTGCTTTTCAGTGTTATTATTCCGGGTTATTTTTATTTGCTATTTTTATATAGCAAAGAAATACCTTTGACCATGTGATCAGTGAAATGACTTAGATTCACGTTGGTACTGGTATGTAGCCTCTGGCCATGTGGAACATGTCTCCGTAAGAGAATGAATTCTATTCTATGGTAGTGGCAGAAGGTTAGACAGGGCTATAAGCCTGAAATCTACCGAAATGTTAATCCGAAGTTGTATATCTTCTGTGCCGTTTGGGCCAAAGCTTTATTGATGTATATCAAGCATGGAAATTGTTATGTCTCATTGATTGTACATCTTTAAATCAAATCAATGATTGACATGGAATGTTTGTCACATGATTCACATATGCTCTTGTTGTTCCTTGTTCCTCTTTGTTTCTGCCCTATTAAAGTATATATATATGGCATAACGTTATATTGTATATATTATTGAACTCACTAAGCGTCACCGCTTACCCTCTCGATGTTTAACAAATTGCAGGAGATAAACATCCAGTATAGTTATATATTGGTAGAAGATTTTTGAATAGTTTGAAACTATTGTATCGATAGAAGCTTATGAATAGTTTGAAACTATTGTATTTTGCACTCCCATATGTATAAAACTATAGAATCGTGGGAAGTTATGTAATATATAACACTTTAAAATAGTCGGTTTGTATCCAGTAGTTTGTAGTCTCATTATCAATGTAAAATATTGTTTTTATGAATATGCAAATAGCATGTTTTGGAGTAACTATATTGTCGAGCATGAAAGTTTGGGTCTTTCATAAATACGAAAGTTTGGGTCTTTTAGTTTCTCATGGTAAACACATCATTCTATCTCAGCGCAAGTATGTATCTGACTTGCTAACATGTACTGGTCTAGCAGATTGCAAACCCGTGTCATCGCCCATGAGCAGCTCTTAAGTGTTAACCTTGTCCGACAGCCCCTTGCTAACGGATCCAACCAAATACCGCCAAACAGTTGGTGCTCTACAATATGTAACTCTCTTGCGACCCGATATTACTTTTGTCGCCAACAAAGTTTGCCAATTCATGCAAACTCCAACAGAAAACCATTGGTCTGCTGTTAAACGAATACTTCATTATCTCAAGGGAACGTCGCACTTTGGCCTCTTTATCCGTCATGGGTCTGCTTCTACACTTCAAGCTTTCACCGATGTTGATTGGCGCGCCACCTTAAAAGCGTACTCTGATGCTGATTGGGCCGCCTGTCCAGATGACTGTCGGTCCACGGGGGATTTTCCATCTACTTGGGTTCCAACCCAATTTCGTGGACTGCTCGCAAACAATGTACGGTTTCTAGATCTTCCACCGAATCTGAGTATAAAGTTCTTGCCGACACGGTTGCTGAGATAACATGGCTAGAAGCTCTCCTAAACGAGCTTGGTATTACATCTAAAGTCTCTCCCACGCTTTGGTGTGATAACTTGGGGGCCACATATCTTTCTGCCAATCTTGTGTTTCATGCACAAATGAAACACGTAGAAGTGGACTACCATTTTGTACGAGAAAAGGTTGCTCAAGGAAAATTGAGAGTTCAATTTATTTCCACACGTGATCAAATTGCCGATGTGTTTACGAAACCGCTCCCATCTCAAAGATTTCTGATGCTAAGGTCCAAGTTGCAGGTCGTTCCCCGCCCTCAACTTGCGGGGGGATAATAGACAATATATATTTAAGATATTTAACAGTATTTTATTTATCTTATTATAGATGGTACTAAAGTGTAATATCTATCTTATATATAGGACCTTTATTGTAATCTTCAAATCTTAAGAATAATACAAAAATCATTCGGTGGCTTATTATCGATGATCAAATTCCTAGATATTTGATACTGATGATCAAATGTCTTTAGGCACAAGAACAAGAACAAGACATTCATATTAGGAATGTACAAAATCTAAGGGCCAAAAGCGTGATATCCATACATATACTCACAATATTAATAAAATAGACGATGAGATGGTGGTTTTTAAAAATTTAAAATACGAAAGAAACTAAAATTAACTAATAATTATAGTATAAAATATCGCCTGATTGACAAAAACACACGATTTAATTAAGTAAAAAAACAGAAAATCTTGATAAAAACCAAATACTTTGAAATCAGAGCCCTAAAGAAATGAATTTGGGCTTCACAATCCTGTTGAGAAGTTTCCATGGAGTGCTCATGGCTGCCTAATTCTTTATATAAAAGTTATGCCCGTGTACAGTTAAACCACTTCCTCCAAATACATGAACGTTTAGCCTGTTGTTCTAACTCAGCCTCGACCATGACCTCAACGTCGACTTCGACCTCAGACTCAGACTTAACGACCTCAGCCATGACAGGGACCTCATCTCCATCAACCTCATCCTTATCATTAAGGATGAGATCGTTGCACGTAGATGTTCCAATTTCCTAGCATTCAATATTGCAAGGTTACAACTCCATTTATTTTTTTGTTAAAATCATGGACTAATCAAGAAATTTGATGAAAACATTAATGTGATAAGAGAAAGATGTAAGTGTCAAAAAGTGTACCTCGGGTATGTGACCAACTATGGCTGGCTTCCTTTGGGATAAAGCTGTAAACAACATTTCATCTCCTGATAAAAATAGAGAAAAAGTATCACGTTAGTTATCAGTTACATGCATCCTCTTGGAGAAAGTTAGGCTTCTCAATGTGTTGGGTCAGATCTAATCTTTACATTTATGTGATCCAAAATATCAAAAACTTGATCAATGGACCCCACAAATTGACCCATTTAGGTGGACCAATACTTGGATCGATCCGATTAAAATTTAAAACTAGTTTCATATTTTATAGATATAAACTCTGATTTTAATCATTGAACTTTTGGAACACAAAAACTAGATAAAAAGTAATACATAGGATGATACAACAAAAAGAAAAAATTATTTAATAAGTAGAATGATATATACCTTTATAGTAGTCGCGGTCTCCAACAAATTTACCATATCTCATAAATGGTTTGATACCATGTGTAGTAATTCGCAATATGCTTAGGATGTATTCTCCTGTTGTTAGTTGATACCCAGTAAGATCTCCACCAATGATGTGATTCCATGACTTGTAATAACCCAATGCATCTTCTTCATCCGTGTTTCCATCATCATAAACAACACTCACCCCACACTTCATTGCAATTCCATTATATGACCTAAAGTTTCTTAGAGTGATACTAACCGAGTCACCACCTTCCATCTCATTCATCCTAAACATCCAATGGCTTAACACAGTGTAAGACTCTTCGCCTACACCAACATTGCCAATGCAATGTTCATATATCCAGGTTCGGTTTTTTGTTATATTATGAATAATGATCACCGGCAATTGATATGTACTGACATAGCAGAAATTAAATCCTCTAGGCTTGTTAGAAGATGATAAAATGGTAAATGATATTGATGGCCCATTGCTTCTATGTGTAATCCAATTCGGCATATCTTTCCCCCCATAAATTGTGCTGAATATTCCAAATTCATAATACATCTGCCAAATTAAGACAACCAATCGGCTTAATTAATCATTGTAAATTATATGTACATATATATTCATAGACATAAAGTTAACCAGAGATAAAACCTGGATTTGATGTTCCTGTGAGTCTCTCCCATAAGAATAAGTTCGCACGCCCCTTTTGTTAAGGAAGTCGAGCTTGTTCCAGCACAAACTATGTAATACCTTTTCCTCAACACTTGCCATAGGTTGGATCTTGACCATGCCTTCAATTTCACACAACTGGGGTGCTAACCTTCTCCACGGTATGGATAAGTTGAGTGGGCGCATTTCTGGATCAAATACAACTTTGCGTAGCACATGCATTTTTTCAGAATACATGCTCAAAAATGTTAGTGAAGTTGGAGGATGCTCGACTAACGTAAGCATGTCACAGTGTTGCATACTGAGCGACTGAAGCCTAGAAAGGCTTCTCACACAATTAGGCATGGAACTGATACGGTTTTCATCTAAATTTAATGCCTCTAACATGGACAAGCAACTAAAGTCCATCGGAAAGGATTCCGTGTACAAATTATTATTTGCAAGTGACAGCCTTACTAAAGAGCTTGGCAAAGAAATCGTGAAGAACTTCAAATCACTTGGTATAGCCTCAAGAACGGCGGATGAAGAGACTTTTGTGTTTATGCCAATGTTGTTAGCCTCGACCATTTTGCATTTATCCTTAATCTCGATTTGGGATCTACCGAGATTGCAACCATCTAGCAATAGTGTTTTAACCATCTTTAACATGCCCATGGTAAGCTTTTCAAGCTTGTTGCAATACCTTAGATCAATGTAGACAAGTCCAACAAATTCTTGAACTGATTCACAAACCTCAAGCAATTCATTGCAATTTGTAGCTATTAACCTCTCAAGTGCAGGGAATTCTACAAAGCCAACCAAACTACGAAGCCCTCCACAAAAACTTAAATTAAGAATCTTCAATGATCCAAGAAGCTTTTTGTCTTTTGCACGAGATCCAATTGACTGCTGAAATGGGGATAAGTTAGAATAGTAGCGAAGTTCATCAACTCGGCATGGATGAATAATAAATGGAAATAAGTTACCTTTTCCCTATTTTCGAGTTGTGGATTACTATAAAAATTGATAAATGATTCAATATTGCTATACGACATGTCAAGAGCAACCAGATTATCCGTGGGCAAGTCTGAAGGTATATACTTTGAAGGGAACCCATGCATACACAACCACCTTAATTCTTTCGAAAAGTTTTCATAAGAGCCTTGGACTTTCACATAATTGAGTTGTAGGAGCATTAAATTGTCCATCTTACTCAATATATTTGTTTTCAACTCAAACGATCCACTTAGCAACTCTTTCTTAAGCATTCTCATGTCAAGGGTGAGTCCTAGAAGATTTCCCATACTCTAACAAGAAAACAAATGCAAAAAAATTAAATTAAAATTGTGACATATACGTATACGTATGAGTACATGGTGTGTACGTACGTATGCACATACATACATACATACAAATGCCTATAGACAATACACAATACTTCGAATGTGCATAGTATTAACAACTATACAATAATTTCTTACCCTTTTTTGCTTCAACACTTTGAATGACTCCTCATTACACCATAATCGACTTCGCTTCCATGGCTTGTCAGGTGATTCTTGATGCACTACAAATCTTCCCATCTCCTGAATCAACCGATGCATCATCAATGTGTTATTATGTCCGATACTAAGAAGGCATTTATCAGTGAGATTCATGATCCCAGATCTTATTTTTATATCACATGCCTTTAATATTGTTTCGGTAAAATCTCTATCCATTCCAACAAAAAAACAAGCAATATACTTAAACAACTCCTTATCATTTTTGGATGACAATGATTCAAAGCTTTTTCTCAAGACATTGTTTATAGGTGAGCCATTGTCTTTCTTTAGCAGTTCCATGTGTTCTTCCCAATAAACTACATCTCGGTTATATAGAGACTTGCCCAAAACTTGAAGAGCCAATGGATGTCCTTGACAATACTCCACAAGCCTTTCTAATACCTCTTTATAGCATGCCTTGGGATGGTTGGGCCTGAATGCATGAAAACAAAAAAGTTGTTGTGCTTCATGCTTATCTAAGCCTTGAAGCAGATGCTTTGCATGCATGGGCTTAATGGCCACTTTGAATAATGCACAACTCTCTGTCAACCATGCGTCATTTGTTGTTATAACCATGCGTCTTCCCGATCCCACCCATACCCAAAATAGTGAGTATGTCTGTCGTTTGTGAGGATGTATCTTTTAACCATGAAGTGACGAATTTCTTGGAATTGGCCATCCCAATTAGTTGTGGCACAGGAATCCTTGAGTGTTTGCGTAATCTAAAGTAGATGTTGTTAACAATTTCATCAATAAACTCAGTCTCCTGCCTGAAAGTTGATTTTAATAAGAACCACAAAACACAATCCAAAAAACTAACATACCAGATCTGGAGGTTTAATCTATTCAAAGATCCAATTTCATATCAAGCTATTATGTTTATTTAGTTAATTTTTCACATCAAAATTTCAGTATATTTGCAGTTCTAACCATATAAATATCTGATGTTTAAGGCCACAATTTCTATGTATAATACAATTAGAACCACTAATGTAATACAATATTTCACTAATAGGCCACCAAAATTTCATTATGTTTAGAAAAATCCATCAAAGTATAATATTGATGTAGTTTTGCTTGAATATATAATAAATGTTATGATTTATAGATATTATGATATTATAATAAATGCATAGCAAGCCATTCAAATTTTGATTTTTAATTCTTTTTTAGAATGGCAGAGAATATTATAAACAAAAAAGAATCAGTAGCCACCAAAATAAACGAATTAAATGACCATACTAAGAAGAGGAGACACACTCCAGCTAAAACCTATTATAGCAATGAAGTATAATTATCGCAGGACCTAGAAATTATAGTGTAAAGAATATTACAGACAACCACCTGCGATAATTATACACACAAAAAAAACTCCCACACGTATTATAATTATCAAATGATTAACATATTTAAATAAATTAAATTAATAAATTATAACAGCTGTATAACACTTTATATAATTTGATTCCAACCCAAAACATGTCAGAATACAAAATGGTTAATCACTGACGCATTTTTATCCGATTTAAATCAATTCATTTATCAGATCATATAATTGAAAATTTGATTCCACTCGATGCATCTTGGTCCAGTTCACATATACAAAACATATGCCTTTTTCAAACATTGAAGAAACGTAGCAAGATGACACTGAAACTTCATGTGTTTGATCAAACAAAATATGGGTAAGAAAGTAGTTACCTGCCATCGACATTCATCCCTTTCAAATCAGCAACTTCAGTAAGAGCTTGACTCCATCGGTCAACCTTTTGAGCCCATTGACTTCTTTTATTTGGATTTATCTCAGCCCTCATCACTCGTTTATGCTTAGCTATTGCATCTCCAAAGCTACTTTGTTGCTTCCGAACATGGGTGGGATCGACATGATAGAAGATGGGGATAACAATTTGGTTGGAGGCCTTACGTTCCCCAAGGATTAGTACCAGTTCATCTAGACACCATGACGAATTTGCATAGTTCTTAGACAACACGATGATAGAAGCCCTAGATTCTTTAATCGCACCCTCCAATTCTGGTTTAAGATCACCTCCGGTTTCAATCTCTTTATCGTCCAAAAAGGTAGAAATATCGGCACCCAAGAGGGCCTTATGGAGATGATCTGTGAAACTATGACGAGTATCATCACCTCGAAAACTTAAAAACACGTCATATTTATGATCATTAGTAGATGAAGATGACCCTTCATTGTATTCAGATAATATAACCATTAGGAGAGGGAAGATATGAGTTATTTGGATCAAATTAAGACTGGCTAGGTGATAGGCAAGTTCCTAAAGACCCGCCCAATATGATATGCCCGAAACCGACTCCAGAACCGATTAGGTGAATACATGGGTCAACCTAATTCAATCAAAACCTTCCATCACTTGATTGTAGATTTTACCCCACGTGTTCCTCCACATATCAGTCAAGAGTATTTTGTTTTATTTCCATGTTATTTTATTTTCCTTATTATTTTAGTTTATTTTGACTTCTCTACAACAGTTATTTACTTTCCCTAAATGTAGCTACGCGGGTGGTGCGTTTTGTTTTTCCCATTTTTCCTTATATGTATGGAGGAATGATGAATGGAAAGAAGGCAGTTTTAGGAGGTTTCCTTAAAATTAATTCTCTAAGTTTAGAGATTATTTTCCATTGCTATCCTAATTTTGGCAGGATTAGGAGGTGATCTTGGAGGCTGATTTGAGAATCTCGTGGTGTATCTGTATCGAGAATTTCAAGTTGGATTGCCCGGCGATTCCTTTTGGGTGGTGACGACTGTATCTCAGAAGGAGCGTTGCTACTGTTTTACTTTGTTTTGGTTTTAATTTTGGTTTAACTTTTGATCCAAATACAAAGTCGTTGGCCATCACTAGGTAATGGCTTTTGTAATGGAAATCCAAGTCGACTTCTTATTTTTGAACGGGGAGAATTGTATTAAACTAACCCTTTCAAGTCAACAGCTACTTCTAATAAATAAATATGTTTTTCGAATTTTCTTGGAAACTTACTAGATGAATTTGAATAATAGATTACATGGGTCGGGTATCGAGTTTTCTTGGAAACTTACTAGAAGAATTTATGCAATTTATGAGATTTGGTTGAATTGCAAAAGTTATGCAAGTATTATACATGGGATTAAAATATTTCTTTATAAAAGTTCTACCAAAAATAATGGTCATTATGGTTTTAAAAATTAATTTCATGGTTCATGATTTTTTTTTTGAATGAATAAAATGTAACTATTAGTTTATAATGCCACTAGTTTTTATGACCAACTCTTTTAACAACTTTTGTTAAATGTTCAATAACCAAAATACCCTTTAGTTTTATTTTTTAATCTTTATATTTAAACATAATAAATATGCCCCCCTCCCCCACCCCCCTCATTTGAAATCGATCTAGAAGCCCAAATTCCCCTCTCATTTGAAATCGATTGAAGATGTGTACCCCTCGTCCTCCTTTGAAATCGATTCGGGCTTGTTAAGCTATAAAACGAAGAACATTAGTTTGAGGATTTTGAAGCGTGTTTTAGTTTGAGTTCTAGATTGTAGGTTTGGTTTTAGAGAAGATG